>NC_091240.1:4113295-4285795 GCF_040958095.1 Procambarus clarkii
CCCAGAAGAGGTGGCACGGGCATGAATATCCCGTAGGTGGTAGATTTTTTGGAGTGAATGTAGAATGTGGTAGATATCGCGGTAGGTCGCGATATCTACCGTTACTAACGCTTGGTATAGCAACAACCTGTCTTCTTCCCGATCACGTACAATTTTGACGTTGTCGACCCCAAACGTAAAATATTCCTGTGGTTTATGATCATTAAAATCACCGCAATATAAACGTTTTCTGTGAGTATTTGCTCTGGTAGGTTAGGTGGCTTATCCAAATTCTCACGCGTCTGGTTAGGCAAAAGCACTTCATTTTTATGGAGTAGTGATCAGAGAGAACGACTTCAAAATCCTCATCCTCTCACAGACTAAATAAATCGTCTGCAAAGGAAGAAAGGCGTCCAGCTGGTGAGGGACTCAAAGTTACATCCACTGTTTTTAGCACCTTCATCAACTTATCATAAGAAAATGCAATTCTAAAGCTCCCCCTTGCAGTTCCTAGCTTCGAGTTCCAGCACCACTCAGCAGCTATTAAGAGAGGAAACGCTTTCAATATATTCGCTTTGCAGCCAGACCGATGTAGAGTATACGTCAATATTCGAGTGCTTTAATATTTCCCAGTATGTCGTATTTTTAACGAATTTGTCGCTTCTGTGAAAAGGGGCAATGCCTTTAGTGAGATGATAGGTTATTTTATTGGGCCCTCGACCAGTTAGAGTAACTACTCACTGTAACTTATTTTGCATTCCAACTGTATTTAGTAAAAATAAAACACAACAGACGTGGTAGAAGGAAAAATTTATATAATGGTGCATTTAAAGGAAATCTAAAGAGGTTCGCTCTCGTGTTTATTCTCTTCGTCGAGAAAATTGGTTGCCAACCATATAACGTTACACAGCAGTCTTGCTTTGACGGCCCACCAGAGCAAGGAGGACTTCATGGTCCTAGCTTTATGGCGAGTCTTATAGCTTCGAACTTAATTGTTGTTTGTCAAGCTACTTGTCTTGATGTCAAGCCCCTAGACACAGGCATGTCAAGCCCCTAGACACAGGCATGTCAAGCCCCTAGACACAGGCATGTCAAGCCCCTAGACACAGGCATGTCAAGCCCCTAGACACAGGCATGTCAAGCCCCTAGACACAGGCATGTCAAGCCCCTAGACACAGGCATGTCAAGCCCCTAGACACAGGCATGTCAAGCCCCTAGACACAGGCATGTCAAGCCCCTAGACACAGGCATGTCAAGCCCCTAGACACAGGCATGTCAAGCCCCTAGACACAGGCATGTCAAGCCCCTAGACACAGGCATGTCAAGCCCCTAGACACAGGCATGTCAAGCCCCTAGAAACAGGCATGTCAAGCCCCTAGACACAGGCATGTCAAGCCCCTAGACACAGGCATGTCAAGCCCCTAGACACAGGCATGTCAAGCCCCTAGACACAGGCATGTCAAGCCCCTAGACACAGGCATGTCAAGCCCCTAGACACAGGCATGTCAAGCCCCTAGACACAGGCATGTCAAGCCCCTAGACACAGGCATGTCAAACAATCAATTGTTGCACCATTGTCAGCACAATACTGACGCGTTCCTCTTACACAAGAAAGCACGGGACCCCTTCGTGTTGGCCTACAGGGTAAACTTACAAAAATGGATTTTAGCGGGGCAGTTGTGCCAAGACCCCCGGGGAATGGGGGGGAAGATCGAAGGTTGTTCTATGAATACTGTTCCCCGAGCGAGTGCGTTTTGTCACGGTCTTCTTGTTTCAAAGGGAAAAACATAATTACCTTGACACTGTAGGAGTATAGGGTGAACCTCCTCCAACGCGTTGAGATGTAACTGAAGTATATGACAGGATCTGAGATCCTCACCCTTCTGTAGTGTTTGTTTCATTAGTTTAGTTTAGTTCATTTATTATGCACCCCATCCCCATCGTGTGGGCGGTAGTGGAAAGGGTTACAGAGGCACATAATGGGCTCAGGGACTGAACCCCACAATTCATTTAGCTAAGTTACAATCTTGATGAGCTAGTTACAAAATTCAATATAAGTCGTCACATTAACAATGGGTTCGAGATCGACCACAAGTACAGTTTCTAAATTAAGCAACTAACATATGTGGAGAGCTAGTGTTACAATTGATATGTTTGTCCTGCACACCGCCCCCCCATCCAGTGGGCAGCGGTGGAGCATTTTTGGGGGGCTGGCGTTTCTATTTTTTTGGTCGTCTCCCGCAAGCAATTAAGATATCCCGTATCAGTACTTTGCCTCCCGAACCGCTGACCAATAGTCAAGCAGCTGGGTTAAGCCCTGGCTCTACCCAGCTCTGGAGGCCTGGTCGACGACCGGGCCGCGGGGACGCTAAGCCCCGGAAGCACCTCAAGGTAAGGTACCCTTCTCTGTAGCGTTAAGGTCAATGCTCCTAATGCATCCCAACCTGCTTAAGACGACAGTGGAAGGTGTTTTGGTTACAGATGGCGTCTCACTGCTCAAAAAACACACTCAAACGACGCTTTGTGTCGCAATACAATTATCTAAATACATTAGTTCATAAAGGATTTGTAAGACAACCGAGATATAATTTTGTTCTTATTGCGCTTCATAATCTTACTAATCTGATAAATATATCACGAACCTTCTTTCTTTATATAATTTACTTTCTCTTGTACAAATCTTAAATCACTATTACAGTATATTATTTGAATTGCATCCTCATGCTCTAGTTAATTATCAAAGATGCAACAAAATTAAGAACATACTAATAAATGAAAATACCGAAGGCCTATTGGCCCATGCGAGGTAGCTTCAATTTATGTCCAGCCTTACCCAGTCTTATGCCTAATCTACGCTTAAGAATATTCAACGGTTCCGCGTCTATTACGATTCTAAACAAGTATATTTTAAGAATGTCCATACTATGTGCAGGAACCATATTTATTATAATACTCATCAAGGAGTCTGCCGAGTACCAGAGCTTAGCAATGCTTGAAATGTATTATTAATCTGAATGTTGAATTGCTCTTAAATGTATTGAATTTGTTTACCCGAAGTAATTTTATTGAGGACTGCGGCTCTCGAGTGCAAAGATTATTAAAGCAAAATTGACTTTAATTTCTGTGCTGCGCGTATATTTTGATCCCGAAGCGCCGGGTTAAAATTAACTCACAATGTGTGTATATATATAGAGAGAGATTTGCTGTTAGACTTGTGAAACAACCTCGCATGGGTTAGACATGAGGCCTGTCAACATCTAGAGGTTTATTAAGGTACAGTGTTACCTTCAAAACCCACATATAGTGTCACCATTAAACAAGATGGGCTGCTGCAACTTTTCATGCAAAACAAGACACATGTCTGACTAAACATCCCTATGAAACCTAAAGCGCTTTTGATCATTCGTTCCGTCTTCTTTTTTATCTAGGCCCTCAGACAGTTTAGTAAGCACCTAATAGACGGAGCAATGCCCTCGACGCTGTCTCAAAGTGGCCGCAAGAAATAGTAGATATATATCTTGTGAGTCAGGGGCTAGGTAGGTGTCCACTCACCCATCGTACGCGCCACCAGCTGTGGTAGTAATTGATGCTTGGCGTCGAGTGCTTGTGTGTGTTTCAGGTGTGTCGAGCGTGTAGTGCTTGTGTGTGTTTCAGGTGTGTCGAGCGTGTAGTGCTTGTGTGCGCGCGTTTCAGGTGTGTCGAGCGTGTAGTGCTTGTGTGCGCGCGTTTCAGGTGTGTCGAGCGTGTAGTGCTTGTGTGCGCGCGTTTCAGGTGTGTCGAGCGTGTAGTGCTTGTGTGCGCGCGTTTCAGGTGTGTCGAGCGTGGACTGATGGCTGGGTGTTGAGTCCGCAGTGAACAGGTTAATAGTGCTTTTTTTAACCTCGAGGTATGTTTTAGTCAAGATATACATATTTCAAATGTGGTGCTTATCACGGGGTATATACAAGTGTAAAAATATATACTGGGTGTGTACATGAGCTGATTTGTTAATAAGGTTGTTTCACGGTCTCAATAACCCTCGTGAGGTTCAGCCCAACACTAAACTAACGAGACCACATCCAACTTTTCTAATAATGACCAACCACACTGGCGGGGCAGCTACAGATTCAAACCCCGGATAAATAGCCGCCTCCGGCGATAACAATAAAAACAAGTTATCTATCAGTCCTCCCTCTAACCATGTCAACCAGCCCTCGCATGACAGCCCTACCAGGGAGTATTAATCGGTACCGCAGTCTTCCCCTCAATCTTCTCCCTTCTCTTCTCCGGCTCGCGACTCTAACATCAACAGGAACATCAACGCAGAGATGTTTACATTATATAGAAACATTCTCAAAAGCTCTGTGTAAAGGAACACATAATGCCCAGACTTCGTGTTGGCTGTGACGACCAATTACACACAAAGACACTCTTCCGGAGTTAATAAATATGATTTCGTTGTTGCAAGTGGAGATGACTGGTTGTGAGAGGGGGAGGCTGAGGGAGTTTCAATGGGGTGTAGAGGGGAGGAAGGGGGCAGGGAATGACGAATGAGCCCTTCTTGCGCGCGTGCGTTGCCGCTGAGTTGCCTCAGATGGACAGATGATAGTGAGGAGTGAGAGAATGTGTATTCTCATCTAGTTGAACTTAGGCTCTTAGGTCCCGCCTCTCAACGGGTGCTACTGAGATTGCTTTCGTTCCGGGAACACGAAGAATTTAACTGTGGAGTTCATCTTTCTCAGAGGCGTCTGGGCTGGCCACCTTGATGCCCGAGGCAAGGAGAGTGATAGCCGTAAGAAAGTGGTCTATGCCCCACTTAACGACAGCATCCTGGGTACGATCCCCGGGCGGGAGAGAAACGCTTGGGGAGGCTTCCTTTCACCTCGTGCATCTCTTCACTTAGTAGTAAATAGGAACCCAGGACTAGGGCAACTGTTTTGGGTCTAATGACAGTTTATCCAAGGAGGACCTCGATAAGCCAAGGTACAGGCTTCCTGTCACCGACAACGGCAATTATTATTAGCAGATATCGATATTGTCAAAGATTGATGTTTGAAAGGACTAACAGCTAAGGACATTGATGAATAGGGTTAACGAAGGTAATTGCCTAGGGAATTAAACCTTTTTTTTTTTAATTTAAAATCATATCACCTGAAACAAATATTAAGCACCAATCTACCTTAGTCTCCATCAGACACGTATAATTTGTTCCTGGCCATAGTTTAGATGTAAACTCTTAGTGTATAAAAGGAGTTTACAATATCTTGTGTATACAATATCTTTATGTAGTTGTCCCTTACTGCGAGGAGCTCCGCTTTGGTTACACACAATCACAATAGCGTGATGCATCAAATGAACAAATCCAAAAGGGTTGTAATCTTTTGACCATGTCGTAGCTCAGTCGATTGTGCAGCGTCTGGGATGCTCTCGGACGTAGGTCCGAATCCTCGTCACGGTCCTTGTGGATTTGTTCCGCTTCGGTGATGGGAATAAAGTCAGTTAAACCTTCAAAGTTACCACTATACCAAATGACCAGCCGGCTATAGTGTACTTTTAGTTCCAATCAGAGTTCAATGCATAGGCACCATGGTACCAAGTACCAGGGTGTACTAAGTACGGCGGTACTTGGTACCCCTCCCACACATGGATGTCCTAGGCTGCGATCAAGTCGTTGCCCTGGGGGCAGATTCACGAAGCAGTTATGCAAATACTTACGAACGTGTGCATCTTACCTCAATCTTTGACGGCTTTGGTTACATTTATTAAACAGTTTACAAGCGTGAAAACTTGCTAATCAACTGTTGTTGTTGTTGTTATAAACAGCCTCCTGGTGCTTCGCAGCTCATTAACTGTTTGATAATTGTAAACAAAGCCTCCAAAGATTGAGAAAAAATGTTCAGGTTCGTAAGTGTTTGCGTAACTACTTCGTGAATCTGGCCCCTGGCCATTATCGCTGTAAAATAACGGTAAATATAATCTTAGGGGTATCAACTTGAAGTCTACGATGTATATCAGAAGAAAACTCTCGGGCGATTTTGAAGCAAGTAGAATAACGCAGATGACAGTAGATCTATAATCTACCACAATGATTTGTGTCAAACAAAAGACACCTGAATGGGACAAATGCTTCGGCTGGATGACCCCTCGACCCACATCCCCAGCCCCCCCCCCCAACGGGGCCGAGTAATCCCCCACCCCCCCTCGCCCGGAGGAGGGCTTCCAACCCCACCAGGGTGGCCGAACCCCCTCTACTCGGCACCAACTGTCCTGTTGCTCCGCCTTACACCTTGAAAACACGACAGAATTAAATCCTGTATGAGTCACAATGAGTTTTTTGGGGCTGGGTATGTGTGTGTGCGCGCGTGTGTACTCACTTATTTGTACTCGACTATTTGTGTCTGCAGGATCGAGCATCGAGTCTTGGATCCCGCCTTTCTAGCCATCGGTTGTTTACAGCAATAGCTCCAGTCCTATTTCCCTATCATATCTAGTTTTAAAATTATGAAATGAGTTTGCTTCCACAACCTTTTCCACTACTCTCACAATAAAAGAAAACTTCCTAACATCTCTGACTCATCTCAGTTTCGAGCTTCCACCCATGTCCCCTCGATCTGTTAGTATTACGTGTGAACATTTCATATATTTCCACTTTGTCAATTCCCCTCGGCATTTTATACGTTCCTATCATATCTCCTCTCTCCCTTCTTTTCCTAGTGTCGTAAGGTTCAGTTCCTTCAGGCGCTCTTCATATCCCATCCCTTGTAACTCTGGGACGAGTCTCGTCGCAAACTTCTGAACCTTTTCCAGTTTCCTTATGTGTTTCTTCAGGTGGGGACTTCATGATGGCGCAGCATACCCCAAGACGGGTCTCACGTAGGCAGTGTAAAGCGCCCCAAAAGCCTCCTCACTTATTCTTTTGAATAATGATCTAACTTTTGCCAGTGTAGAGTACGCTGCTGTCGTTATCCTATTTATATGTGGCCTCAGGAGTTAGATTAGATGTGTTAGATGTGCATCAGGATGTAGATTAGAGCACCTAGTTTACCTAGTTGTGCTTGCGGGGGTTGAGCTCTGCTCTTTCGGCCCGCCTCTCAACTGTTACTAACTACTAATTTTTCACACACACACACACACACACACACACACACACACACACACACACACACACACACACACACACACACAGTTTCAAGTGTAGATATGACAGAGCCCGATAGGCTCAGGAATCTGTACACCTGTTGATTGACGGTTGAGAGGCGGGACCAAAGAGCCAGAGCTCAACCCCCGCAAACACAACTAGGTGAGTACACACACACACACACACACATACACACACACACACACAGAATTGTGTAAAGAATCATTCAGAACTTTGTATACCACATATGTCAGGCCAATCCTGGAGTATGCAGCCCCAGCATGGAGTCCATATCTAGTCAAGGATAAGACTAAACTGGAAAAGGTTCAAAGGTTTGCCACCAGACTAGTACCCGAGCTGAGAGGTATGAGCTACGAGGAGAGACTACGGGAATTAAACCTCACTTCGCTGGAAGACAGAAGAGTTAGGGGGGACATGATCACCACATTCAAGATTCTGAAGGGGATTGATAGGGTAGATAAAGACAGTCTATTTAACACAAGGGGAACACGCACAAGGGGACACAGGTGGAAACTGAGTGCCCAAATGAGCCACAGAGATATTAGAAAGAACTTTTTTAGCGTCAGAGTGGTTGACAAATGGAATGCATTAGGCAGTGATGTGGTGGAGGCTGACTCCATACACAGTTTCAAATGTAGATATGATAGAGTCCAGTAGCCTCAGGAATCTGTACACCAGTTGATTGACAGTTGAGAGGCGGGACCAAAGAGCCAAAGCTCAACCCCTGCAAGCACAAATAGGTGAGTGTACATACACACACACACACACACACACAGGGGGGTCTGGTAGCTGAGTGGACAGCACGCAGGACTCGTAATCCTGCCTACTAGCCTTCGTTGTACCTGTTGCGTTATAATTTCAATCATTCCATTCTAACGTAACTTTTCTGACCTAATTATGCG
Source organism: Procambarus clarkii (assembly GCF_040958095.1). Taxonomy (NCBI): domain Eukaryota; kingdom Metazoa; phylum Arthropoda; class Malacostraca; order Decapoda; family Cambaridae; genus Procambarus; species Procambarus clarkii. Next base: position 4,121,315 of record NC_091240.1, read on the forward strand.
CGAAGTGTGCAAGACAAGATACGTGGGAGAGGTGGGAGGTGGCTGACATACAAGACTGCATTCCCCGAGTGTGCGCGGGCGTATATGGACCTTTGTGCCCTCGAAGCATGTTAGTATGGGGGGCCAGGCGGCACAACCTGACCACCCCGGGAGGCACACACACAAGCCCCTCGGCTAAACTTTCCTGTGTGAATCATAACGAAGTGTGGGTGATTCAGGCGCCCCTGTCTCCCACCGACTTGCTGCCGCCCATCACGTTTGGGGTGAAGGAGGTGGGAGGGGGAAGAAAGGGGATGGAGAGGGAAGGAAGGGGATGGAGAGGGAAGGAGGGGGGTACCATATATAGGGAGGGTAAGGAATGAGGGGGAAAAAACAGGACGATAGTGGTGGATGAGAAAGAACTCTGTACCTCTCTCTCTCCATTTTTTTTAACCCCAACTGCTCTATCTCTTCTCTGTTTACATGTGACTTATTTACCAGAACATTATCGTTCGCCGTTTTCTTTATTTTGACATCTTCTTTGATGTTTATTTTTTTTTCCATGTGTAACTCTTTTAACTTATTTTATTTTTTTGTTGTAGACTGTCATTAGCGTCGGGGCGTGAGTCGTTGACGTGGACGTATGACCTCCTGGTGTGTTAGTAGCGTTACTGACGTCAAGCGTCGTACGGTACAGCACCACTGCGTCTACCTCCGTCTGATCTGATACAAACGTCTAGTATGGGCTTATACTTGTTCCTGAGCAAGAGCTGGGGGTCCTGGGTGCCCTAACTTGTTACTGGGCAAGAGCTGGGGGTCCTGGGGTGCCCTAACTTGTTCCTGAGCAAGAGCTGGGGGTCCTGGGTGCTTTAACTTGGTCTTGAGCAAGAGCTGGGGGCCCTGGGTGCCCTAACTTGTTACTGGGCAAGGGATGGGGGTCCTGGGGTGCCCTAACTTGTTACTGGGCAAGAGCTGGGGGTCCTGGGGTGCCCTAACTTGTTCCTGAGCAAGAGCTGGGGGTCCTGGGTGCTTTAACTTGGTTTTGAGCAAGAGCTGGGGGCCCTGGGTGCCCTAACTTGTTACTGGGCAAGGGCTGGGGGTCCTGGGGTGCCCTAACTTGTTACTGGGCAAGAGCTGGGGGTCCTGGGTGCCCTAACTTGTTACTGGGCAAGAGCTGGGGGTCCTGGGTGCCCTAACTTGTTACTGGGCAAGAGCTGGGTGTCATAACTCCCCCTCATTGAAGACTCGTCAGTAAGATTTCTTATCTGCTTACTAAGTGTTCAGCTTAAGTTCTTATCAACCGCGGGAGGGTTACGAAGGCCAGCCGCCACAACAGCTTACTAGCGTAAACGCTAAAGTATATATGCACAGAGAGGGGAGATACGCCTCTTAAGTATATATATATAGAGAGCTTGAGATTTAACAATCGCGTAAGACTTATCTAAGCCGCTAAGACAAGCTTATAGAACAATTATAAAACATATTTGAATTCTGACCACAGTTCAACACTAACGCAAAATCTTGGCATATATTTATATAAATGAACATATTATACCTTTTAAGTTATAAACAGTGACACAAGCGATTCTGTCTTTATATAAAAGCCAAACTATTGTTTGTGTAAAATGAGACATAACTATGTAACTTTAACTGGAACCGAGACTCACCTTTGACCTTTTTTGAAAGATTGAGAACTAGGATTATTATTTTTTAATTATCCTTTCTGGAATTTGGGTTAGGTAAAGCTACTTCAAGTTAGACGTTTGTTATAAGGCAAGGACGCAATGGCCACTCAGCCCCCTCCATGGCACCTCATCCTTCTAGCCCTTCCTCCTCACATCATTGGGACCCCTTCCCTATCCTCCCCGACCCAATCCTGAGGCCCCTTTCCCTAGCCTGCTGGTCTCTCCCCTCGTTCACCTGCATGGTGATGTGAAAGACATCACTACTCTATGGAATACATTCCATACCTGGCCTGGCCTGACTTGTACCTAACATCCCTGTCTGATACCTTCGTGTCTCGTGTCGCCCAACATCTGTCCCCTGCCATGCTTCACATTTGTCCTCGCGTGGTCCACACCTGCCACGCGTCTCATCTCCGCTGCCATGGCCTTCACCACGGGAAGTGGAGGCAAGGGCGTGGCGGGGAAGGAGGTGAGGACGTGGCGGGGAAGGAGGCGAGGACGTGGCGGGGAAGGTGAGGACGTGGCGGGGAAGGAGGCGGAGGCGTGGTGGGGAAGGTGAGGACGTGGCGGGGAAGGAGGTGAGGACGTGGCGGGGAAGGAGGCGAGGACGTGGCGGGGAAGGAGGCGAGGACGTGGCGGGGAAGGTGAGGACGTGGCGGGGAAGGAGGCGGAGGCGTGGTGGGGAAGGAGGTGAGGACGTGGCGGGGAAGGAGGTGAGGACGTGGCGGGGAAGGAGGCGTGGGCGTGACGGAGAAGGAGGTGAGGACGTGGCGGGGAAGGTGAGGACGTGGCGGGGAAGGAGGCGGAGGCGTGGTGGGGAAGGAGGTGAGGACGTGGCGGGGAAGAGGTGAGGACGTGGCGGGGAAGGAGGTGAGGACGTGGCGGGGAAGGAGGTGAGGACGTGGCGGGGAAGGAGGCGGAGGCGGAGGCGTGGCGGGGAAGGAGGCGGGGGCGTGGCGGGGAAGGAGGTGGGGGCGTGACGGAGAAGGAGGTGAGGACGTGGCGGGGAAGGAGGTGAGGACGTGGCGGGGAAGGAGGCGGGGAAGGAGGTGAGGACGTGGCGGGGAAGAAGGCGGGGGCGTGGCGGGGAAGGAGGTGAGGACGTGGCGGGGAAGGAGGTGAGGACGTGGCGGGGAAGGAGGTGGGGGCGTGACGGAGAAGGAGGTGAGGACGTGGCGGGGAAGGAGGTGAGGACGTGGCGGGGAAGGAGGCAAGGGCGTGGCGGGGAAGAAGGCGGGGGCGTGGCGGGGAAGAAGGCGGGGGCGTGGCGGGGAAGGAGGCGAGGACGTGGCGGGGAAGAAGGCGGGGGCGTGGCGGGGAAGGAGGCGAGGACGTGGCGGGGAAGGAGGCAAGGGCGTGGCGGGGAAGGAGGTGAGGACGTGGCGGGGAAGAAGGCGGGAGCGTGGCGGGGAAGGAGGCGAGGACGTGGCGGGGAAGGAGGTGAGGACGTGGCGGGGAAGGAGGTGAGGACGTGGCGGGGAAGCAGGCGGGGGCGTGGCGGGGAAGGAGGTGAGGACGTGGCGGGGAAGGAAGCGGAGGCGTGGCGGGGAAGGAGGCGGGGGCGTGGCGGGAAAGGAGGTGGGGGCGTGGCAGCGGTGTGGGGGGCGGCGACGTCCCAGCCTTCTGAAGGTCTCGAGGACACTGACTCACTCTGGGGGGAATATTTTTACCCAACCCGGACCCACCCAGGGGGCGTCGCCCCCGCCCTCTGTACGCCAGGATGACATCAGGTGGTCACTCCCGACTCTATACGCCAGGTTGACGCCAGATATGTGTAAAAGTAATCACAGAGTGGCGGTACTGGGCTTCCCGGGAGGACGGCGGCGCCAAGGTTTTCCTTTGACGGCGCCAGTGTTCCCAGGGTAGCGCCAGGGTGCCACACGCAGGCGCCAGGAAATCCGTAATTGCAAGAGTAAGTCTTGGATACAGGTGCCCAACGGAGATTCGGGACGGAAGCGACAGCTGAGCAGGAAAACTGCAGAATTTGCAGCATGACTGAAGGCCATCGTCTGGGACCATTACCCGAGGGATTATGCCCATCTAAGAGATATTTAAAAATATGTGCAGTATAACACCTGTATTGAGCTAAGAAAGTACGTTTTCTCAACTATAAATACTGTTTTGAAAAAGGTTTCCCCCAACTTTGCACCCGCAAGATAACGTAAATTTGAAGCTTGTAAGATGTTAGCCCCTTGTTTGATTAGTTACTTTGGGCTGTTAAGTCCCAGCTGTGTCTGGGTACAAGTGACAGGATGAACAACCCAGCGGGGTTTCCTCCTATTGGGGAGTGTTGTACATGCTGCTATGGCGGTGTGTCCACTCATCTTTGCCCAATAAACTCGCCCCTCGGGCAAAATTTAACAAATTAAATTTATTAATAAAGGTGTTTAAAAGTTAGTTAAGGTTAAGTGGAGGTAAGATAAGATCTCTTGTATAGAGCGTTGGCAGCGTAGAGGATCTATCTTGAGGTTATCTTGAGATGATTTCGGGGCTTAGCGTCCCCCGCGGCCCGGTCCCCGACCAGGCCTCTATTTTGTTACACATCCCCCAGGAAGCAGCCCGTAGCAGCTGTGTTAACTCCCAGGTACCTATTTACTACTAGGTGAACAGTAGCATCAGCAACAGGGTGAAGGAAACTCTGCCCATTTGTTTCCGCCTCCGCCGGGGATCGAACCCGGAACCTTAGGACTACGAATCCCGAGCGCTGGCCATTCAGCCGTCAGGCCCCCTATGATTGTATGATTGTCGTGAGTATAAACTAATTGTGACAGAAAGGTCTATTTTTTTTCTGTTCTGAAGTTCCCAGCCTGTGGTGGCGTGGGTATAGCGTCTCTCGCCTCACTATCCTGAAATAGCCGGGTTCGAGCTATGGACAGGGAGAGATGATTGGACACAAATCTTTCAGTGTTCACCTCTGTTCAACCGTCAAGTAATCGGTAACCTGACTGTATAGCGATTGGTGGATCTTGGATAAAAAAAAAATATGAAAAGAACTAAGATGATGATGTTGTTAAAGATTCGCTACTTGGAACAAAATGTCCCAAGTAGCACGGGCTATGGTGAGCCCGTGAACTAAGATGAGTTATGAGAGGACGAGCTCTTTGTATACAAGAATTCCAAACACCTCTGTTTGTGTAAGCTCAGCAACGACTGGCAGGGTGGCAGTCCAAACTGTCTGTGACTCGGCAGACGTCTTCTTGTATCTCGCAGCTTCACAACACACACACATTCGTGACATTTTGATCAATTGTGTGTCAATAAAGTGGAAAATTAAGTGAGCGCGCGTTTGTAAATATTCCTATTTGAGACGCGCGGCAAGCCTAGTGCTCCCGTGATGTCAGTTTTAGGGCGAATACCGCGAGTGTGGGGGCCCATGTCTACCTCCACAGGGGGCCCTCTTCCCAGGGGAGGCTGGTACCGGGCCCTTTCCCAGGGAAGCCATACTGGGCCCCAGAGTAAACATGTACACGGCGATAAATGTAGCGGTGTTCGGGGTTTACGGTCAGGGAGCACCCCTCTTCCCCGCCATTAAGAAGGTGACACGCTTGGTGATCGAGTCGTAAAATAATGAAGAAAAAATTAGTTTCACGAGGGTAATAGTAATATATATTACCTTAGTGAAACGTGTCGAGGGGTCCATATCTTGCCTCCCGGCGGTGACCCCTTGTCGTGGCGCCCGGCGGTGACCCCTTGTCGTGGCGCCCGGCGGTGACCCCTTGTCGTGGCGCCCGGCGGTGACCCCTTGTCGTGGCGCCCGGCGGTGACCCCTTGTCGTGGCGCCCGGCGGTGACCCCTTGTCGTGGCGCCCGGCGGTGACCCCTTGTCGTGGCGCCCGGCGGTGACCCCTTGTCGTGGCGCCCGGCGGTGACCCCTTGTCGTGGCGCCCACTATTTTGACTTGTTCTCAATTTTTTTTCTAGGGAAACTTGTTAAAAGTTTATGTTATTAAAATAAAGGATAATAAATAATGGAATATACGATAACATATACAATCCGTTAACAGAGAGGAATCTGGTGGCGTTAAAACGGGTATCATTTTACAGTACATGAAAAAAATAAGCCAATAACATACATATGTGTGTGTGTGTGTGTGTGTGTGTGTGTGTGTGTGTGTGTGTGTGTGTGTGTGTGTGTGTGTGTGTGTGTGTGTGTGTGTGTGGGGCCCGTAACTTACCTGGCACAGGAGTGGGGCAAGTAGCACGGGCTATGGTGAGCCCGTAGTGGACTTACCTGGCACAGGAGCGGTGTGTGTGTGTATGTACATTATGTCCTCTTATATGGAAGGAGAACGAGCTGGCACGTCAAAGAACTACTGACTCGTGAGGTCCTGGAGGAAGATAAAGACATAATTGGAGTGTAGGGAGGACGGAACGGGACCCGAGGGGGAACTCAACAGCTTATAAGAACAATTTTTATTGACATTGGTTGGTTTGTTTTCCTTAGATGCTACGAGTGGTTTACTGGCACAAAACTTGTGTTTACATGGGCCTCTTCTAAGGGCTCTTAACACGGCCGTAATGTTGTAGTTAGTATTTAATGCCAGTCCATTTAACATTGAATGGCATTAGTTGGGGGATCATATATGAAATTTAGGTACCCTTCTCTGCGTACCCACTCGCTACAACAGACCGTACTACGACGTGGACATTATTTTCTGTACTCATTTATTTATGTGTACACTTAGTGTTACACAAGTTCCTATCACAGTCCAACCCGTTCTCGCAAATTTAATAAGTCAATATTGACTTATTAAATATGTGCATAGGTGACATACTTAACATAATAGATACCCTTAAAAAGATTCATAGAAAACACAGACCTTACCTAACCTACTTAGTATGTTAAGATAAGCATCTTATTGCTTCGTAATTACAATTATTACCTAACCTATAATAGGTATAGGTTAAGTAATAATTGTAATTACGAAGCAATAAGATGCTTATCTTAAGATACTAACAAGGTTAGGTAAGGTCGGTGTTTTCTATGAATCTTTTTAAGGGTATCTATTATGTTTAGTATATCACCTATGCACATTGTTAATAAGTCAATATTGACTTTACGAATTTGCGAGAACGGGTTGCACAGTCATAGACGCTATGCACGGCCTTGTACTCACCTAATTGTGCTTGCGGGGGTTGAGCTTTGGCTCTTTGGTCCCGCCTCTCAACTGTCAATCAACTGGTGTACAGATTCCATTGAATGATTCCATTGTGAGTGTGTAAACGTGACCTTGCCTGAAGCCGTGGTAAGCGAATATAATATTTGAAGGCAATTTTCCCCCGAAAGCCTAGCAACAAGCATTTCTAATTTAGGGTTACTTTCAGCCATTGTCTAAAGTTTATGGGGTACTAAGATGCACCTTTTCTCTAGTATTCGTGTTACAAAAGCGAACACATTATTATATAATGTTACAAAAGTATTGTAATAACTTAATAAATAAAATAACAACTGTGTTAAAAGCGAACACATTATTATAAAAAAGCTGGACTTTAGAGAATGTTTATTTTGTCATGTATATTAAAAAGTACTTGGTATAGTCATTGTGATCGCATGCGTCTATAGACTATACTTACTAGACTATATAAAGAGCAGCACCACCACAGACTGGTGACAGAACAACCCGTTATCTTCTTGAGGTTATCTTGAGATGATTTCGGGGCTTTAGTGTCCCCGCGGCCCGGTCCTCGACCAGGCCTCCATTCCCAGGAAGCAGCCCGTGACAGCTGATTAACACCCAGGTACCTAATTTACTGCTAGGTAACAGGGGCATAGGGTGAAAGAAACTCTGCCCATTGTTTCTCGCCGACGCCTGGGATCGAACCCAGGACCACAGGATCACAAGTCCCGCGTGCTGTCCGCTCGGCCGACCGGCTCCCATAAATCTTACTACTTTTACTACTTTTTTTTTAAATTCAGCTACTGGGAACAAAAGATCCAAGTAGCACGGGCTATGGTGAGCCCGTAGTGGACTTAACCTGGCACAGGAGCGGGGCTGTAAGTGTGAATAATCCGTCCTCTAACGAATTACTTCGCTTTTCCCTCGTATGCGTACTCAGGCTAAAAATCGTCGTAATTCAAAATGAAATCGACTCACGAAAGAGACATATTGTCCCGTTTTCTGTTTTGGATCCTCTGGCTTAGGCTGTTAGGTTAGGAGAGGAAACTTTCAATGAACGGTTTTCACGACGTTTTGAAACCTTAGGAGAACTTCCTGCCCTCCTAACCTACTGTGTTGGTAGAACCGACACAGAGTGTGTGGTAGAGTGCCACTCTACCATAGTGGTAGAGTGGCACTCTACCACACACTCTGTGTCGGTTCGGCCACTTTTATATTTAATATATTTGTAATAGGTTGATAAGAGTTTGGTAGCAACGACCCGATTGTGGCGACTTATAGATGACGTCTGGTAGTTGTGATCTTGTGGTGACGATCTGTTGGTGACATTATGTGGTAGTGATCTTAAGGTGGCGTCTGGGGGGTTGGGGGGGGGAGGAGGGTGACGATCTGGCAGGTGACGTCTGGCGGCGGCAGCGATCAAGTGGTGACGTCTCTGGGGGTGACGACCCAAAGATGACATCTTGGAGCTTCATGCTTTGCATTTCTGATTTGTTCCCATCGTCGCGGTGATGTTTTGGTCCATGAGTCAGCTTCCCCCCTTGCCCCTTCTCCCCCTTCCCTGCCCCTCATAAACCTCCCCTCCCCTCCCCCCCCCCCACACCACCACTACACACCTTCACCCCCTCATTACTCCCTCCCTTCCTACCCCTCCCTCGTGTCTTTACTTTCCACTCTTCTTCTCGTTATCCCTCTTATTCCCACTCACCATCTTCTCCCTCTTTTCGTCCCCCCTCACACTTCCTTATCTTTCCACCACCTGTTCCATCTTTTTGTTTTTTGCTCTTGCTTATCTGTTCCACTCTGCTGCCTCGCCTCCTCTCCCGTGTCCCCCTCGTTTATTTTCCTTCCCTGGCGACAGCCTCTTCCATCGATGCCTTTTCTTCTACTCTTCGAATCTGTCCTATTTCTCCCCCTCCTCCCTCTCTCCCATCCTCTCTCCCGGCTATCTGTCCCACGTTCCCAAGCCTCCCACCCATTCCCTTCCTCTCGTCACCTCACCTCCCATATTCAAGGTCTCCACTTCCTTACCCAGCCCACCTAACCCCCCCTATTTCATCTCAGCTATACCCCCCTCTTCTACCTCCTCCCCCTATTCCAACACACCCACTCCCTGCAACCCCTCCTCTTTCTCACTCTCGCTTCTCCCTTCACACACTTGACAGGGCAAAGGCAATAAGTTTGTGACTCACTCTGCACCAGATATCTTGAGTCACCCCTTTGAGGACGCTCTCCTCCCCCCCCCCACCCCCTGCCATTCCCCTAACTATTTCCCCCTCGCCCCTCCTGTCCTCCCCGCCATTCCCCTCCCCCCATGGGTTTTGCTTGCATTAGTTGTCTTGCTTGATTTGAATCTTGTCTTGTATTTTCTTGAAGGCCGAGTGTATGAGGGAGTGTTGCTCGTCCTGTGAGTGGATACACCGCCGTGGTAGCATGTACCATACTCCCCAATAAGTAAATTATCTGGCGAGTTGGTCATCCTCTTGCACTCAAAACTGTCTCGAGTGAACAGACTGTCAAACTTTCTTTTATTTATTTTTTATTTATACAAGGGTTCTTACAGTCTTGTAAGAACTAGCACGCTTTGCAACCTCTGCTCCTAACTCTGCAACCTCTGCTCCTAACTCTGCAACCTCTGCTCCTAACTCTCCAACCTCTGCTCCTAACTCTCCAACCTCTGCTCCTAACTCTCCAACCTCTGCTCCTAACTCTGCAACCTCTGCTCCTAACTCTGCAACCTCTGCTCCTAACTCTCCAACCTCTGCTCCTAACTCTCCAACCTCTGCTCCTAACTCTCCAACCTCTGCTCCTAACTCTCCAACCTCTGCTCCTAACTCTCCAACCTCTGCTCCTAACTGCAACCTCTGCTCCTAACTCTCCAACCTCTGCTCCTAACTCTCCAACCTCTGCTCCTAACTCTCCAACCTCTGCTCCTAACTCTCCAACCTCTGCTCCTAACTCTGCAACCTCTGCTCCTAACTCTGCAACCTCTGCTCCTAACTCTGCAACCTCTGCTCCTAACTCTGCAACCTCTGCTCCTAACTCTGCAACCTCTGCTCCTAACTCTGCAACCTCTGCTCCTAACTCTGCAACCTCTGCTCCTAACTCTGCAACCTCTGCTCCTAACTCTGCAACCTCTGCTCCTAACTCTGCAACCTCTGCTCCTAACTCTGCAACCTCTGCTCCTAACTCTGCAACCTCTGCTCCTAACTCTGCAACCTCTGCTCCTAACTCTCCAACCTCTGCTCCTAACTCTCCAACCTCTGCTCCTAACTCTCCAACCTCTGCTCCTAACTCTCCAACCTCTGCTCCTAACTCTCCAACCTCTGCTCCTAACTCTCCAACCTCTGCTCCTAACTCTCCAACCTCTGCTCCTAACTCTGCAACCTCTGCTCCTAACTCTGCAACCTCTGCTCCTAACTCTGCAACCTCTGCTCCTAACTCTGCAACCTCTGCTCCTAACTCTGCAACCTCTGCTCCTAACTCTGCAACCTCTGCTCCTAACTCTGCAACCTCTGCTCCTAACTCTCCAACCTCTGCTCCTAACTCTCCAACCTCTGCTCCTAACTCTCCAACCTCTGCTCCTAACTCTCCAACCTCTGCTCCTAACTCTCCAACCTCTGCTCCTAACTCTCCAACCTCTGCTCCTAACTCTCCAACCTCTGCTCCTAACTCTCCAACCTCTGCTCCTAACTCTCCAACCTCTGCTCCTAACTCTCCAACCTCTGCTCCTAACTCTCCAACCTCTGCTCCTAACTCTCCAACCTCTGCTCCTAACTCTCCAACCTCTGCTCCTAACTCTCCAACCTCTGCTCCTAACTCTCCAACCTCTGCTCCTAACTCTCCAACCTCTGCTCCTAACTCTCCAACCTCTGCTCCTAACTCTGCAACCTCTGCTCCTAACTGCAACCTCTGCTCCTAACTGCAACCTCTGCTCCTAACTCTGCAACCTCTGCTCCTAACTCTGCAACCTCTGCTCCTAACTCTGCAACCTCTGCTCCTAATTCTGCAACCTCTGCTCCTAACTCTCCAACCTCTGCTCCTAACTCTCCAACCTGTCACTTACGTCCTGAATCTCCATGTGTGTGTGTATTTGAATCCAAAATGATCTCTTGCTATTCTCACGGGCTATTCATGCCCGTGCCACCTCTTGGGTGGCTTAATCAATCAATCTGGCTGTTTACAGATTCTCTTCCTCGATCCCCTTATTATCGTTCGTGACTGAGACTGTCGGTTGCAGCTGCCTTGTGTAAAAAAAAAGGCACTACGGGCTCACCATAGCCCGTGCTACTTGGAACTTTGTTCCAGGTAGCGAATCTTTAACAACAAACTGCCTTGTACCAACGTACAGATTCGTCGTTTTCTTCTCTCGTCTTGGCCGCAGTTACCTTGTCATAGTGGCGTTACTTAATGATGTTGTAGCGATGTATAAGGCTCTTGGGGACGAGGTATTCAATTATGGTCTCCATCACCAACAGCCAGCACACCTACTCCATTTCCAGAGATGTAGGAAATGGGGGAAAATAGGTGGAGGTTGGGGGGGAGGGGGTGAAATGGGTGAGAGTGGGGGGGGGGGATTGAATGAATACTCAATGCAGGCGAAGAGTCACAATAACGTGGCTAAAGTATGTTGACCAGACCACACACTAGAAGATGAAGGGACAACGACGTTTCGGTCCGTCCTGGACCATTCTCAGGTCGATTGTATCACAATCGACTTGAGAATGGTCCAGGACGGACCGAAACGTCGTCGTCCCTTCACCTACTAGTTTGTGGTCTGGTCAACATGAACACCCAACTCAATTATATCTCGAGGAATTACTCTATCAGACCCAACACTGGTCTTCACCACTATCATCACACAACACTTGGTTTACCTTACAGTTTACCAAAGTCGGGGACAGGAAGCCTAGATGTTGCGCATCGCAATTTCCCCTCAGGCCAACTACTGACGACCTTCTCCAGTTGGCATATAGCTCCCGGGTACCTGTTTACTGCTGGCTTAAATGCGGCAAGGGGATCTAGCTGGGTTGTGAGCCGCGGACGCAAACCACTCCGCTACAGAACTCGACTTTCTTTCCATTCACATAGCTATCTTCTTCCTATCTTGAGATGATTTCGGGGCTTTTAGTGTCCCCGCGGCCCGGTCCTCGACTAGGCCTCCACCCCCAGGAAGCAGCCCGTGACAGTTGACCAACACCCAGGTACCTATTTTACTGCTAGGTAACAGGGGCATAGGGTGAAAAACTCTTTCCCATTGTTTCTCGCCGGCGCCTGGGATCGAACTCAGGATCACAAGTCCAGCGTGCTGTCCGCTCGGCTCCCTCATAGCTCATGGAAAGCTTTACCGTACTATTGTAAGAGCCTCCGTGCAGGGTACTGGTGTGTGGGGTCCAGTGGATCTTGTCTTAACCCTGACGTACAGGCACCTCTTCAGTCATGGGTGAGCGGGTATGGAAGTGAGAAGGTTCGTCTATACTTCGTGACCCATAAAGAATGGGATGCTAATGGTGCTCCCTCTCCTTCCAGGAGGTCAAACTCCTCCAAGAGGTCAAACTCCTCCAAGGAGGTGAGCCACCAACCTCTTCAAGTGAAAGGTCCAGTAACCCACAAGACGCATTCTTTCCATATAAGTTATTTTTTTAATTTTCAAAATCAGCAAATGATAATAATCAAAGTTATGACAAATTAATCACGTTTGTTTTTCACACGAGATATAATACATTAGACAAGCTAACAAGCAATACATTAAGACGCGGATTGTTTAATGGGTAAAGTTACTGTTGCTGGTTGCAGTCCTCATAGCCAGGTCCTTGTCCTCATAGCCCAGCTCCTTGTCCTCATAGCCCAGCTCCTTGTCCTCATAGCCCAGCTCCTTGTCCTCATATCCCAGCTCCTTGTCCTCATAGCCCAGCTCCTTGTCCTCATAGCCCAGCTCCTTGTCCTCATAGCCCAGCTCCTTGTCCTCATAGCCCAGCTCCTTGTCCTCATAGCCCAGCTCCTTGTCCTCATAGCCCAGCTCCTTGTCCTCATAGCCCAGCTCCTTGTCCTCATAGCCCAGCTCCTTGTCCTCATAGCCCAGCTCCTTGTCCTCATAGCCCAGCTCCTTGTCCTCATAGCCCAGCTCCCTGTCCCTCATATCCCAGCTCCTTGTCCCTCATAGCCCAGCTCCTTGTCCTCATAGCCCAGCTCCCTGTCCCTCATAGCCCAGCTCCTTGTCCTCATAGCCCAGCTCCTTGTCCTCATAGCCCAGCTCCTTGTCCTCATAGCCCAGCTCCTTGTCCTCATATCCCAGCTCCTTGTCCACACATGCTTTTCAAGTGCTATATAGTCATAATGGCTAGGGAATTTCTCCTGACCTTACTTTATTGACTATCCACCTTATTACACACCTTTATTAGCGTATTAAGGTGACTGTAACCTTCTCACAGTCACCTTTCATTACACATCACATCAATTCATTTCAATTGTCCACCAAACTTCCACTTTTGTTAATTGCAGTTTAAGTATTCTCATTTTCTCCCGCAGGTGAAGTCACTGGTCGCTTGGACTGGCGACCGTTCAACCCCCGGCAGAAGAGCAAGCAGCCCGTCTTCTTTAGGTTTCCAACGTCAAGAAACAGACGTACTAAAGTGCCTTAATCCTAATCTACCAGAGGACCCAAAACAGAAAACGGGACATTGAATGTCGATTTCGCGAGCCGCTTCCATTTTCTAGCACGACAATTTTGGGCCTTAGTTAAGAGTATACGACAAAACTGCGACGTTATATTAGGAGAACGGGTCGAGGAGAGAGACAGCAGCCGGCGACGCTGCAGGTCAGTTGAGTCCCCCCTCCCTAATGGGCTCTATGGAACATAGAAAACTTGCGTCTTTGAATGGAAAACTGCTACATGGAAATTTGTTTTCCAGTAGCTGAATCTTAAACAGCAACAGACCGTCCCACAAGCTGTCGGTGGTAAGGAGACCAGCCGGGTCTCCCTACCCAGCTTGGGGCCGGCCACCTCACCCATTCACCCCGATGACTTACGCAGCTGTAAGCTTCAACACCGACAGCCGGACGCATCAATGCAGACGGCCGTATAGCGTGGATTTAAGCACCGAGAAGGAAGGTGGGTGGCGGGTGCACGATGGCCAGTGAATAGCTAAAGTGTTACCGACACCGCACTTGGTGTGGGGGGGGAGGCGGGCCACCTCACCCTCTCCATAAACATCCCGGCCCGATACTTCCCCGTCAATTTGTGCGTACGAGGGTGTCTGGGCCGAGGAGAACTGCGCAAGTATAGGTAGTGAAATTTTATCGTCTGTCGGCCTCTGAGCAAGCGTCGAGTCTGGGGTGTTGGCTGCCTTCTGTGGGTGGCCCCTGACGTGCCCCCAGGGGTCGGGGCGGCCCACTAGGCCACACCAGGGGTAGGGGCGGCCCACTAGGCCACACCAGGGGTAGGGGCGGCCCACGAAGCCACACCAGGGGGTCGGGGCGGCCCACGAGGCCACACCAGGGGGTCGGGGCGGCCCACTAGGCAACACCAGGGGGTCGGGGCGGCCCACTAGGCCACACCAGGGGTAGAGGGCGGCCCACGAGGCCACACCAGGGGGTCGGGGCGGCCCACGAGGCCACACCAGGGGGTCGGGCCGGCCCACTAGGCCACACCAGGGGGTCGGGGCGGCCCACGAGGCCACACCAGGGGGGTCGGGCCGGCCCACGAGGCCACACCAGGGGGTCGGGGCGGCCCACGAGGCCACACCAGGGGGGTCGGGCCGTATTTGATGAATTTGACTTTGAGCGTCGATGAACGGATGAATTTGAACGTCGACTTTGGGAGGTCGACGTATTGCTGTGCGGAATGAGTATTTGAACTGTAATCAAATACTCATTCATTCTCAATACTCATTCAAATAAATTTGAATGAGTATTGATCCTAACGTCGAGCTGGACTCAGACTGAGAGTTGAGAAAGTACAATTAATGACTCGTCCCTTCGCTAACATGTCGGAAATACATTTACCTTTGATGAAACTATTATGTTAGGCTGATTATCTTAAGTCATGTATCTTTTCCCTTAGAGCGAAATTGCCCTCATGTGATTGTATATTTGTGATATTGTCATGTTCACTAAAACTCAACCCCACTGCAATAATGTCTCCCATTTCATAGACAACACGAGCTGACGAGTACAGGTGCTGCCGAGCTTCAGGGTCCGAGCATTGGAACTCGTCAGGGGCCGAGCATTGGAACTCGTCAGGGGCCGAGCACCGTCGGTAACTCATCAGGGAGCGACTCATGGGGGGCTACTCACTCTCCCCGCCTCAGACTGCCTGGGGCCTTCCGAGAAACTGTGTAATAAATATCATGATAAGACCTTAACACTTCTCATGTCACTTGTGCAGCCTAGTGCTGTGCTCCTGGTGCCTCCCTCCCTGCCCATGCACGCCCCTGCCCTCTTGCCTTCCTCACTGTGGCTCCCTTAGCCTGCCTCCTTTTCCCTCTTTCCCTTGCCTCCCTTCGTTAACACCCTTTCTACCCCCCTCTCCATCTCTCCCTCCCTCCCTCCCTAACCACCTCCCCTTCCCCCTCTATCCCCCATCTCTGCTTCCCCCTCCCTCCTCATTTTATCCCTTTCGTCACACTATTCCCTTCGTCTTTTTCCCCCTCTTATTCCTTCATTCGTTCCCCCTCTCTCCAAAAAATCACCCCTCTCCTCCTTCACCTCCCCCTTCCCCTTAGATTGGTTGGGATGGGGATGGGTTGGGATGGGGATGGGTTGAGATGGGGATGGGATGCGTTGGGATGGGAAGGGTTGGGATAGGATAGGTTAAAATACAAAGTTAGTGTTGAGTCTTATCAACAAAGTGACCTTTACCCTCCCCCCTCCGCCCCCCCCCACCTGTTACCTCCCCCCCGTCACTGTTCCCGTTCCTTACAGCTCCCCGTTACCTTCCCCCCCCCCCCACAACCCCTCCCCAGCGGGGAGCAGCGACCGTGTCTGTCTGGTGGCCACGTGTTATCCAGGCGGGGAGTAAACGGTCACTTGGGTAGTACAAATTGCTCCGAGGAGATTATGAGCAGGTGTACAGACTGTTGCCATGTTATGGGTCCTGGTGATGGTGGTGGTAGGTCGTGGTGGTGGTGGTAGGTCGTGGTGGTGGGTCGTGGTGGTCGTGGTGGTGGTGGTGGGTCGTGGTGGTGACACCACACCACCTACATGGAGGACTGTCCTCTGACGCCCCCATTTAGCTTCAAAATCACCGTACGGACTCGAGACCGATAAGTCCATCGCCTAATACGTCGCATTTTATAAGGAATCCATCCGTCAACAACTCGACGTCATAGTAAAATTGAAAACACATTAATATCGACGTTTTCTATGTCGCTATTTTTACGGAGTGGCAAATTAAGAGAACGGGTTGCTGAATTATCGGAGCATTAACTGAGGTAAAATGAATTATGAACTATCTAACATTTTCGAGTTGTTAGCGATGAACCTCTCACATGTCAGCTGCAGCCCGTCCTCCAAATAAAGATCCAAAAGTGATTCCATGCAGCCGCCAAACCCCCTGTTTATGAATGAAAAGCGGTTTACACACGACTCACAACTGCTGACATTCGAACATATCCGGAACAAGTGTTTCACTGACGAATTTTGTCCGAATCACAACGCTATAAATGCTTCACCCACGTACTACAAATACAAATAATCGCCAACAGAACCTAAACACCTAACCTAACCTATGTCTATATATGCACAATATGCTATTATAATAATTTATACTTGAGAAAATTCCCGTTTTGAATGAACAGCGTATTAAAATTTATGAATGCGTCTGTGGGGTCGACCGCTGAATGTAATGGACTTGAGTCGAGGACGGGTTGTCAGCTGACAACCCGTCCTCGACTCAAGTCCATTACATCCAGCGGTCTACCCCACAGACGCATTCATAAATTTTAATATGCTGTTCATTCAAAACAGGAATTTTCTCAAATATAAATTAATATTATGATATATTAGCATATTGTGCATATATAGGCATAGGTTAGGTTAGGTGGTTGGGTTCTGTTGGCGATTATTTGTATTTGTAGTACGTGGGTGAAGCATTTACAGCGTTGTGGTTCGAACAAAATTCGTCAGTGAAGCATTTGTTCCGGAAGTGTTCGAACGAAATGTGTTGAGTCGTGTGTAAACCGTTTTTCATTCATAAACAGGGGGTTTGGCAGGTGCATGGAATCACTTTTGGATCTTTATTTGGAGGACGGGCTGCAGCTGAATCCTCCAACCCGTTCTCAGACCAAGTCCATTCCACCCAGTGGTCGACCCCACAGACGCCTTCATCAATTTTAACTTGCTGTTCAATAAAAATAGTAATTTTCTTAAATATAAATGAATATTATTATATGTTAGCATATTGTGTATATTAAGGCATAGGTTAGGTTAGGTGTTTAGGTTCTGTTGGCGATTATTTGTATTTGTAGTACGTGGGTGAAGCATTTACAGCGTTGTGGTTTGAACAAAAGTCGTCAATGAAGCACTTGTTCCGGAAGTGTTCGAACGTCATCAGTTGTGAGTCGTGAGGAAACCGTTTTTCATTCATAAACAGCGGGGGTTTGGCGGGTGCATGGAATGGACTTTGGGTCTTTGTTTGGAGGACGGGCTGGACCCTCACACGGCAACACAAGGAATGGTCGAGATATTAAATGTAGTATCAGAAAATATTCATTGCGTCGCTGTGAGAAAGACCTAACTACAAGTAGAGAACGCAAACAGTTGTATATACGACGAAGGAGGGTCACAGAAGCACTCAAATGTCCTCACACAATAGACAGACGATCGTTCGCACTGAAGTTACAGACAGTAACAGCCACAGCTAAACAAATCCACTAGGGCCGTGATGAGGGTTCGAACCTACGTCCGAGAGGAGCCACAACTAAAGCACTCTTATCAATATGAACACACACCAAAAAAACAGGAAACCATCCAAGAAAATTACAAAACAATACACTTTTTGCACATGCAAAGACCGAATTAAAATCCTCTGCAAGTATAAGCCCCTTACAAGACGAGAGACCTACACAAAAAGACATAGAACAAAAATATTAGCGAAAGCGTGAAAGAACAAATATGGATAAATGTTTAGCAATGCAACGGTCATGTTGAAAATGGTGTGACAAACACCCCACTCCTTCCCCCCCCCCCCCCCCCCCAAGTCCAGTCCCCCATCTTGCATCACCCCCTCCAAAACCCCATTCACCCCCCCCCTCCCCACCCTTTTCATGACATCACCGACCACCTCAAGACATTTTTTGTTCTCAAAGGCAACGAGGAAAGCTCCCCTTCCTCCTTCTACAACCTTCAATATAATATTTCCTTTAACACATTCCCATTAACCGCCTGGTACAGAGAAGTTACAGGCCCCCCACCTTCAGTACAGAGCTGTAGCACATACCCACCTTCAGTACAGAGCTGTAGCACATACCCACCTTCAGTACAGAGCTGTAGCACATACCCACCTTCAGTACAGAGCTGTAGCACATACCCAGCAGCACACACAGAGCTGTAGCACATACCCACCTTCAGTACAGAGCTGTAGCACATACCCACCTTCAGTACAGAGCTGTAACACATACCCACCTTCAGTACAGAGCTGTAGCACATACCCACCTTCAGTACAGAGCTGTAACACATACCCACCTTCAGTACAGAGCTGTAGCACATACCCACCTTCAGTACAGAGCTGTAGCACATACCCACCTTCAGTACAGAGCTGTAGCACATACCCAGCAGCACACACAGAGCTGTAGCACATACCCACCTTCAGTACAGAGCTGTAGCACATACCCACCTTCAGTACAGAGCTGTAACACATACCCACCTTCAGTACAGAGCTGTAGCACATACCCACCTTCAGTACAGAGCTGTAGCACATACCCAGCAGCACACACAGAGCTGTAGCACATACCCACCTTCAGTACAGAGCTGTAGCACATACCCAGCAGCACACACAGAGCTGTAACACATACCCACCAGCACACACAGAGCTGTAACACATACCCACCAGCACACACACAGCTGTAACACATACCCACCAGCACACACACAGCTGTAACACATACCCACCAGCACACACACAGCTGTAACACATACCCACCAGCACACACAGAGCTGTAGCACATACCCACCAGCACACACAGCTGTAACACATACCCACCAGCACACACACACAGCTGTAACACATACCCACCAGCACACACAGAGCTGTAGCACATACCCACCAGCACACACAGCTGTAACACATACCCACCAGCACACACACACAGCTGTAACACATACCCACCAGCACACACAGCTGTAACACATACCCACCAGCACACACACAGCTGTAACACATACCCACCAGCACACACAGAGCTGTAGCACATACCCACCAGCACACACAGCTGTAACACATACCCACCAGCACACACACAGCTGTAACACATACCCACCAGCACACACACAGCTGTAACACATACCCTCCAGCACACACAGCTGTAACACATACCCACCAGCACACACAGAGCTGTAGCACATACCCACCAGCACACACACACAGCTGTAGCACATACCCACCAGCACACACAGAGCTGTAACACATACCCACCAGCACACACACAGCTGTAGCACATACCCACCAGCACACACAGAGCTGTAGCACATACCCACCAGCACACACAGAGCTGTAGCACATACCCACCAGCACACACACAGCTGTAACACATACCCACCAGCACACACAGAGCTGTAGCACATACCCACCAGCACACACACAGCTGTAGCACATACCCACCAGCACACACACACAGCTGTAGCACATACCCACCAGCACACACACAGCTGTAACACATACCCACCAGCACACACAGAGCTGTAGCACATACCCACCAGCACACACAGAGCTGTAGCACATACCCACCAGCACACACAGAGCTGTAACACATACCCAGCAGCTGCCAGTACAGAGATGACACAGATGTACCCACCTTCAGGCCTATGCCCTCTTTAACCATAAATGTTCACGATATAGCAAAATATTAAATTTAAAATGGATTTACTACCAGAAATCTTAGCCAAGTAAAGCCAGTTGGCTTCGATAGGTGGTTATCTTGAGGTTATCTTGAGATGATTTCGGGGCTTGCCCGGTCCTCGACCAGGCCTCCACCCCCAGGAAGCAGCCCGTGACAGCTGACTAACACCCAGGTACCTATTTTACTGCTAGGTAACAGGGGCATAGGGTGAAAGAAACTCTGTTTCTCGCCGGCGCCTGGGATCGAACCTAGGACCACAGGATCACAAGCCCAGTGTGCTGTGCGCTCGGCCGACCGGCTCCCCATGCCGGTCGACATGGTGGCTAAACATGTCTAACCTTTCCTCTCCAGTTCCACTACCGTAAGCTGAGAGAGCATGTCAGGGAAATTAAAAACTCTATGCAATTCACCATAATTTTAGATTTCTTAGCGTGAGAGCCTCGGGGTACAGTTCTTGAACCTTGAACTAACTTTTTGTCAATCTTACGGACCTTGGGTAGGGTGGATCTCGGTAGTGCTGGATCTTATATTATATTCTACAATAAAGCCCTTGAAGCTACGACAATGTGTATGTTGACCAGACCACACACTAGAAGGTGAAGGGACGACGACGTTTCGGTCCGTCCTGAACCATTCTCAAGTCGATTGTGACAATTCAACTTGCTTTAGCTACGTTATTGTGACTTATCGCCGACTGTGTATTCTCTCCAGTCCCAAGCAAGTTCTACCCAAACAAGAGCCAATACTGGTTCTTTTAACTCACACCTCACAGGATGAGTCAGGGGCCCTTGTAAGGAGTTAATGTAATCTTAGTGTAATGCCAAACGAAGTTGACAATATGACTTGGTAGACTTGAGGGTCGGTCCTCCCGTCCTGCTAACCCCTCTGACCTGCCTACCTCACCTCATTGTTCCTCCTTACCCCCTAGACTCATGAGCAACCATCTCACCCTTTCCCCCCACTCACCCATTTCATCCCCTCATCTACACTCCTCCTTCGACCCATCTGCTACTCCTGCCCCCTCATCTAGACTCCTCCTCCTTCGACCCATCTGCTACTCCTGCCCCCTCATCTACACTCCTCCTCCGCCTCTGAGAGAAAAGTAACCCTGAACTTTACGTTCAACAATTTTATTTATTCTGTTTTTAAGCTGCATCTCTTATGGCCCCATCCCTGCCCTTGTGTGGCAGTGCACAACACAAAGCTCGATTTATAAATGCGTAAATTAAAACACGTATAGTGTCTAATGCAGTTGATTGTAACCATGGTGTATATGTATGTGTGTTTCAGCCTACCGTTTAGACCTATTGTCTTGTATTCACTGTCTTGTGTGACGGTGAATACCAGCATTATCCTCACTCTAATTAGACCTAATCGAAATTACTCAGATTAGGCCGGGAGCCGGTCGGCCGAGTGGACAGCACGCTGGACTTGTGATCCTGTGGTCCCGGGTTCGATCCCGGGCACCGGCGAGAAACAATGGGCAGAGTTTCTTTCACCCTATGCCCCTGTTACCTAGCAGTAAATAGGTACCTGAGAGTTAGTCAGCTGTCACGGGCTGCTTCCTGCGGGTGGAGGCCAGGTCGCGGACCGGGCCGCGGGGACACTAAAGCCCCGAAATCATCTCAAGATAACCTCAAGATAGGCACCATTGTAATTAATTATTGTCAATAAAGATGTTATGTGGTACTGTGTCAATGGCTTTCTGGCAATCCAAAAATATGCAGTCTGCCCAGCCCTATAAATGAAGTCAACGTGTCGACCAGCCCGTCTTTCACCTGGAGATAACACGTGCGTGTTTATATATATATATATATATATATATATATATATATATATATATATATATATATATATATATATATATATATATATATATATATTATATATAATTAATACCCTCGCACAGCACGACCAATTGGTTGTGTCGGGAGGAGTTGTGATAAGCAGAGTGTGGGTCAAGCCAGAGATGACCCAGCTTGACCTCACTGACCCCGACAATGGGAACTAACGTCGCATCAATATCAGTCTAAGTGTCGGTAGAGGGAACACTGTATGGACTATATAAGCTACAGGTACGATTAGTTATCTCCAAAACACACACACACAGTACTTGCACAATGTGCATTGTACACCCTGATGTATATGGAACTAGACTGGGGTCTCCGGCTGTGCCGGGGTCTCCTATCCCTTCCCCTCTCTCACGCTTTTCCATCTTCCCCCTTCCTCCCCCCCCCACCCCCCGTCTCTCACCTCTCCAATGCTCTCTACATTTCTCCTCCCTCTCCGACATCCTTCTTGCCTCTTTCTCCCGCTCTCTCACACAATTATGGAAACACGGAGAATTGCTAACTCTACAAAAATAAAATGCTCGAGTTCAGACATCGCAGGGATCGCTTTAGATGCCTATATTTCTTAAAGCATGGCACTAGGGCAGACCCCGACTAGCCTGTGTCACACACACACACACCCCATGTGTCATCTTGGAAAGTTGGGTGCAGTTAGCCCCAAGCGCCCGGCTACAAACTATTTTCGACATACAGACCGACATTTGCTCTCATATAGTGCATATATATTATAGCATCCTTCTATCCACTTAATAAAAAATATCAGTCTCCCCTGCGAAATACGTCATCACAGCATGATGATGATGATGATGATGATGATGACAGTGAATGAAAACTGTACATGTTGACCAAAGAAAACTTACATTGAATCTACTCATTTTTGTTAAATTCAAACTAAATTTATGTTGGAAGAAACGTACTAACTCTTCTCTTCCTTCCCCGTGTTCCCAGAAGCACTGGTTCACATGTCTCTCGTCTCACGTCTGTCTGTCTGTCTGTCTGTCTGTCTGTCTGTCTACCCACAACTAGAATGAACATGCAAGCGCCTACGTGGCATTTATTTCCCTAATGAACACGAGTCCACGAGTACATCATGAGCCTGAGTGTGTCGAGGCTGAGTGTGTCGAGGCTGAGTGTGTCGAGGCTGAGTGTGTCGAGGCTGAGTGTGTCGAGGTTGAGTGTGTTGAGAGTGTGAGAATGGATATACACGAGGTGTCTTAGTGTGAGGGCGTCCATGGGGCGGTGTAGCCAACACAGTGGGTGGAGCCGGGTTGACCCCATATATACACCCTGCTGTAACACCCCAACCACACCCCCACACACCTCCCCCCCCTACCCACTAGCACCACCCACCTATACGGCCCACCGGCCCCCATTCTGCCCACTGCAACACCGACCTTAACCACCTTTAAACATGACTGGTTTCTGGCCATCAGTCTCGATGCTTGGTTGATATCCTCGGCTCATTTGTTATTTTTAACAACATACAAGCCCTTGGGGGGTATGTTGTGGGGGTATGTTGTGGGGGGGTATGTTGTGGGGGTATGTTGTGGGGGGGTATGTTGTTGGGGGGTATGTTGTGGGGGGTATGTTGTGGGGGTATGTTGTGGGGGGGTATGTTGTGGGGGTATGTTGTGGGGGGGTATGTTGTGGGGGGGTATGTTGTGGGGGGGTATGTTGTGGGGGGGTATGTTGTGGGGGGGTATGTTGTGGGGGGGTATGTTGTGGGGGGGTATGTTGTGGGGGGGTATGTTGTGGGGGTATGTTGTGGGGGGGTATGTTGTTGGGGGGTATGTTGTGGGGGGTATGTTGTGGGGGTATGTTGTGGGGGGGTATGTTGTGGGGGTATGTTGTGGGGGGGTATGTTGTGGGGGGGTATGTTGTGGGGGGTATGTTGTGGGGGGTATGTTGTGGGGGGGTATGTTGTGGGGGGGGTATGTTGTGGGGGGGTATGTTGTGGGGGGGTATGTTGTGGGGGGGTATGTTGTGGGGGGGTATGTTGTGGGGGGGTATGTTGTGGGGGGGTATGTTGTGGGGGTATGTTGTGGGGGTATGTTGTGGGGGGGTATGTTGTGGGGGTATGTTGTGGGGGGGTATGTTGTTGGGGGGTATGTTGTGGGGGTATGTTGTGGGGGGTATGTTGTGGGGGGGTATGTTGTGGGGGGTATGTTGTGGGGGGTATGTTGTGGGGGGGTATGTTGTGGGGGGGGTATGTTGTGGGGGGGGTATGTTGTAGGGGGTATGTTGTAGGGGGGTATGTTGTAGGGGGGTATGTTGTGGGGGTATGTTGTGGGGGGGTATGTTGTAGGGGGGTATGTTGTGGGGGGTATGTTGTGGGGGGTATGTTGTGGGGGGTATGATGTGGGGGGTATGTTGTGGGGGTATGTTGTGGGGGTATGTACCGCTAGTCTGATAGAGGAAGCCAAGAGGGTTGCCTGTGATTTATGGGTTGGGTGGTGGCGTTACCTGGGGCGGCTGATATTGGTTTTAATCCATGTCGCACAACTATTTGGGTTCAGATCTGATAAATTGGTTGAATAATAAGTGCATTAAGAGTGGTAGGGAGGAGCGCGCTGGCTGGCGCACGCACATACACACGCCCCCACCACACACACACACACACACACACACACACACACACACACACACACACACACACACACACACACACACACACACACATGCCCAGACCATGTGCTTGACTGCTGGAAGACTGCAACCCGTTCTCGCAAATTTAATAAGTCAATATTGACTTATTAAATATGTGCATAGGTGACATACTTAACATAATAGTTTCCCTTGAAAAGCTTCATAGAAAACACCGACCTTACCTAACCTACTTAGTATGTTAAGATAAGTATGTTATTGCTTTGTAATTACAATTATTACCTAACCTATACCTATAATAGGTTAAGTAACAATTGTAATTACGAAGCTATAAGATGCTTATTTTAACATATTAAGTAGGTTAGGTAAGCTCGGTGTTTTCTATGAAGCTTTTCAAGGGAAACTATTATGTTAAGTATGTCACCTATGCACATATTTAATAAGTCAATATTGACTTATTAAATTTGCGAGAACGGGTTGAAGACTGATATGGGACACCAGACTCCTCGGCCCCCCCCCTTTCAGCCTGGCGTTGACAGCTGCCTTGACTCCCCCCCTCAGCCTGGCGTTGACAGCTGCCTTCCCCCCTCAGCCTGGCGTTGACAGCTGCCTTGCCCCCCCCTCAGCCTGGCGTTGACAGCTGCCTTCCCCCCTCAGCCTGGCGTTGACAGCTGCCTTGCCCCCCCCCCCTCAGCCTGGCGTTGACAGCTGCCTTCCCCCCTCAGCCTGGCGTTGACAGCTGCTTTCCCCCCTCAGCCTGGCGTTGACAGCTGCCTTCCCCCCTCAGCCTGGCGTTGACAACTGCCTTGCCCCCCTCAGCCTGGCGTTGACAGCTGCCTTGCCCCCATCAGCCTGGCGTTGACAGCTGCCTTCCCCCCTCAGCCTGGCGTTGACAGCTGCCTTCCCCCCTCAGCCTGGCGTTGACAGCTGCCTTGCCCCTCCCCCCCTCAGCCTGGCGTTGACAGCTGCCTTCCCCCCTCAGCCTGGCGTTGACAGTTGCCTTCCCCCCTCAGCCTGGCGTTGACAGCTGCCTTCCCCCCTCAGCCTGGCGTTGACAGCTGCCTTCCCCCCTCAGCCTGGCGTTGACAGCTGCCTTGCCCCTCCCCCCCCTCAGCCTGGCGTTGACAGCTGCCTTCCCCCCTCAGCCTGGCGTTGACAGCTGCCTTGCCCCTCCCCCCCTCAGCCTGGCGTTGACAGCTGCCTTGCACCCCTCAGCCTGGCGTTGACAGCTGCCTTCCCCCCTCAGCCTGGCGTTGACAGCTGCCTTCCCCCCTCAGCCTGGCGTTGACAGCTGCCTTGCCCCTCCCCCCTCAGCCTGGCGTTGACAGCTGCCTTCCCCCTCCCCCCTCAGCCTGGCGTTGACAGCTGCCTTCCCCCCTCAGCCTGGCGTTGACAGCTGCCTTGCCCCTCCCCCCTCAGCCTGGCGTTGACAGCTGCCTTCCCCCTCCCCCCTCAGCCTGGCGTTGACAGCTGCCTTCCCCCCTCAGCCTGGCGTTGACAGCTGCCTTGCCCCTCCCCCCCTCAGCCTGGCGTTGACAGCTGCCTTGCACCCCTCAGCCTGGCGTTGACAGCTGCCTTCCCCCCTCAGCCTGGCGTTGACAGCTGCCTTCCCCCCTCAGCCTGGCGTTGACAGCTGCCTTCCCCCCTCAGCCTGGCGTTGACAGCTGCCTTCTCCCCTCAGCCTGGCGTTGACAGCTGCCTTCCCCCCTCAGCCTGGCGTTGACAGCTGCCTTCCCCCCTCAGCCTGGCGTTGACAGCTGCCTTCCCCCCTCAGCCTGGCGTTGACAGCTGCCTTCCCCCCTCAGCCTGGCGTTGACAGCTGCCTTCCCCCCTCAGCCTGGCGTTGACAGCTGCCTTCCCCCCTCAGCCTGGCGTTGACAGCTGCCTTCCCCCCTCAGCCTGGCGTTGACAGCTGCCTTCCCCCCTCAGCCTGGCGTTGACAGCTGCCTTGCCCCCTCAGCCTGGCGTTGACAGCTGCCTCCCCCCCTCAGCCTGGCGTTGACAGCTGCCTTCCCCCCTCAGCCTGGCGTTGACAGCTGCCTTCCCCCCTCAGCCTGGCGTTGACAGCTGCCTTGCCCCCCTCAGCCTGGCGTTGACAGCTGCCTTGCCCCCTCAGCCTGGCGTTGACAGCTGCCTTCCCCCCTCAGCCTGGCGTTGACAGCTGCCTTGCCCCCCTCAGCCTGGCGTTGACAGCTGCCTTGACCACTATAATCGTCCTGGCGTGCGTGTGGGGTTTAGTGTATATAGAGGATGAGAGGGAGAGTTTATTGCTTCATCTTCTTGCTCTCGTCTGACAATTGTTTACCTGACTGAGCAGATCCCACACACACTATTTTGAATAAACCCTTGAACTATAAGTTTAACACATCTCTAACCCTGTCCATGGAGGACAGAAGAAAATGTATATATGCTGGTTAGCATTGTAAATGTGTGGCCACGTTTGTGGTAGAAAATAATAATAATAATAATAAAATCCTTTAATAGCGTTCACACCTTCAATGTATGGTTGTTTATTCCGTTGTTGTGTGTGGACGGGGGCAGCTCTGGGGTCGTGCTCTGGCGCTGTCACGACGCTTACGGTAACTGCAATGTTCGGTTCATATTCGAACACCGGATGGTAGGGACTTGTGGGGCGGTGTTCGGAAGTGATAATGCACATTGGTGTAGTGTGAGGTCGTGGTTGTGAAGTGGGGAGAGAGGGAGAGAGGGGGGGAATGAGGGGGGAGAGAGTGAGGGGGGAGAGAGTGAGGGGGGAGAGAGTGAGAGTGAGGGGGGAGGGAGGGAGGATGGGTGTTGGAGAGGAGGGGGGGAGGGGGGTGAGGTACCCCCCCCTTAACCCACTGTTCTCTCATGCTCGCCATTATTACCCGTGATGCCTGCTGTGTCGGACATCAATCCCCCCCCACATACCACCCCCCCCCCTCCCCTTTTCCCACCCCTCCATAAGCGTTCCTTCCCCCCCCCCCTTCTACACCCCTACCGCCTTCCCCAAGCACCCCACCCCTACACCCCCGACCTCTCTCTCAGCCTCCCCAAAACTCTCTCTTACACACACACTTACACACACACACACACACACACAAGCGTCCCCTCCCCTCTCGGTGGGAGTAAATCACAAGACAGACAGTTAACAAATCAACCATATTGCCGCGAGTGGAGAACACGGGTTTATATAATGGCAGAGACGCTGGGTCGCCTCCCTACCCCCCTACTCTCATACCTTTTTACCACTCCCAATCACTCTCCCTCTCTCTCACTCCCCCTTTTTCCTCTATTGCTTGTTGCTCTCCAGTGCGGGAAGTAAGGAGCACCTCAAATATCGATGGCCGGGGCAGAAATGTCAAGCGTAGCATATAATAAAGTCGGCGAATTTCAGTTGATACAAGCGACTTGTGCACGGGAGACATCTCCCGTCACGCAGGGTGCAGTCGTACCTCCACAGATCTCCTGGATCATCTATTGATACTGGTAATGGCTCAAAAGGGCCACCACTTACGGGCTATTCATGCCCGTGCCACCTTTTGGGTGGCTTCATCTTCATCAATCAATCAGTTGTTACAGTAGCGGGAGGCGTGTCCGCGACCTGTGGTGGGAGGGTGGCGGGCGGAGAGGATCTTGGCGCCATCTGTTGGCGGCCCAACGCTTGACGCTCTGGTGGTGGTCAGTGTTTATAACAATATATTGCCCCCAATTACTGCAGTGGCGAGTCTGTCAGTGACGATACTCTTCACCGCTCGGTGCCGATAGAAATTTTATACCCCGAGGGGCGAGTTTATTGGGCAGCGTCACTCATCTTGTGGGTGGACACCGTTATTACGGTGTAATATTTGTTAATTCACAAGCCATCATATTTATTTTGCCAGTGTGTAAGAGAGTTCATTTTAAGGTTAACGTGCCTCAATTTGAGCTAAAGACCAGATCAGGTAAATAGATAATTCGCTTTTAAAACTTGTACCCCAGTCTTCAACACGGTAAATAGATTGGTGACGGGGGCTTTGTTTTGGAGGTTACGGGGGCACGGCTGAGAGACAGGAGGTAGGGGGGTGTGTGGGGGAAGGGTGTTGTACCCTGCGCCCACACAACTGTCCGCCCACCGCCACACTCAAGTTACCTCAGCAGCACCAGCGGGTATTCTCAGCCCGCCAGCACCAAAATGCACACCGCCTCCTCATCCCGGCAGCGATTATGTTGCCTAACTGCGGAGGTCTCCCACGGTCCGGGCTATGTATAGGCGAGTGGGCCCAGGGCCGCTGCCTCCCCCTGTCCTCCTCCACGCTACAGGACAAGTCTCTCCCACTTTGATCTTCTCTCTGGTGTTGTGGGAGAGCGTAAATCTTCCTCCTTAAGAACGTGGTCTAAAGGTTAATGTAGGTGCCTTCCCCCCGAAATACGTCCTTTGTGATGGGGGATGTGTCAGTCCGTATAAATAGGGTGTGCAAGAGGAGATAGGGACGTCTCTACAGCAAGAGAAGAGGGAGGGAGGCAGGAATAGGGGTGTGTGTGGAGGGAACTGTCAACATCATGGACGGGGAGGAACGCGCACTCTCACTATTGATGTGGTCGTCATGTCCTATGCCTCTCAGGCTCTGCTCACTTACCGCCACCCAGTCCTCGTCTAACCAACTTACCGCCTCATTACTCTATTTTCTGTGTGTTTTAGCCCGGGGTAAACTCGCATATCTGACCGTTTCATCACACTCAGCAACTGTTCTAAGCACCTAGGGAGGTTTGTGCCAGCTTTCTTCCTAATATGCTGGGTGATATTTCCGTTCGCTACCTATTACTGCCTCATTTAGTAACATATCTTATGGGAGAGGCTATTCTTCCACTTTTTTCATCGAGTTGTAACACAACACAGGAAAATATAACCCAATTTTGCATAGAAAACATTACTTACATTATATACAAAATTTACAATATGCACACACATACTGTCTCTTTCTGGTAGACAAATCAAAGAATCTCATTTTCTTCTTGCAATGTATCTGAAATTTTATTAATTCTGCTAGAATTTACCTACTTAAAATTATCTGTTAGATTAAGGACCTGCCCGAAACGCTGCGCGTACTAGTGGCTTTACAAGATTGTATGCTATGTATTGCATACTATGCTATGTATTCTCACAAACCCAATGTACCTTCTTGTATATAAATAAACAAAAAATATTTGATGCCTGCAATGTAGTGGGTTTTAGTGGAAACTTATATCGTATTTTTTTTCGCTTTATCGAAACAACGGTGTGAGGCTATGTACAAATGAGACGGTATAACGTCACCATCATCCACTACGGGCTCACCATAGCCCGTGCTACTTGGAACATTTTTGTTCCAGGTAGCGAATCTTTAACAACAACATAACGTCACCAGTCACTTCACTATCCATAATGCTACATTTGTATTATATTGATGAATCCAACGACATACTTTCACAATGAGAATACTGGCTAAACTTAAGTTATTAGGTCCCCCATAACTTGATAATGGTTCAGGGAGGGGACCGAAAAGTCATCGTTTCTCCATCTTCTGAGTTGTGGTTTGATCATCATTAATGTTATTGTTTAAGAAAACGTCTACCTGTTTCCATTGCGAATTTTCCCCAATAAACAGAACATTCTCTAGCACTTATATTCGTCTCGGAATACCTGATGTATACGTCAAGTATAGAGATGGCGAATGATCCCCATCTTTAGGCTTCTCTCCATGAGCTCGCAAATAAGCGAGTTAGGCTAACTGATCTGTAGTTTTCTGTCGATGACTTTCCCGCCACATTTATAATGGGGTAACATTTGCACATTTCCACTCTAGGGGAATTTTCCCTTGTCCAGATATTTTCTGAATGAGAGTTTCAGTGGCGGCCTCAGTTCTTCCACGAGTTCCTTTGCGATTTAGAACAGACCTGCTCCTAGTGAAGAGCAGGGGTGCCATAGGCACAATCAGAGAACACTGTATAAACATCAGAGGTCCACGGTTGTTCAACACCCTCCCAGCAAGCATAAGAAATATTGTCGGAACAACCGTGTTCTTTTAATGTTTTACTGCTGTGAGTTGCACAGATGTCTGTCTGTTGCGCATGTTTGTTTATAGCATCTTGATATTGTTATAATTGACTAATTACCATGGGGCCTGACAGCTGACTGGACAGTGCTTCAAGAGGAAACTAGATTTATTCCTCCAAGGAATGCCAGACCGGGCTGTGGTGGGTTTTTTGGGCCCGAGGGCCGCTCCAAGCAACAGCCTAGTGGACCAAACTCTCACAAGTCAAGCCTGGCCTCGGGCCGGGCTTGGGGAGTAGAAGAACTCCCAGAACCCCATCAACCAGGTATATGTGGGCCTGCGGGCCGCTCCAAGCAACAGCCTAGTGGACCAAACTCTCACAAGTCAAGCCTGGCCTCGGGCCGGGCTTGGGGATTAGAAAAACTCCCAGAACCCCATCAACCAGGTATTAACCAGAATTCCGCCCACAGTTGGGCCTTTAAATTCCTTTAATTTATGAATGCTCTTTTTGTTATGAAAATATCTCTGGCTTAAATCATTCTCTTCTCCTGCTTCAGACAACTGTGGGGGTATTGGGGATCTTGTCTAATATTTCTAGTGTGAACTTAGATGTAAGAATTCAATGTTGGCTGCCTTGTTATCAATTATAAACTTTACACACAGAAATCACAATAGCGTGATGCATCAATAGCGTGATTAAGGCAGCGTCTGGGATGATCTCGGACGTAGGTTCGAATCCTCGTCACGGCCCTTGTGGATTTGTTAATTATAAACTTACTTAGTCTCCTTTTTTGAGGTTCCTGCCAAGTCTGTCTTTATCTTACTTATTATATAGCCATAAAAAAAGGTTCGCGTTTAGTACGTAATGTTAAACAACGTTACAAATTCAGCCTATTTTGAAAATTAGGGCTCATATACATCTACGTTTTCTATGCATCAAACTCAATAGGTTTGGTGGGTTGTTTTCATTCACAAGTTTCTGGTTGAGCTAGGAGGATGGATTTTTGACGGATTGGCATATCAGAAGAACGGATTGATTACAGGTAGACAGCCACAGGTTTAGTCTTTCATTTTCTTTGTTTATGCTTGAGGAATGACTATAGTAAATATGGCGCATTGCCCTAATGACCTCCCCGAGGGTCGCTACGCCCAACAGGACAGCTTGAGGTGGGGAGTAGAAATAGCCTAAGCTACTCTATCCCTTTGAAATATATTTCTTTGTCTCTATAAACATACTTGAACTTGAACGGTTAGGTCAGTTACACTCTCTCTGCTTTAAATGATAAATGTTCACTCTTTTAAATCAACATATTCACTCGCTCAGTCTCTCTCCCCACAACTCAGAAGTGGGTATTTAACCAAAGGAAAATGTGGCTATCCGTAGGAGCTGGGAACTATGGTGTAGCTTCCCCGCCTGTTGAATGTAGTGTCATCTGCGTGGGTCAAGAATCTAGGATAGTCACTCCTCAATTCCTCCTCGTTATAGTTTTCTGTTAGAATACAATAAGATCCTTTCAATATACGCCGGTTTGAGGTTGCCAAGAGCCTAAAGTATTATTTTTATGGTGTGTGGAGAATCGCTTTAAAGCTACCCACAGTTTGCGGGTTACTGTGACGCAACTATCTACAGCGTATAGATAACTATGAAGCAGCAGCAGCAGCATTCCACAGCGTGTGGATATCTGCGCCATCAGATCAACGGAATCGTTGTAAAATGTTCCCGCCATCAGAGTTAACCCATCACGATTGGCCACAAAGAGCGCGAGTCGGGTGCTCCCTGGCGCCCAGTTGACCAACATTTGTCTTTGAGATATATACAAGAGTTGTTACATTCTTGTAGAGCCACTAGTACGCGTAGCGTTTCGGGCAGGTCCCTGGAATACGATCCCCGCCGCGAAGAATCGTTGTTACAACCAAGTACCCATTTTACTGTCGAGTTAAACAGAGGCTACAGTTAAGGATTTGCGCCCAGTAAATCCTCCCCGGCCAAGATTGTCATACATCATACTGATCAAGCAACATACAGGTACAACTCACTCAAACTGTAATAAATATACGTCAGACCTTGTTCCTAGCGACACATCTCTCTACACCTCATTAAAACCACTTTACCGTCATCATGCATACCTGTGAAACGATATATGTTTGCGCGCGAGCGCCCCCACACACACACACAGGTTGATTGACAGTTGAGAGGCGGGACCAAAGAGCCCAAGCGCAATCCCCGCGCAAGCACAAGTGAGCACACACACACACACACACACACACACACTATATAAATATGAACACGTGTGTGGTAAAGGGCGGACCTCCACCTGCCTAGGGAATCCCCAGTGAAATATGTGACGACTAACCTGAGCGTTGATTCTGGGAAGACAGCCTCGTCCCGTCCCACCTCACACGCCCATACCTACACATTTGTGCCAAAAACCAAGGTATTTAAAGACTACACACACACATTTGAATAGATTTCACGACCAAAGACCACATTCACTCCAAAAAAAATCTAACACGGGCTATTCATGTCCATGCCCCCGCTTGGGTGGCTTAATCTTCATTAATCATCGAGTCATTGATCTTAATAGATGATTACTGAAGGAAAACGGCCCCCTGGGCGTATCTATATTATCCGCGCTATTTTTAGAGGAAGGACGCTCCTGTGCCAGGTAAGTCCACTACGGGCTCACCATAGACGGTGCTACTTGCAAATTTTTGTTCCCAGTAGCTGAGTCTAAAACAACAACAACAACAATTATAGGAAGGAAATCCTGTTTGTTTACCTTTTTCGGGTATTTGTTTGTTATCTGCGGTAAAAGTATCTTCGTACTGGGAGGCCTGGTCGACGACCGGGCCGCGGGGACGCTAAGCCCCGGAAGCACCTCAAGGTAAGGTACTTTATTACACTAATCGTTATGTAAATCTCAATAACTAATCATATACGAATTTTGGTATTAACGAACACCCTTTCGAATCCCATAGCAATAAATGATATCTTGATATCAATCAATTTGATTACCGGAAATATATCAGTAACTAAAGAGGTTGGCCGGGGATGCCCGGGTCTGTTTCTCCCTCCCTCCTTCCCGCTTTCTCTCTCCTTCTAATTATATCTAACTTCCAATCTCTCTTACTCCCTTTCGTTCTCTCTCATCCTTCCTCACTCCTTAATGTTCTCTCTCACACCATTCTCTCCCTTCTCCTCTCTCATCTCACTTCCCATATCACCCTTTTATTCCCCTGTAAGAAGTGGCCAAATGTCTAACTATTAATTTCTGAGAAATGATCACCAAAATATTTGGGATAAGTCTTCTTCAGTCACAAATTGTAAAACTATTTGTAATAGGAATATTAACCAATCTTCGAACAAATCCACAAGGGCCGTGACGAGGATTCGAACCTGCGTCCGGGAGCATCCCAGACACTGCCTTAATCGACTGAGCTACAACAGGGTTAAAAAAGAGTTGAAACCGAAGTTCTACTGAACTTACTGGATCCTGCAGCCTCTCCGAGGCACAAACCAGGGTTTTACACAACTCCCCCCTGCACTCGAGCTATGTCAATAGGCCGTTCTATATCAATCTTCGTTAACACTAATTACAAAGCCATACAACATGAATAGTAATGGTTTACACAGCTTGTACCCATGTTTTGTGGAACAATTAAATCATAATCTTAGCAGGATGATAAATAGAAAATTGTCCCATAGACACTCTACATCTAGGAACTCTCGTATATTGGTAAATGGGCCTAATGCAGCTTCCTCTTTCCCTGTGTTCAGTAACCAATAATAATGACAGTTTTCCACCTTGTATGTCACTATCTTACATATGTATATCACGCACTGCATTGCAGTGTTTTTTACGGGCTCACCATAGCCCGTGCTACATGGACATTTTGTTTTGAGTAGCTAAATTTAAAACAATAACAACATGCAGTGTTTGGAAGTTACAGCCCCGCTCCTGTGCCAGGCAAGTCCACTACGGGCTCACCATAGCCCGTGCTACTTGGGAACTTTTTGTTCCCAGTAGCTGAATCTATAACAACCACAACAACTTGCAGTGTTTGTTCTCAGTACACAGTATACATCAAGAAATGTATACAAAAAAAACAAGAAATCTACCACTTACGGGCTATTCATGCCCGTGCCACCTCTTGGGTTACTTAATCTTCATCAATCAATCAGTGTTTGTAATTTCCAAAGATGTGTTCGTTTACACAAAAGCGTTCTATCGACTACACCATGAACAGCCTCAATAAACAAGGACTCCAGAAACAACTAACCGCTGCCCAACTGAAACTTTAATGCCCAAGTCAATAAAGTGTTATCTACGCAATCTATGTTAACTATAGTGACGTGGGGTGTGGATCACCTAATTCCTTCATGCTCTAATGACAGCCCAGGAAAGGCTTAAAGTTCCAGTTGGGCAGCGGTTAGTTGCTTCCGGAAGCCTCCTTTAATGAAGCTGTCGTGGTGTGGTGGATAGAGCTATTGTCCACCGCTCCTGTGGGTGGTGGTTCGAGGCTCATAGTGCCCAAGTGAATGACATTTTACGACTGAAAAGACGTGGAAGAGGCCCCTCACAGCAAATATTCTTGGTATTCAAATGTTCTTGAAACCTGCCTTGGAAGGCAGGTTTCAAGACCAAGACTTGTTCTTTTTATTTATTTATTTATTTATTTATTGATTTATTTATGCATATACAAGAAGGTACATTGGGAATGTGAGGATACATAAAATGGTAATTACAGTCTTGTAAAGCCACTAGTACGCGCAGCGTTTCGGGCAGGTCCTTAATCCAAGAAAATTTTAAGTAGGTAAATACTTGCTTCTTATCTGTACAAGTTTTCACTTCGTATCTGTTCTTATCTGTTCTCGCTCTCATGTGTACAAGTGTGGGCGGACGGCGAGGATGTGCTGACAGATGCCTTGGTGCGGCCACCACTCCAATATTAAGACGCCCTCGTCATCAGTCTTGGGTGTCGAAAATGGCAAGCGTAAATAGCTTGTAAAAATGTGTGAGCTCGAATATATTTAGAACCTCCTACGCTATCCTGACGAAAACAAACCAGAAGAGAGTGTGTGGGTGAGAATAGGTTGGTGCCGTGTTGCCAGGGTGGTGGCAGGGTGGTGGTAGGGTGGTGGTAGGGTGGTGGTAGGGTGGTGGCAGGGTGGTGGTAGGGTGGTGGTAGGGTGGTGGCAGGGTGGTGGTAGGGTGGTGCCACGGTGGTGGTAGGGTGGTGCCACGGTGGTGGTAGGGTGGTGGCACGGTGGTGCCACGGTGGTGGCTGGGTGGTGGCTGGGTGGTGGTAGGGTGGTGCCACGGTGGTGGTAGGGTGGTGGCAGGGTGGTGCCACGGTGGTGGTAGGGTGGTGACACGGTGGTGGTTGGGTGGTGGCAGGGTGGTGCCACGGTGGTGGCAGGGTGGTGGTAGGGTGGTGGCAGGGTGGTGCCACGGTGGTGGTAGGGTGGTGGCTGGGTGGTGGTAGGGTGGTGCCACGGTGGTGGTAGGGTGGTGCCACGGTGGTGGTAGGGTGGTGCCACGGTGGTGGTAGGGTGGTGCCACGGTGGTGGTAGGGTGGTGCCACGGTGGTGCCACGGTGGTGGCAGGGTGGTGCCACGGTGGTGGTAGGGTGGTGCCACGGTGGTGGCAGGGCGGTGGCAGGGTGGTGCCGGGGCGGTGACAGGGTAATCGATCAAGTGTAGCACTCTTTACACACACAAATCACACTAACGTGATGCATCAAATGAACAAATCCACAAGGGCCGTGACCTTTCTTGAGGTTCGAACCCTCATCACGGCCCTTGTGGCTCTGTAGCACTTATTAGTTCCAA
This sequence comes from Procambarus clarkii, assembly GCF_040958095.1. Lineage (NCBI taxonomy): Eukaryota > Metazoa > Arthropoda > Malacostraca > Decapoda > Cambaridae > Procambarus > Procambarus clarkii. The sequence continues at coordinate 4,157,429 of NC_091240.1, forward strand.
CCAGTTTAGTATTCAACACTCCTCGTAACATTTGGGCATCACCACCAACCGTATTTTGATAAGCTAAACTTAGTGACACATTTCTGAGTTTAATAATTGACTGTCGATAAACATTTTGATGTGTAATATCCAAATAATTATTTATATTTTTTTTATCATTCGTGTCTTATGAAGACATTGGAGCCACCGACGCCACGCAGATGTTGAGACGTCAGACGCACGATACGTCGTCAAACGCATGACACGACGTCAAACGCATAACACGACGTCAAACGCATGACACGACGTCAAACGCATGACACGACGTCAAACGCATAACACGACGTCAAACGCATGACACGACGTCAAACGCATGACACGACGTCAAACGCATGACACGACGTCAAACGCATGACACGTCAACTGCTTAAATACCATAATAATATTACCTCACTTATGATTGTCACTGCTCGTCAAACGTTGGTTAACGATTACAAACTACTGTTACAGCGACCCCTTATTATCTTGACACTGAAATATTCAGTGTTTGTTGTCTTTCTAGGCAGCCTAGTACACAGCTGTAACCCGTGACGGGCCCCACAGCAGCCTAGTACACAGCTGTGACCCGTGACGGGCCCCACAGCAGCCTAGTACACAGCTGTGACCCGTGACGGGTCCCACAGCAGCCTAGTACACAGCTGTGACCCGTGACGGGTCCCACAGCAGCCTAGTACACAGCTGTGACCCGTGACGGGCCCCACAGCAGCCTAGTACACAGCTGTGACCCGTGACGGGCCCCACAGCAGCCTAGTACACAGCTGTGACCCGTGACGGGCCCCACAGCAGCCTAGTACACAGCTGTGACCCGTGACGGGCCCACAGTAGCCTAGTACACAGCTGCGACCCGTGACGGTCCCCACAGCAGCCTAGTACACATCTGTGACCCGTGACGGGTCCCACAGCAGCCTAGTACACAGCTGCGACCCGTGACGGGTCCCACAGCAGCCTAGTACACATCTGTGACCCGTGACGGGCCCCACAGCAGCCTAGTACACAGCTGTGACCCGTGACGGGTCCCACAGCAGCCTAGTACACATCTGTGACCCGTGACGGGTCCCCACAGCAGCCTAGTACACATCTGTGACCCGTGACGGGTCCCCACAGCAGCCTAGTACACATCTGCGACCCGTGACGGGCCCCACAGCAGCCTAGTACACATCTGTGACCCGTGACGGGTCCCCACAGCAGCCTAGTACACATCTGCGACCCGTGACGGGCCCCACAGCAGCCTAGTACACATCTGTGACCCGTGACGGGCCCCACAGCAGCCTAGTACACAGCTGCGACCCGTGACGGGCCCCACAGCAGCCTAGTACACAGCTGTGACCCGTGACGGGCCCCACAGCAGCCTAGTACACAGCTGTGACCCGTGACGGGCCCCACAGCAGCCTAGTACACAGCTGCGACCCGTGACGGTCCCCACAGCAGCCTAGTACACAGCTGCGACCCGTGACGGGCCCCACAGCAGCCTAGTACACATCTGTGACCCGTGACGGGCCCCACAGCAGCCTAGTACACAGCTGCGACCCGTGACGGGCCCCACAGCAGCCTAGTACACAGCTGTGACCCGTGACGGGCCCCACAGCAGCCTAGTACACAGCTGTGACCCGTGACGGGCCCCACAGCAGCCTAGTACACAGCTGTGACCCGTGACGGGGCCCACAGCAGCCTAGTACACAGCTGTGACCCGTGACGGTCCCCACAGCAGCCTAGTACACATCTGTGACCCGTGACGGTCCCCACAGCAGCCTAGTACACAGCTGTGACCCGTGACGGGGCCCACAGCAGCCTAGTACACAGCTGTGACCCGTGACGGGCCCCACAGCAGCCTAGTACACATCTGTGACCCGTGACGGGCCCCACAGCAGCCTAGTACACAGCTGTGACCCGTGACGGTCCCCACAGCAGCCTAGTACACAGCTGTGACCCGTGACGGTCCCCACAGCAGCCTAGTACACAGCTGTGACCCGTGACGGGGCCCACAGCAGCCTAGTACACAGCTGTGACCCGTGACGGTCCCCACAGCAGCCTAGTACACAGCTGCGACCCGTGACGGGTCCCACAGCAGCCTAGTACACAGCTGTGACCCGTGACGGGCCCCACAGCAGCCTAGTACACAGCTGCGACCCGTGACGGGTCCCACAGCAGCCTAGTACACAGCTGTGACCCGTGACGGGCCCCACAGCAGCCTAGTACACAGCTGTGACCCGTGACGGGGCCCACAGCAGCCTAGTACACATCTGTGACCCGTGACGGTCCCCACAGCAGCCTAGTACACAGCTGTGACCCGTGACGGGTCCCACAGCAGCCTAGTACACAGCTGTGACCCGTGACGGGCCCCACAGCAGCCTAGTACACAGCTGTGACCCGTGACGGGGCCCACAGCAGCCTAGTACACATCTGTGACCCGTGACGGTCCCCACAGCAGCCTAGTACACAGCTGTGACCCGTGACGGGGCCCACAGCAGCCTAGTACACAGCTGTGACCCGTGACGGTCCCCACAGCAGCCTAGTACACAGCTGTGACCCGTGACGGTCCCCACAGCAGCCTAGTACACAGCTGTGACCCGTGACGGGCCCCACAGCAGCCTAGTACACAGCTGTGACCCGTGACGGGGCCCACAGCAGCCTAGTACACAGCTGTGACCCGTGACGGGGCCCACAGCAGCCTAGTACACAGCTGTGACCCGTGACGGGTCAAACAGCAGCCTAGTACACAGCTGTGACCCGTGACGGCCCCACAGCAGCCTAGTACACAGCTGCGACCCGTGACAGGGCCCCACAGCAGCCTAGTACAACCACTTGGATGGTCGGGGGATTGAACACAGACCTGTATGTAACCACACTGACGCTCTACCATCCAGCCCAAGTGCTTGGGCACCCCCCCCCCCCTCCTAACTAAACACCACTCAGAAGTTTACAGTCATAAACCTCTAAATTATCCTATAAACTATGGATAATTCTGTACTGTGTAGGCGGGAATGATTTTATAAATAGCAGCGTTGTTGATGAGCGAGGGACAAGGAAGGTGTAACAGAGAGGTCAGTCAGGCAAAAAAAAAAACATATGTGTACCAACCCAGGTCTCTATATCTGGCTGGTCATGTCACCCTGCCACACACACACCCGACACTGACACATATATATATAGCTGGGCATGTGGGCAGCCAGTTTGTTGCCTCAAGTTTGCATACATGGCAACTATTCTTACACTTTCTCCACACCAGACTGGAATTGTGCAGCCACGAATGAATATCTTAGTGTTAACATCTTAAGTGTACCATCGTCATCTTAATGCTTCGTGAACGACCTCCTGGTGGAGCCGGAGACAAATGGGCAAAAATGTTTCTTTCATCCTGATGCGCCCTGTTACCTAGTAGTAAATCGGTACCTGTGAGTTAGACAGCTGCCACGGGCTGCTTCCTGGGGGGTTTGTAACAAAAAGGAGGTCTGGTCGAGGACCGGGCCGCGGGGACGGTAAGCCCCGAAATCATCTCAAGATTGACTGCACCATAGGCTCCGAAGCCACAGTTACAGCCCCGCTCTTGTGCCAGGCTAGTCCACAACGGGCTCACCATAGCCCGTGCTACTTGGAACTTTTTATTCCGTGTAGCTGAATCTAAAACAACAAAAAGAAAAGCATCTCGGAAGCTTTGTTTCCCTAGACGCGCACGCGCGCCCACGCACACACGATAAGAACACTCCCTGTGGTGTGTGGCGAATACCACCACCACCTTCTCCAGAGGAGTTCGAACCTGGGCATGGACTGGGCACCGGTCCATAACTGTTCACTCCTGTTCGTCCAGCAGTAATTGGGGACCCAGTTGTACACCTGTTAGTGTGTTCCAAGGAAAATGTCGGAGGGTCAGATTTAAGCTGAGCTGATGGAAGGGAGAGCTGTAAACTTACTAGCAAGAGTCAGAAGTCATCTACTCCCGGACCGACCTCGTGGTGGTAGATTAAGAACACCACGGGCCTTTTATGTTGGGCCCCACGGGCCTTTTATGTTGGGCCCCACGGGCCTTTTATGTTGGGCCCCACGGGCCTTTTATGTTGGGCCCCACGGGCCTTGAACTGTGGGCCCATAGGCCCCTTTGAAATGTATTTACTGGCCGTTTTTTAAACAACTTGTATACTAAGTCACTATGTGCATGGAGACAGTCACTATGTGTAGCACACGAGAGGCCACACCCGGAAGGCCTCCGGGTCAAGGACACTCAGAGATTCACATATACCTGGAGACCAAGTATGTGTGTGAATCTTGACTTGCCTGAGCTGTCAAGGCTCTTGTGTTGAGCCTGACAGTTCGGTTGTCTGAGCTGTCAAGGTTCAGGACGTGAACCATTTCGTATCAATGTTGTTTTACCTGTCAGTGAGCAGCTGAGTAGCGCCTTCACTACACGAATGGTTGTTTACTCAGACGTGCGCACAAAGTGTGGTTTGTTGACGAATCTGTTGACAATGATGAATGAGGAATTGCAACATCACGTCACCCGATTTCATGCTGTAATAGAGGTATTGAACCCAGCTTTGGAAATGAATTGATTCAGTTCAAAGAGTATATGAAACAATGTAACTACAGCCGATACTGAAACAAAGTAATTTTGTAACAAACTGTGTCAAATAACCTCTCTCTTCAGTCTTTCCAAATGTATATATTTCTCAGGAAATGTGCCCATGTCTGATGGTATTCAGTTACTTTATGGAGAGGGAATATCCTACACTGAAATGCATCAAGAACTCCCTGAGGTCATGAATGAGAAACAAGTTAACCACTACTTTCCCCTGATGTAAAGTGAGTTAAAAGCATTTGAACAAACTTGTCAGAAATTATTCACGACTTTGCAAGCCATTAATATCGAATATTTATTTTTCTATATATTTTTTTGTTTTGTGATCATTTCTACTTTTCTTTCTCAAAGAATATGATGATTATTTAGATTTTATATTGATTTACACCAAATTTTGGAGAGCCCCCTACCCCCCCCCCACCCCAGTCTCTCCCCCTTTAGGCTCGAACCGTGTAAGCAAAAAAATATAATTAAAATAAGAGAATTTGACAAAATACATATGAAAAGATGCTGAAACTACCAGTGAAGAGGTCAAGGCCTCACACAGCCACAGAGGAAACTATCAGTGAAGAGATCAAGGCCTCACACAGCCACAGAGGAAACAGCAGTGAAGAGATCAAGGCCTCACACAGCCACAGAGGAAACTATCAGTGAAGAGATCAAGGCCTCACACAGCCACAGAGGAAACTATCAGTGAAGAGATCAAGGCCTCACACAGCCACAGAGGAAACTACCAGTGAAGAGATCAAGGCCTTACACAGCCACAGAGGAAACAGCAGGGAAGCTTCGCAAACAATGCGAGACCCAAACAAATCACATTAACGCGATGACGCAATGAGAAAATCAATAGAAGCCATGAGAAGGATTCGAACCCCCGCACACACTAGGTACTCCCTAGTATACGCCCTAACCAACTCAGCCACGACATGGAAAAAAAAAAAGTTATGGGTTTGAAGAAAGTGTTGGAGGAGGACGACCTGAACCACAGCCAGAGTGCTTGGGGGGGCGTTGGAGATGGACCTCCAAGCCAGAGTGCTTGGGGGGGCGTTGGAGGTGGACCTCCAAGACAGAGTGCTTGGTGAGAGGGGGGGGGGGGGAGAGCAATGTGTGAAACCCTGATTGGGATTCAGTGGAAGCCTCAGGACCCCCCTAGACTGGATTCAGTTGAATCCCAGGCTGCATTGCTTCTGCATGTCGCGACCAAGCTAGCTAGAGAGAGTACCCGGGGCGCAGGTTCGAATCCTCATCACGGTTTTTGCTGATTTTCTCAATAGTAAACATTATATCAACAGTGTTTTGGTTTATACTTTTACACAGGTGGGGTAGGGAAGGGAATAATCAAGGGAAAGCGCCAAGCCAATACGATTATATAGCCCTGGAAAGGGGTCACGATAAATATTTGGGATGGGACGGGGTGAAGGAATGGTGCTCAACCACTTTACACAGGCGGGGACAGGAGACGTACGTGCTTCCTTCCCATAGTTCATTGCACCCTTACTGGGTCTTCCCAGGAACGCGGCCCGTGAACAGTTTTACAACCAGGTCCCCAATTACTGCAGGGTGAACAGAGCCGCGCAGTGAAGGCTTGGCCGCCCAGTTGGCCCTCTGGTGTTCAGGGCTTGAATCGAAGAAGCCATGCATGTTAAGAAACCGATAGGCTTAACACCTATTTTGGTATCTACACAAACAATAAGGTTGAACACCGCCTTAATGTTCAATACGTTGAACGCGTGTCTAAGAAGCTTAAGTTGCCTGAAGCTCAAAAAAATTTAAAAATAAATAAAAATTGTTTAAAAAAAAAGTGTCAAACACGTTTCGTTAGAACTTATCCGGCTAAACGGCGTAAGTTTTCAGGATTCAGCGTTTCACCGCCACTCATCGTGAGTAAAGTGAGTCATAGCAGAGTGTGAGGTGAGGTGGGATGAGTCACGTGTCACTCACCACTCTTGGTTTGCCTTCAACAGAAAATGTTAGTTTTTTTTCACCTTGGATTTCCAAACGAAATGTAAAGTTAGTTTTCCTATTCCCGTGAGCGGTCACTCTTGTATAGTGCCTGCGTTCTTATTTACATGTTCTGAGAACGCTAGAAGGTTGTGTGTGTGTAGACCAGACCACACACTAGAAGGTGAAGGGACGACGACGACGTTTCGGTCCGTCTTGGACCAGTCTCACAATCGACTTGAGAATGGTCCAGGTCGGACCGAAACGTCGTCGTCCCTTCACCTTCTAGTGTGTGGTCTGGTCAACATACTTCAGCCACGTTATTGTGACTCCTCGCCTGCTTCTGTGTGTGTATATACATGTTTTATTATACACAGGAGTGTTATCTGATCAGGCTATTGCACACAGGAGTGTGTTATCTTATCAGGCTATTGTACACAGGAGTGTTATCTTATCAGGCTATTGCACACAGGAGTGTGTTATCCGATCAGGCTATTGTACACAGGAGTGTTATCTTATCAGGCTATTGTACACAGGAGTGTTATCCGATCAGGCTATTGTAAACAGGAGTGTTATCCGATCAGGCTATTGTACACAGGAGTGTTATCTTATCAGGCTATTGTACACAGGAGTGTTATCTTATCAGGCTATTGTACACAGGAGTGTTATCTGATCAGGCTATTGTACACAGGAGTGTTATCTTATCAGGCTATTGTACACAGGAGTGTTATCTTATCAGGCTATTGCACACAGGAGTGTTATCTTATCAGGCTATTGTACACAGGAGTGTTATCTTATCAGGCTATTGTACACAGGAGTGTTATCTTATCAGGCTATTGTACACAGGAGTGTTATCTTATCAGGCTATTGTACACAGGAGTGTTATCTTATCAGGCTATTGTACACAGGAGTGTTATCTTATCAGGCTATTGTACACAGGAGTGTGTTATCTTGTCAGGCTATTGTACACAGGAGTGTGAGCTTGTTAGGCTGTCATCCTTGTGCCTGAGAAGGTGTTTAGTCGCCACACTAGACCTACCATGTGTGTGTGTGGGGGGGGGGGAGGAACAATCAATGGCAAAATATATCCAATTAAGTTAGGCAGTAACCCTCCCATTAACGTGTTGCTCAAGAACTGACCTGTGACAGCTGGCGAGGAACTTCCGACACGTGAGGCCGTCTCTTCCTGGGCTCGGGCGCCCTCTTAACTCACCCGCCAATATACTCTCTTAGATCTCAGCCCATTAATCTTTGTTCTATTTGCAAGACATTAAGTCGAGGCGTGGATAAATATACCCCCCCCCCCTACCAACCCCCCTCTTTTGCTTGTCAAAGTCAAGGTAAAGAAATACCGAGGGGGGGAGAGGGGGGTTTTAAGATGTGAGGCGTATCACCCAATGAAGGTCTTACAGAGACCCCGCTCCTGTGCCAAGTAATTACGGGTTATTCATGCCCGTGCCACCTCTTGGGGGGTGGCTTAATCTTCATCAATCAATCAGTCACTGCCACTTAGGTCCACCACGGGGCTCACCATAGCCCGTGCTACTTGCCACTTTTTGTACCGAGCAGCTAAACCTATAATCTTGGTCCTTGTCCTGTCTGCCCACGCGGACTCCTGACTGCCTCCCAGCGGGTATTTTCGGGGTCACTCTGGGTATTTCAATTACCTTCGTGTATAAATAAATCTTCCTCGTCGTGTCCGATGCGGTAGAAATAGAGCACAACAAATGCCAGCGGGACTACTCACGCCTGCCAACTGGGCGGATGGCGTTCCTGGGGACGCCGCCGCCGCCCCCGGCCGCCAGCGACGTCACCGTTAAGGCCGTTGTTATTTGAATTTAAATGTGCCGTACTGCCGGAAGTGCAAGCGCTCCATGTTCTTGAGTTATGTCACGCTGGCAGGTACGGTGTTGTGGGAACAGTGCTGCAGTCAGCGTGAGGGACACCGGCAACCAACAGGACGCTCTTGCAAGATTTACGGCCGTATCCTCGATCCACTAATCTCTGACAATGTAGCCACGTCTGACGAAACTCTTCAGTTTTAGCGCGAATTGGATACTAATCCTGAACTGCACTTCCTCTTACACACACACACACACACACACACAGCGGACTCCACTAGTGACTTCACGCCAATCTGAGGTCTCACCCCTCACCGTAACTCTCTGCTTCCTATTGCTGAGGTACTCCCTTATCCACTAGAGCACCTTACCAGCTACATCTGTCTGTCTCTCCAGCTTATGTACCAGCCTCTTATGCGGTACTGTGTCAAAGGCTTTTCTTGGATTGTCGGAAAGCCTTTGACACAGTACCGCATAAGAGGCTGGTACATAAGCTGGAGAGACAGGCAGGTGTAGCTGGTAAGGTGCTCCAGTGGATAAGGGAGTACCGAAGCAATAGGAAGCAGAGAGTTACGGTGAGGGGTGAGACCTCCGATTGGCGTGAAGTCACCAGTGGAGTCCCACAGGGCTCTGTACTCGGTCCTATCTTGTTTCTGATATATGTAAATGATCTCCTGGAGGGTATCGATTCACTTCTCTCAATGTTTGCGGACGATGCCAAAATTATGAGAAGGATTAAGACAGAGGAGGACTGTTTGAGGCTTCAAGAAGACCTAGACAAACTAAAGGAATGGTCGAACAAATGGTTGTTAGAGTTTAACCCAAGCTAATGTAATGTAATGAAGATAGGTGTAGGGAGCAGGAGGCCAGATACAAGGTATCATCTGGGAGATGAAATTCTTCATGAGTCAGAGAGAGAAAAAGACTTGGGGATTGATATCACGCCAGACCTGTCCCCTGAACCCCATATCAAGAGGATAACATCAGCGGCATATGCCAGGTTGGCTAACATAAGAACGGCATTTAGACACTTGTGTAAGGAATCATTCAGAGCTTTGCATACCACCTATGTCAGACCAATCCTGGAGTATGCAGCCCCAGTATGGAGTTCATATTTAGTCAAGGATAAGACTAAACTGGAAAAGGTTCAAAGGTTTGCCACCGACTAATACCCGGGCTGAGAGGTATGAGCTACGAGGAGAGACTACGAGAATTAAACCTCACGTCGCTGGAAGACAGAAGAGTTAGGGAGGACATGATCACCACGTACAAGATTCTCAGAGGAATTGACAGGGTAGATAAAGACGGGCTATTTAACACAAGGGGCACACGCACAAGGGGTCACAGGTGGAAATTGAGTACCCAAATGAGCCACAGAGATATTAGAAAAAAATTTTTTTAGTGTCAGAGTGGTTGACAAATGGAATGCATTAGGAAGTGATGTGGTGGAGGCTGACTCCATACACAGTTTCAAGTGTAGTTATGATAGAGCCCAAAAAGCTCAGGGACCTAGCTGTACACCTGTTGATTGACGGTTGAGAGGCGGGACCAAAGAGCCAGAGCTCAACCCCCGCAAGCACAATTAGGTGAGTGCACAGTGTGTGTGTGTTGGGACAAGGGAGTTTGTTAGGAACTCAATAAGAAATTCCTGGAGGTCTTCACATTAGAGCAAGGAGAATTTCCAGAGATAAGAGATGGAATAGATAACCAGGCACCGCTAGAGGAGTTTGGGATTACCAGTAGGGAGGTGAGGAAGCTTTTGCTAGAGTTGGATGTGACAAAGGCTATAGGACCGGATGGAATCTCACCATGGATACTAAAAGAAGGAGCAGAAGCACTGTGCCTGCCACTCTCCATGGTGTATAACAAAACACTGGTAACAGAGGAGCTGCCAAAAATTTGGAAGACTGCTAATGTAGTCCCGATACACACAAAGGGGATAGACAGGAGGCACTGAACTACAGGCCAGTGTCCCTAACCTGCATACCATGCAAGCTGATGGAGAAGATTGTGCAAAAAAAGCTAGTGGAACATCTGGAGCGAAAGAACTTTGTGACACAATACCAACATGGGTTCAGGGATGGCAAGTCCTGCCTCACAGGGTTAATTAAATTCTACAACCAGGTAAAAAAAATAAGGCAAGAAAGAGAGGTGTGGGCAGACTGCGTATTTTTGGATTGCAAAAAGCCTTTGTCACAGTATCACACAAGAGGCTAGTGCAATAGCTGGAGATGCAGGCGGGAGTGAAAGGGAAGGTACTCCATTGGATAAGGGAGTACCTAAACAACAGAAGACAGCGAGTCACTGTGAGGGGTGAGGCCTCTGACTGGCGAGGCGTCACTAGTGGGGTCCCGCAGGGTTCAGTCCTTGGACCTATACTATTTCTGATACATCTATATGATCTCCTAGAGGAAATTAGACTCGTTCCTCTCAATGTTTGCTGATGATGAAAAATTATGAGGGGGATTAAGACAGAGGAAGATAGTATGAGGCTACAAGATGACCTAGACAGACTGAATGAATGGTCCAACAAATGGCTATTAAAGTTCAACCCGAGTAAATGTAAGGCAATGAAACTAGGCAGTGGAAACAGGAGGAAAGAAACAGGATACCGAATGGGAGATGAAGTCGTTCAAGACACGGACAGAGAGAATGATCTAGGAGTTGATATCACACCAAACTTGTCTCCTGAAGCCCACATAAAGAGAATAACGTCTGCGGCATATGCGAGGCTGGCTAACATCAGAACTGCCTTCAGGAATCTGTGTAAGGAATCATTCAGAACCTTGTATACCACATATGTAAGACCAATCCTGGAGTATGCGGCCCCTGCATGGAGCCCGTACCTTGTCAAGCACAGGACTAAGTTGGAAAAAGTTCAGAGGTATGCCACTAGGCTAGTCCCAGAACTAAGAGACACATGAGCTATGAGGAAAGGCTACGTGAAATGCACCTCACGTCGCTGGAAGATAGGAAAGGTCGGGGAGACATGATCACTGCCTACAAAATTCTAAGAGGAATCGACAAGGTAGATAATGATAAATTGTTTAACACGGGTGGTACGCGAACAAGGGGACACAGGTGGAAACTGAGTACCCAAATGAGCCACAGAGACGTTAGAAAGAACTTTTTCAATGTCAGAGTAGTTAACAAATGGAATGCATTAGGCAGTGATGTGGTGGAGGCTGACTCCATACACAGTTTCAAATGTAGATATGATAGAGCCCAATAGGATCAGGAACCTGTACACCAGTTGACAGTTGAGAGGCGGGACCAAAGAGACAGAGCTCAACCCCCGCAAACACAACTAGGTGAGTATGCATGAACCGACCCATCACTACCACACAAACTAGAGTACATGTAGCCAGTTTATCTTCACCCAATCCCAGTCTCACTTGCCAGGTGCCATTAGCCGTGTGTCAGGAACTAATTAAACTCTGTACTTGCCTAGTTGTGCTTGCGGGGGTTGAGCTCTGGCTCTCTGGTTCCGCCTCTCAACTGTCAATCAACTGGTGTACAGATTCCTAAGCCTACTGGGCTCTATCATATCTACATTTGAAACTGTGTATGGAGTCAGCCTCCACCACATCACTGCCTAATGCATTCCATCTGTTAACTACTCTGACACTGAAAAAGTTACACACAGAAATCACAATGGCGTGATGCTTCAAATGAACAAATCCACATGGGCCGTGACGAGAATTTATTTTTTTTTCGATGTTCAGTAGAACTTCGGTTTCAACTCTTTTACCATGTCGTAGCTCAGTCGATTAAGGCAGCGTCTGGGATGCTCCCGGACGTAGGTTCGAAATCGTCACGGCCCTTGTGGATTTGTTCACTGAAAAGTTCTTTCTAACGTCCCTGTGGCTCATGCTGCTTAATATTAAAGCATTCTTATCAAACACTGAGCAAAAGCACACCTTTATAAATGAAATAAGACTAACGAGACGATGATATCTGACAGACACACTCATCGAATACACATCTTCTGTGAGGGCACTCTCTGGAGTAGGGCGGTGGACTCGAACTCGCGTTCTGGGTCAGCCCCGGGACGCACACGGTACCCACTAGTCCTCGATATAGTCAAGAAAAAGCAGGACAACCTGAACTCCACCCAAACTCACAAGGAGTTTGGAGGCACCGAGCTGATAACCATTTTAACATGTCGCCAGATGATTGTGTTTTGTGTACACAGCTTCTGTGTTGACTGCTCACTTCTCATGGCTAAACTAAAATGACAAATATTACAAGTTTGTGGGTTGGACAAGTATATGAGTGAGACTGGGCGGTTATAAATAGGAGCTGCCTCGTATGGGCCAATAGGCCTTCTGCAGTTACCTTTGTTCTATGTTCTTCTTATGTTCTTATATCGCCTTTACAAAGTAATGTCTTATACGTACAAGCGAGTGAAATGTTCACAGCGAACACCAATAAACAATAGATGCATGCTTGAGAAATAGATGATCATAATAGATGTTATTAAGTTTTTCTTTGACGTAAGAGTTGTAGGAAAATGGAATTAATCAATCAAGGAGGTTGTAGAAGCGAACTATTTCACCATTTCAGAAATAGATATGGGAGGAGTAAGCTGGGAGACATTGCATTAGAAAAAAAGGCCGCTGGAAAGGCGGGGTCCAAGAGCTAAAGTTTTGTGCCGCAGACACAAATAGGTGACCGAGCTTAAAAGCAGATGTTCGATTCTCGGTTGAGGCAGAAACAAATGGGTTAGAGTTTCATTCATCTGATGCCTCTGTTCACCTAACACGAAATAGGTGTTAGACGCAGGTACTGCCTGTATCATGGGAAAGTATGTTAGATATTATATATATATATATATATATATATATATATATATATATATATGATATAAAAAAATTAGGACGGGAGTCGGTATATTAGACGACCGATGGTTAAAAAGGCGGGGTCCAAGAGCTAACAGCTCGATCCAGAAGAAACACACAAAAATAGTAAATACACACACCAGCCCGTCCTCATAAGGTTTCCCCAACGTCAAGAAATTGTCGTACTAAAAGTGCCAAATCCTAACCAACCAGAGGACCTAAAACAGAAAACGGGACAGCACGTCAATTTCGCCAGCCGCTTCCATTTTCTAGTACAACGATTTTTAACCTTACCTTGAGGTTATCTTGAGATGATTTCGGGGCTTTAGTGTCCCCGCGGCCCGGTCCTCGACCAAGCCTCCACCCCCAGGAAGCAGCCCGTGACAGCTGACTAACTCCGTGGTACCTATTTACTGCTAGGTAACAAAGGCATCAGGGTGAAAGAAACTCTGCCCATTGTTTCTCGCCGGCGCCCGGGATCGAACCCGGAACCACAGGATCACGAATTCAGTGTTCTGTCCGCTCAGCCACCGGCTCCCCATAAAATACCTTTAATAAAGTATGCGTCAAAAATGCGACGTTCTATGAGGACGGGCTGGACTACAGTCCCCTCATACATGCTGAAAATTTAGGACTAGACAATACTAAACCTGACGGTAAACAAGGGGCGCTTGACAGCTGAGTGGACAGCGCTTCGGATTCGTAGTCCTGAAGTTCCGGGTTCGATCCCTGGTGGAGGCGGAGACAAATGGGTAGAGTTCCTTTCACTCTGATATGTCCCTGTTACCTAGCAGTAAATAGGGACCTGGGAGTTAGACAGCTGCTACGGGCTGCTTCCTGGGTGTGTGTGTAACAAAAAGGAGGCCTGGTCGAGGACCGGGCCGCGGGGACCCTAAGCCCCGAAATCATCTCAAGATAACCTTCCATTAGAGGCATATAATCAACACAATCAGGTCATTAAAAATACATGCAATCAGAATCTGAACAAGAAGGCATTTAGAGCACTGTGAGTAACCTTCGTGAGAACAGTATTGGAGTACGCAGCATCTGTATGGAGCCCCATTATAAAGAAGCCGCAGTCTCCGTGGTGTAGTGGTAAGACACTCGCCTGGCGTTCCGCGAGCGCTATGTCATGGGTTCGTATCCTGGCCGGGGAGGATTTACTGGGCGCAATTCCTTAACTGTAGCCTCTGTTTAACGCAACAGTAAAATGTGTACTTGGATGAAAAAACGATTCTTCGCGGCAGGGGATCGTATTCCAGGGACCATAGGATTAAGGACTTGCCCGAAACGCTACGCGTACTAGTGGCTGTACAAGAATGTAACAACTCTTGTATATATCTCAAAAAAAAAAAAAAAAAAAAAAAAAAAAAAAAAAAAAAGCCCAAGAATAGCTCGATAACGTTGCTAGAACTAAGAGGAGTGAAGCCCGAGGGAGCTGGACCTCTCTACATTAAACAAGAGACATGATGCCCATATCATTCTAGAAAGCTTATATTGTCTTACGTTATGTTACAGTACGTTAGCTTACGTAACAGTACGTTAGGTTACGTTAGTTTACGTCAGGTAACGTTAAGTTACGTTACGCGGGGATACGCTAGATTAGGTTACGTTAAAATAGATTAAAATGAGTAGCGACACCATTAACTGGTCACCCTGAATTAGAAACCGTACACACACACACACACGCACACACACACACGCACGCACGCACGCACGCACGCACGCACGCACGCACACACACACACACACACACACACACACACACACACACACACACACACACACGCACACGCACACGCACACGCACAACCTGACACCCTTGGCTGGGTACGATCGTGAACACAGCTGAACAGTCTTGAGCAGTGAACAGCTGTTCATTCCCTCCCTCCATTCCCGGTGCTATGTAGCCGTAAGGGCTTGGCGCTTTCCCCCCAGATAGTTCCCTTCCACTTCCCTCACTTTCCCCTCGAAATCTCCCCTCCCCCCTCTCTCCTCCCTCGTTGCTTCCACCGAGAGAAAGATGGGACAAGCAGACAATCTTGGAAGCTGGGTACAAGTACCCAGATGGGTTGGACAAGGAGTGGAAAGCACTCAAAGAAAAAGAAGCCATGGAAGCCACCTCCCTCCCACCACAACAGATACAGAACTCAGCGTAAACACCAGAGAAATATAAAAACAGCACCAGTTAAAAACTACGAAGGCAGGGGGGGGATCACTCTCTCCCTCACTTCTAACACTGCTGGTGGATATATCCATACAGAGCAGTATCCATACACACGCGGGTATCTCTTCCTCACCCCCCTCTCGTATAAATATATCCACCCAGAGCTATATTTATCGCCGTTTCTTCACACCTTCTACAAATATATCCTCGCGAATATTTACCCGTGCTATAGATAGAGAGTTTGGGCGCGAAATAGCCCTGCTATCCGGCGCCAGATTACAATGTAAGCGTTCTCAACCCACGCCGAGACTTGGGGCAAAGGCCGCAAGTGATGCCTTCAGCCTGGTGGATGACTCCGGTCACAGGTCCTACACTACACTGATGCTTCTCTACACCACTTGGGGGCCGTCAGAAGGGCACTTATTGTGACAACGACACGCGACAACTGTTCTGAGTGGTTTGTATAAACCACTCCAGTCTGAAGACAGGATTGCTTGCAATACTCTATGCCCCTCGACCAGGATATATCAAAGGATCAGATATATCAGAGATATATCATTAATTGAACTCGATTGTCATCCCTGATTGTGGCTTAATTCCTCGACACACAGGTGTAGAGTGCTCGTATCCGAGGCACAGGTGTAATGAAACAATAAATTAGAATGTGTCCTCCGGGTGCATGATAGAACTAATGATGTTGACCAGACCACACACTAGAAGGTGAAGGGACGACGACGTTTCAGTCCGTCCTGGACCATTCTCAATCGACTTGAGAATGGTCCAGGACGGACCGAA
The DNA here is from genome assembly GCF_040958095.1 of Procambarus clarkii. Classification (NCBI taxonomy): domain Eukaryota; kingdom Metazoa; phylum Arthropoda; class Malacostraca; order Decapoda; family Cambaridae; genus Procambarus; species Procambarus clarkii. Next base: position 4,173,623 of record NC_091240.1, read on the forward strand.
ACGTCGTCGTCTCTTCACTTTCTAGTGTGTGGTTTGGTCAATATTGAATCCATGGTTCAATAGACAGTGTCAAAAAGCAAAAACGAAAAGCAGGAGGAAGTGAAAAAAAATCCAGAAGTCAAAGAACAAACCCAGAATAGATGCAAAAGAGCTCGGAATTAATACATATATACAAGAAAAGTGTCGGAAAGAAACTATGAAAAGATACTCCTTCTAAAGCAAAGAAACCAAAACTTATACATAGTTATATAAGACGGAAAATGACAATGAACAAGTGTATCTGTATCTTGTGCTACCCACTCGCCCAATATGTTCCTAAACCATACAACTTCACCATTGTAATCACTGCTATCATCTTATATCATACTTGTTATATTACTCGCAGACTTTACTACAATGTACTTAAAAATAATCCTCAAATTATGCTACAATGTACAACCTCAAACCTTACTATAATGTACCTACTAATTTCCTTAAAATTTTCTTACAATGTGCCTATTAACATTTTTCAATTTTGCTACAAATTACCTATTTAATATTATTTGTTAGATCAAGGACCTGCCCAAAACGCTATGCGTGTTAGTAGCTTTACAAGAATGTAAAAACATCAATGTTATGTACCCTCATAAACCCAATGTACCTTCTTATATTATATATATATATATATATATATATATATATATATATATATATATATATATATATATATATATATATATATATATATATAACCATCTTTGTGACCCATATGTAACTCCTTTTTTGTAACAAAGTTCAAACAAAGTAAATATATATGTGTACATACAAAAGAATGGGGGTGGTAGGAGAAGATAATATTAGTGTTCAGTGAGAAACCACAAGGTCTCCTCTGAATATTTTTTTATTTTCTTCTCCGAGGCTATGGGTCCCCCCACATTGGCACCAGAGGTGGTACCCTCACAAACTATTTATATATATATATATATATATATATATATATATGTCGTACCTAATAGCCAGAACGCACTTCTCAGCCTACTATTCAAGGCCCAATTTGCCTAATAAGCCAAGTTTTCATGAATTAATGTTTTTTCGTCTACCTAACCTACCTAACCTAACCTAACCTAGCTTTTTTTGGCTACCTAACCTAACCTTACCTATAAATATAGGTTAGGTTAGGTTAGGTAGGGTTGGGTAGGTTCGGTCATATATCTACGTTAATTTTAACTCCAATAAAAAAAAATTGACCTCATACATAGAGAAAAGGGTTGCTTTATCATTTCATAAGAAAAAAATTATAGTAAATATATTAATTCAGGAAAACTTGGCTTATTAGGCAAATCGGGCCTTGAATAGTAGGCTGAGAAGTGAGTTCTGGCTACTAGGTACGACATATATATATATATATATATATATATATATATATATATATATATATATATATATATATATATATATATATATATAATATAAGTGATTAGGTTATGAAGAAGGAGAGGAGAATACACAGGAAATGAGCCTAAGCCGCTCCTACCAGTGCAAGAAGAAGTGTTAAATTACTCCTAGACAGTTTCCTGTTTCAGCATCTTAGTGATGCGATCCAGAGGGGTAACGCCTGCCGTCTCTTCCTGCTTCCGGCTCCAATCCCGAAGCAACAGCAGCTACATGCCCGAAACGCTTTGCGTAATAGTGGCTTTAGGCATTGTATGTACTAGCTCTATCTATAAGTCCACCAATCTTTGTAAAAATCTCTTGTATGTATGTACCTTACCTAAATAAACATTTATTATTTTTATTTATTTACAAGAGATCCACAACTTTAAACCTTTCATTGTATTCAATGTATTACTTGTAACCTTTAAATATCCAATAAAGCAAAACAAAATATATCATGAAAATGTATCAAGTCATTTATTAGTAGTAAGCGTTTTGACATGTTGGGAGACAGGAAAGTGTGTTAGGCCTATTCATCCAAGGGGGCCACTCTCCCGGCGGCTTGTCAATGGTGCCTGATCCCCTTACCCTCCCATTGTTTCTAGGCTTAGGCCTACGACTTGTACTATTATAAAGAATGTATCTATGCACAGTTTGTAGGGGAAAAAAAATGTCCACATGTGTGATCTAAATATTTGTGGGGTGAATTAATGTGCTAGAGTCACTGCATCAACTACATGTCAAATAACAAAATTTAATTCTCAATATAAGCAAAGATGTGACATGTCCTTATCACTGCTATTGTTAATTGGCATTTGTTGGGATTCACAAGTGACGGATCATTTCAGACCTATTTATGTTCATGATGTATAATTAACCTAAAAAACGTGCACATTTTATATTTAAGTTACCGTGCAAAATTACGTTTTCTTTGGTAGTTTTAAGATTGTAGAAAACGTTACATATTTATACGGGTAAACTTGTAAAATTTATTTAGCTTAGCTATATCGTAGCCACGTTCAAATTACGAAGCAGGTTGATTAATAATTGTGAATTATCATTCTGTTCTTCTTGGTGACTTTTGTCAAGCTGTATTTTGAACTGTAGCAACATTACTGTAGTTACGTTTCCATAGGATCAGAGAATCCATGGTGAATCCAGTAAGCTATGAGAAAAACAATTACAAACAATTTTGTAAGATTTGAAAAAGAGGTTTGTTGATTTTTCATAATATATTGTGTCGGGGGACAGGCAGCCAGAGTATATATATATACATGTTAGGCTTATATCGAGGTCTCCGCCACCTTCCCAGAATCAAACTACTCACCTCTCCCCAGGAAGCCACCCCCCATAATAGTTGACTAGCTCCTGGGTACCTTTTTACTGCTGGGTGAACAGGGGCATTAGGTTAAAGGAAACATGCCCTAACCATTTCTGTCCCGCCGGGGAGTCGAACCCGGGATTCCATATTTTGAGACGAGAACGAAGTCGACTTTTTATTTCATGTTAAAAGGATTGTGTAATGAATCTACTTATAAAGATATTATAATAATATATTTATACAAAATAGTGTGTCAGATTACATTAGTTAATTAGGTACGGCATTCGGATATTTTAACTAATCAAGTTCCCTATTTCGTGCAGTATTTTGGGTTAAGGAAGCCTGTAGTTTTACTAATTGGGGTCCCTCTTTGGCAAATAATTAACTAACCTTAAATCCATGACACAACCCAGAACGGTTGCCAGACTTCCTATTACCTATTTACTTATGGGCGAACTAAAATCATCAGGTGGAAACAAATGTCCACAAATATCTCCGTTTAATGAGAAAATTCAACCAGGGACTTCGGGGACCAGATTCACGAAGCAGTTACGCAGGTACTTACGAACATGTACATCTTTCCTCAATCTTTGACGGCTTTGGTTACATTTATTAAACAGTTTATAAGCATGAAAACTTGCCAATCAACTGTTGTCATTGTTATAAACAGTCTCCTGGCGCTTCGGAGCTCAATAACTGTTTAATTAATTGTAAACAAAGCCGCCAAAGATCGAAAAAGATGTACAGGTTCGTAAGTGCCTGCGTAACTGCTTCGTGAATCTGGCCCCTGGGGTTTTGAATCAACTGCGTTGACAACTTCAGAACACTGAACAGTGATTTTAAAACTCATAAGCCAATTATTTCAATCTACCAAAGTTAATAATATACACTACTGTATATAATAGAGCAGCCAAATTAGAGTGGAAGAATCATGAGTCCTAAGTACTATGCTTTCTTTCTAAGTACTATGCCTGCTTTCTAAGTACTATGCTTTCTTTCTAAGTACTATGCCTGCTTTCTAAGTACTATGCTTTCTTTCTAAGTACTATGCCTGCTTTCTAAGTACTATGCCTGCTTTCTAAGTACTATGCCTGCTTTCTAAGTACTATGCCTGCTTTCGAGAAACTATCTAATAATGAAGGTGGCACTGCAAAATATCACATGGAGGAAGCAGACTGAAGAAAAGAATACAATACAATACAGCATTCAAGGCAAGCTCATACAATAGCCTAAAAGTCCTGTATCGAACAATCAATTGTAAAACAAATTAATTATAAACTAAATTCACATGTATAAATCCATATATTTTGTAACTACAGTCTACATATTTCAGGACTAGAAATAAATCAGTATTGAAAATCTCAAACACACTATTTTTTGCATCTGTTTGTCAAATGTACCCAACTTGCAGTCATCGGCGTGTGTAGTTCACTATGTCCAAATGTAACATCAGGGAAACTCCTTAAACTACTTTCCAGCGTAATGTAATCTGGAGCCCTCATAGCGAACTTTGTCCCCATGTTATAGCGAAAATAAGTCTTCGGTTCGGGAAAATGCGACGGAGGCCGACTCCTTGTCGTCCGGGGCGCGGCCCGTGCAGCAGTATAATCCAAGATAACGGATATTAACATCGCGCCGTTAGAAGGCGCGGACTTATGGCCGCTCACCCCGGAATATTTGGTACTGGGGACGGGAATAACGTCTGGTGGAGTAGTTAGGGTGAGGAGTGAGGCCTGGGCCGCATTAGTCGACTCCAAGAGGTGGTCACTTGTACCTTTTCTTACGTGGTTTTCACGCGGGAAATAATACCATGCTGTTGTTCTCCTGGTCAGAGGTTCTGGGAAATGAAGACTTCTTGTACAGGTGGCCGAGATTTGCCCAAGGTTTCCGTTGTTGATGACACTGTTGGCCGTCGTGCCACCGTTGCTAATATAGCTGGCTACCGTTCCACCGTTGCTAATGAAGCTGGCTGCCGTTCCACCGTTGCTAATGAAGCTGGCTGCCGTTCCACCGTTGCTAATGAAGCTGGCTACCGTTCCACCGTTGCTAATAAAGCTGGATGCCGTTCCACCGCTGCTAATAAAGCTGGCTGCCGTTCCACCGTTGCTAATGAAGCTGGCTACCGTTCCACCGTTGCTAATAAAGCTGGATGCCGTTCCACCGTTGCTAATAAAGCTGGATGCCGTTCCACCGTTGCTAATGAAGCTGGCTACCGTTCCACCGTTGCTAATAAAGCTGGATGCCGTTCCACCGTTGCTAATGAAGCTGGCTGCCGTTCCACCGTTGCTAATGAAGCTGGCTACCGTTCCACCGTTGCTATTGAAGCTGGCTGCCGTTCCACCGTTGCTAATGAAGCTGACAGGCATGCCACCGCTGCTAATACACTTCACTGCCGCCCCACACACACTACAATAGTGACCCTGTTGAAGCCTCGTGAAGCTCCCCGGGTCATATTCTCCCTTCGAGTACACAGTTTTCTGCTCTAAAACTTCCATAGTCACTGGAGCAGCTGTGTATACGATGCTGTCTATGTGGACCTGATTGACAGAGAAAGATAACGTCTCTTCAGTTTGGGATTTAGTCACAAATGTTCTAAACGACTCGAACCCCTGAAAATGTTTCTTTCTTTCAATGTAACTCGAAGCATTTTGCCCCATATTGTTTATTCTATTTCTTGACGCGTTCAGTTCAGGAATTTGACCCATTTTCCCAGCACGTGATATTTTCTTCGGTGGGATGCTCAAGACGCAGCATCCCTTGACACCTGTGAGCGCTTGACTGCCCAAGACGCAGCATTCCTTGACAGCTGTGAATGATTCATTGCCCAAGACGCAGCAGGATCCCTTGACAGCTGTGAGCGCTTGACTGCCCAAGACGCAGCATCCCTTGACAGCTGTGAGTGCTTCACTGCCCAAGACGCAGCATTCCTTGACAACTGTGAGCGCTTGACTGCCCAAGACGCAGCATCCCTTGACAGCTCTGAACACTTCAGAAAGTGATCTACACCCAACGTCTCCCAAGTATAACACTGACAGTTCCTTGAAGGTTTCAGGAGAGACAAACAAAATACTTGACCGCTTTACAATCCCCTTCGGAAGCGCACCGTCATATTTTACTACATATTTTGTCCTGATATTGAACGTGTGTGTGCTGGCACCTTCCCATGTTGTTGTCAAGAGTGTGTCCACCTTGTGTCGACTTTGTAAACCAAATGTTTGGACTTCTTGTTGCTGGTACGCAGCTCCAACACTGCTGCAACACACGTGTTGCAACTCGCCAGTGTTGGTCGAGTCTAAAATAAATCCAAAAAATACAACATTAATTTGCAAGGTGATTAAAGAGTCAGGACCACAATGAAGAGACATTGCGAGATGAAAGAGAAGAATGAGATGCAGTTTACAAGGAGAAAGAGGAGAAGAGGTGGGTAGGAGAGGCAAGGCTAGAGAGAAGAAAGGAATCAAAGCCACATGTAAGGAGAATGGAAAAGATATAAGACGATCACAAGACAAAGAGGAACACACAAAGATACTACACCAAATCACTGTACCTACAGAGGAGGAGGAGGAGGAGGAGAATGCTCAAAGAAGTCGCATTAGGATTGGAAACACACAAGGAGAGAAGTCTTATATTAACTGTAGCGTCACGCAGAGAGGCTTAGCCTGTGTCACTTAATAGGCCGCTGAGAGAGACACCGGAGACATCCTCCTGAGATGAGAGACAATGTAGGTAATCACTGTTGGGAACAAAGACGCCCCCATGGGGTGAACAAATCCACAAGGGCCGTGACTAGGATTCGAACCTGCGTCCGGGAGCATCCCGCACTCTAATGTGCGGGATGCTCATTAGTGTGTGAGCACACTAATGAGCACCCCCCCCTCCCCCCCACACTATTAGGATGAGTGTGGGGGGGAGGGGGGGGGAGGAGGTCACTGAGAGAATCAGAGTTCGTGGTTAGTGTCCGTCAGGCTGGTGATGTGGTCAGGAGCAGAGGAAACCATTGGAGGGACGTCAGGCTGGTGATGTGGTCGGGAGCAGAGGAAACCATTGGAGGGACGTCAGGCTAGTGATGTGGTCGGGAGCAGAGGAAACCATTGGAGGGACGTCAGGCTGGTGATGTGGTCAGGAGCAGAGGAAACCATTGGAGGGACGTCAGGCTGGTGATGTGGTCGGGAGCAGAGGAAACCATTGGAGGGACGTCAGGCTGGTGATGTGGTCGGGAGCAGAGGAAACCATTGTAGGGACGTCAGGCTGGTGATGTGGTCGGGAGCAGAGGAAACCCCAGGAGGGACGTCAGGCTGGTGAACAAACTGAGCGGTGTAGCAAAAACAAAAGCAAAAAACAGTTTGTTCCAGCATGAACATCAAATCAAAACTTCTCGAGGAGAGATATAACCATGCAAATATGTAATCGTGACAGTTGAACATGTGCAAGTCAGGGTGAACACAAAGCCATGCAACTGAACAAAGATCATTAAAAGGCGAAATGAAGATGAACATTGAGCCGGTGCAACACAGTTCAACACCACACGTGCAGCAGCAGCATCATGAGTGTTCAGCCAGGGGGGGGACACAAACAATGAACAAGTGAACATTTAGATAACATGCATCATACAGAACGCTCCTCACACCACACAAACACTATTACAACGTGGATCATGTAATCTAAGACGGTTACAGCCAGGAGAGTCATGAAGTATTTACTTACGAAACATGTACATCTTTCCTGGATCGTAATGGCTTAGTATTTACTAAACTTACGAGCGTCAAAAACCCGCAATCCAAGATTATTATTTATACAGTATAACTTCGTATAGCGCTTCGGAACTCATAAACTGTTTAACAAATGTAAACTAAGCCGCAATAACTCAGGAAAGATATAGAGGCTTTGAAAGGTGCTCACATTCATCTAGTGAACTCAACAATACAGTGTGAAGCGTCACACAACAGTCTGTCATGCCAAAATGGTTCAGATCTTACCTAAATGACCATTCAACAAACTTGGAACGGGAACTGGCGTAGAGGGACAGGCCAGGTGAGGAGTGACGTGTTCAGACAGAGATGGTAGCCAGTTGTTAATGGTAGTCATTTGGATTTTCCTGGCCCCAGAAAGTGTAGAGAGCTGAGTGGAGAGGGTGTTCGAGTCGTCCCCAGTACTGCCACCACAACGTTTTAGAGTAAAAATGTATTCATTAGGGAATGAGCTTTGAGAAAAAGATGTGATGGGCAGTGTTTCCCAGTGTATAAAACTTACTAATTTTCCAGGATATTGTGCATTAATTTAAAAGGATATTGTTGAAAAAGCTGATTTTCATCATACATTTATTCAAAGTGATTTTCGAATGGTTTTGTAAGGATAACGCATGATTCTGGAGTATGCTCGTATATTGGCTTGGTGGAGGAGCGACCGTTGGGAACGGTTGCGAGTACGGGCTGCCAAGAACGGCCTCCAAGACCAGCAACAGGCCTCCCGTCCGCCCACAAGTGCAGGCCCAGGAGCTGTATGTGCTGCAAGGACATAACCAAGAGTCCACTTGTTCCAGACATAACCAGGGGTTCACGTGCTTCAGATATAGCCAAGAGTTCACTTCCTCCACATACAACCAAGAGTTCACTTAGTTACCAAGTGAACCCGTAGCTAAACGTACAATCCAAATAGAGGATCGTACGGAAAAGGAGGTGTGTGAGATGAGAGGGGAAACATGTCAAGAGGCGCGGGGCATTTTTTCCCGCGCGCGCCTTGTGGAAGAGAAAGCAGGTGTGTGGGGCCGACGGGCGGGCGGACGGGCGAGCGGCCGTTGCCAGCCATATCACCAGCAACAGTCACCAACACGACACACTGCGACCCGACAATTCCGCAGGCTTCACACTGGACTCCCTCGACGAGTGAAAGGCACTCTTCACCCAAGTGTTACTCTGTCCAAGCTTCCTTGCCGCCAGTGGTGAGACTGAGGCTACTCCCTGACCCCACTCTAAAGCCTATCCACCTCTGAAAGGTTATTATGGCCACCACAATAGTTTCGTGACTAACAAGTGTACTCGGTGTATATATATACCGAACACCGGAGCACACACCTTTCTGAGTATACATATCCCCGTGTACTTTCATAATGTACTTCCTGGAAACTTCAGGAAGTACCTTCAGGAAACTTTCAGAATGTACTTCCTGCCAGTAAACGGGTAAAATAGAGACTAAACAAAGCTTGTCTATTGTAGAACGTTGTAAGCTTTCAAGTCTATTGCTTCTTTATCTTATGGTCACGTAAAGTACATGCATAAACAATAAGATAGTTACCCTTCTATCACATATCCGACACAATAAAGCCTAGTACACCACAAATGTAAATTAGTTTACACAACCCTGGAGTTCAGTTCACAAACCCCTTATGAGACTACTATTATAGGTTAGGTAATAATTGTAATTACGAATCAATAAGATGCTTATCTTAAGATACTAACAAGGTTAGGTAAGGTCGGTGTTTTCTATGAATCTTTTTAAGGGTATCTATTATGTTAAGTATGTCACCTATGCACATATTTAATAAGTCAATATTGACTTATTAAATTTGCGAGAACGGGTTGGACTAACATGTTAAATCAAGCTAAACTAACAACAATTGTGAGCAGGGTGTTAAGGTACATGTTAATTCAGTAATTAGTTCAGCAATGCTGTAACTTTATCAACTAAACGAATATTTGGAGGTTCGGTTCCCAAGATCATTCATTATACATGCCTCTGTAACCTTTTTCACTACCGTTAACAGGATGGGTATATGGCTGCGACTACCATTAACAGGATAGGTATGGCTGCCACTACCATTAACAGGATGGGTATGGCTGCCACCACCATTAACAGGATGGGTATGGCTGCCACTACCATTAACAGGATGGGTATGGCTGCCACTACCATTAACAGGATGAGTATGGCTGCCACCACCATTAACAGGATGGGTATGGCTGCCACTACCATTAACAGGATGGGTATGGCTGCCACTACCATTAACAGGATGAGTATGGCTGCCACTACCATTAACAGGATGAGTACGAGTTTAAGGTAAAAAAGATGTATTAATTCATACCCCCCTAGTTACACTCAAGATAATTTGGGGTACGCGACGGCCTTAATTAAAAAAAAAAACTAAGCAATACCTGCCTGTAACCCCCACCCCAAAGTGCGATTTCCATGAATTCTGAATTGAAATCGCGGATGTGATAAAGGATAAAAATAGTGAGCAGTGAAGATGGCTACGGTGACAATCGTTGTCCGTACAGTGAAGGTAGCACGTAGTTAAGATGTGAGATGGGGAAATGGGAGAGGGGTGAGAGGAAATGGGAAAGAGATAATGGAATGATGGTGGGAAGGTAAGACAGACTGTCCCGGGCACCGCCGGCTAACCCTCCTTTACCCCACCCCCCCTCCTAGTATAATATATTCGTCATGGTACAAACTACACCCAACCTCCCCCATAACAAGCATATCATGAACAACTCCACAAGGGCCGTGACGAGGATTCGAACCTGCGTATCATGGTCAGGCGGCAACTTTCTCCCACTCACCGGACCCTCCCCCCCCCCCCCCAACAAAGCGAGGAAGGGACCGGTAGGGGAAAGTTGGAAGCAACTCGGAGCTAACGGTAAATTAACACAAACAGGAATCAGTTCCTGGTTTGCATATATTACATATTTATTGATTTCGGGCGCGTGGACAGAGACGGTTGGGCAGGTAGACGCACTCTTGGGTAGACAGACACAAGGGGGACAGACGGGTTCAGACAGACGGTTAAATTAAACAAGAGTACAGTCAAACTTACAGAAAAAAATGGCCAAGCAAAACAAGACCATGTTCAGACTGCGAACAGCAGCCTCTAACAGCCTGGTTGACACGCCCACCAACCACGCGACACCGGTCAGAGACCAAGTGGAGTGAACCCAGGACCGCTGGAGTGGGCCCAGCTCAGCCACACAGGTTGAGAGGACTGCTAAACGCTCTCTCTACTACGGGCTCGCCATAGCCCGTGCTACTTGGAGGGACGAGCCGTAGGGATATAAGGCAGGGCAAATACCCCGTGTACGAACCAGGGGACCACCGCAACAGGCGACCAGAGGCAGAAAGGCGAGTCACAAGAGCTGAAGCTTGCGATCAAAACCCCTCTAGGTGAACACGTGTAGGGGAGTACCACACACACTGAGGGCCCGTGTCAGCCACCAGTCGGCACTCCCTCCCCCCCCCCCCCTCCTCCCAGTGGCAGTGCCGCGGAGGGGAGTGCCTGGTTCGAACTCCCGGCACTTATTACGTTTTCAGAGATGAGGGGGGCAAGGGGAGGGGGGGATGGGGGAGAGGAGCAATGTGTAGAGGGGAGCGAGGGGTGGAGAAGGGAGATGGGGGTCAAGACTCCATCCCTTATCTTAGGGTAGAGAGAGAGAGAGAGAGAGAGAGAGAGAGAGAGAGAGAGAGAGAGAGAGAGAGAGAGAGAGAGAGAGAGAGAGAGAGAGAGAGAGAGAGAGAGAGAGAGAGAGATGGATGCTGGAAGAGATGACCTTGAGTGCGGAGTACTGGAGCCCCAGGCCGCCACCAGACGAGGCCCTACCCCTCAACGCCTCACTGTGCCCGTTACCGCCGCCCTCGCTACCACCATCCAGGTCAAAGCACATGAACCCCACCAACACTACACGCGACAAGCAGCAGATATCATGATCACTTCATGCAAAGTACTCAAGACAAGAGGCACGGTGGACAAGGACTTCTATGATTTAAGAGTGAAAAAGTATGTCGGTGGAAGTTGGAAATGCAAACGCGTTAAAAGTAACGCAGGGGGCTTAGTAAAGTAATGCCGGGCTTGGAGAGTAGAAGAACTCCCAGAACCCCATCAACCAGGTAGGGAAGTGCTGGTATGGAGCAAGGATGGTAATCAACATGGAATGTACTGAAAGATTAAGTCGTGGAAGCCACCTCCACCCACAACTCATGACCAGTGAGGTGAGCACAGGTGAACACACACAGTGCTGTGCTCGGGGGATGTGGTGGGTCAGTCCTTGAACCATTTGAGTTATAAACGATACTCGTTATACATTAGGGTTAAACTGTGTATAACTAGCTTAACAAGATTGTCACTTGCTTGCATGAATTCTGGGGTTCAGTCCCTGAGTTCACTACGTTCTTCTAACCTTTTCCGACCACCGACCACGGGATGGGTATGGGGTCCACTGCCGCCCACGGGATGGGTATGGGGTCCACTGCCGCCCACGGGATGGGTATGGGGTCCACTGCCGCCCACGGGATGGGTATGGGGTCCACTGCCGCCCACAGTGGCAGTGGACACAGTGGGTTAGTTTGGGTTCGCTTGGTTCTGGGTGGGGTACAAGTAGGTTGAACAATCCGCTAGCGAACCGTCTTGTGTACGTTATGACTTGCATCCCAAGGAGAAACTGATGTAAATATCAATTCGGCGGGCAGGTTGTGAGGCGTGGAGACGCCGACAGATGGCGTGCGCGCCTCGCCACATCCTTGGGCACGATATAACTGTGGTTTCTTAGCTACCAGCATCCTGGCACTCCTGCTCGTCGCCCAGATGGTGCCACGTCATGGCCCTGCAACATTTAACTGGTATCCCGCCATTTGAGGAGCTGGAGGAACTCGATAACTTAGGATAATCATCGTCGTACCCTATATGTAACTCCTTTTTTGTAACAAAGTTTAAATAAAACAAATTATATATATATATATATATATATATATATATATATATATATATATATATATATTTATTTATTTATTTTAGGGGTACCACCACTGGTTTAATTAAAGGGACCCACATCCTCGAAGAAGAAAATAAATAGTGTTCAGAGAAGACCTTGTGGAGTCTCACTGAATACTTTAATCTTTTCCTCTCCTACCACCCCCATTTATATATATATATATATATATATATATATATATATATATATATATATATATATATATATATATATATATATATATATATATATATTATATATTATATATATATCACCAACGTATCTGCATGTTTCAACATCTACAACAAGAAGATACGTGCCCACAGATATTGTCTAGACACCACACCACACCCCCCCCCCCTCCACCCGTACCTACTGTCTCAGCAGGGGACCAGACGACACTAGCTAACGACTGTTATGATCGTTTAACTGCCGGCTGATCGTTATACCTACAGAATTCGCGCCAGTTATGACGTCATGCCCCGTATAAAAGGACTTGCCAGCATCCAGCTCACCAAGTTACAGCCCCGCTCCTGTGCCATGCAAGTCCACTATGGGCTCACCATAGCCCGTGCTACTTGGAACTTTTTGTTCACAGTAGCTGAATCTATAGCAACAACAACATCCAGTACAACAGAGTACCCTTCGAGTGCTCTCAGCTGTAACAACTACTCTCGCTTCCCTGAGTGACGGTAAACACAGCTTTTGTATAAAGAATTGACTTGCACCCTTGTTATTAACGTAAGTTTCACTTGTATATATTAATCTTTTTGAACTTGTGTAAAGCAAAGTGTCTAAGGGTTTTGTTTTCATTAATTATTAATTATGATTTCGTTGTAATATTAAAAGTAATTTTTGTTATATTAAATGTTTAAAGTTTTTATTCGTTCTGGTTTTTACCCACAACTCTCACACTACAGAAGACACAAGCAGTTGTCTTTGTTTTACTACTATTATTATGTGAGACTAGCACAAGACCTGTCAGAATAGCCACTCCTCTATTCCAGATTCTCGTCACTATATATAATATATAAAAGTACGAACAAGCTTGAATGGTCCCCGGGCATACATGCAACTGAAAACTCAAGTCACCCCAGAAGTGACTCGAACCCATACTGCCAGGAGCACTATGCATCTGGTGTACAGGGCACCTAATCCACTCGACCATCACGACCGGACAAAGCTGATGGTAGCCTATAATATATTATATTGGGTAATATATAATATATTACGTTATATTAGGCAAATATAACGGCTGTGGTGATCTTATAATGTAAGCTTTCTATGCTTCGATAGAAGCATAGAAAGCATAGCATAGAAATGTGTGATTTCTATGCTTCCATTTGCTCTTCTTAATACCGATACTAAGAAATAGTTACCAAAATTCATGGTAAAGAAACCATTGAAGGATTATTTTCTACGACTTTTGAAGGATTTATTGAAGGATTGATTTTCTACAATCTTGCAGCAAATAAATTCTTCTATAACTATCAGTCATACTTCTGAAGATGTGTTGATTAACAGTAAAGTGCTCAAGTAACTTCTTGTATGTTTCCTTCGTGGTTATACACTGTCACGTTATTCATTAAGTGTTAATTGATTCGTGATTAATTAACCCCCCCCCCCGCGCGCTCACAGGCATTCATACTAAAGTTTATCAGCAGACGAGGAGTCACAACAACGTGGCTAAAGTATGTTGACCAGACCACACACTAGAAGGTGAAGGGACGACGACGTTTCGGTCCGTCCTGGACCATTCTCAAGTCGATTCACTTGAGTCACTAAAGTTTATCACTATTAAATCTCCACATAAACTGTCGCATACACGGCTAATACAAGGGGACCGAGATGGTAATACATGCATGAGGTGGGTGAGAGAGAGACTGCTACCCTGGGGGGTGTCACCCTGGGGGGTGTCACCCTGGGGGGTGTCACCCTGGGGGGTGTCACCCTGGGGGGTGTCACCCTGGGGGGTGTCACCCTGGGGGGTGTCACCCTGGGGGGTGTCACCCTGGGGGGTGTCACCCTGGGGGGTGTCACCCTGGGGGGTGTCACCCTGGGGGGTGTCACCCTAGGGGGTGTCACCCTGGGGGTGTCACCCTGGGGGTGTCACCCTGGGCAAAACACGGGTATTCGAGGTGAAAGTATAACGAGGCTGCCCGAGGGTATGGTCGCTTCCTGCCCCCTCCCCCTCCCTACCCCTCTAAACCTGTCACTCAAGATGCCAAATCAATCTCGTCGTTCTTTTCCAGTCAACTCGAGCGAGATCTGATATCCTTTTATGATCCCAAAGATTTCTCCAGGTAATTGAATATCTTCCCATGTCTCCCGCGGTTACTTTTTCAATAGTAATGTTAGAAATGAGTGTGATTGGACAGTCCAATCCAGCACCAACATACGGCTGCCTGTTAAGCGCAACCAATCCCGGGCCGCTGTGAGTGCTAAGACGCCCCAGATCACACAAGGCGTTTTCATGAACAAACAATTTCCTGCTAAGACCTAAAAGGTTAAACAGCTACAACAAAACAGCGATGCAGCGATAACAAAGTTGTATCCTGTGCCGGTCGGCCGAGCGGACAGCACGCCGGACTTGTAATCCTGTGGTCCCGGGTTCGATCCCAGGCTAGTCGGCGAGAAACAATGGGCAGAGTTTCTTTCACCCTATGCCCCTGTTACCTAGCAGTAAAATAGGTACCTGGGTGTTAGTCAGCTGTCACGGGCTGCTTCCTGGGGGTGGAGGCCTGGTCGAGGACCGGGCCGCGGGGACACTGAAAGCCCCGAAATCATCTCAAGATAACCTCCATATGCATTTTCCTTGACACACACACACACACACACACACACACACACACACACACACACACACACACACACACACACACACACACACACACACGATACTCCCCTTCATATAGTCTAGGGCAGCTGTGCAAATGCACATTTACCTAAATGTGCTAATAAAAAATGCATTTCCCTAAGTAACATGCATTACACGTGACACGTATGGCCCATGTCTACCAGAAGCCTGGTACTGATGTAATAAGATTATAAATGTTAAATTCAGTTGATCGGTAATGTGCTAGTAGCGTGACTCATCAGGGGGCCCAGTGACTGATTCCCAGTGGGAATTTAGTGCCCAACCGGAGGAGACTACTAGGTAGAGCCGGACCGGAGGAGACTCCTAGGTAGAGCCGGACCGGAGGAGACTCCTAGGTAGAGCCGGACCGGAGGAGACTCCTAGGTAGAGCCGGACCGGAGGAGACTCCTAGGTAGAGCCGGACCGGAGGAGACTCCTAGGTAGAGCCGGACCGGAGGAGACTCCTAGGTAGAGCCGGACCGGAGGAGACTCCTAGGTAGAGCCGGACCGGAGGAGACTCCTAGGTAGAGCCGGACCGGAGGAGACTCCTAGGTAGAGCCGGACCGGAGGAGACTCCTAGGTAGAGCCGGACCGGAGGAGACTCCTAGGTAGAGCCGGACCGGAGGAGACTCCTAGGTAGAGCCGGACCGGAGGAGACTCCTAGGTAGAGCCGGACCGGAGGAGACGCGTGGCGTCTCACCACCTTGAAACAAACTAGGAATTCAAGCATGAGAGGAACCTGGCAGTAGACACACCAAATATGTTAAGAAATGCTTATGTTACGGTAACCTTCTGCTTAGTAGTAGATCCTTCCTCTTCCTTTACCGCCTACTTACCATCATGCTACAACGTCAAGATTCAACATCACCAACAATACGTACCAAAACGCATTGTCTAGACACCACAACTTCTCCCTCTCCACTCTACAGTACCAGAGACCCACACACCTGTCCTCTCGCTGGGATTTACGGGCTCACCATAGCCCGTGCTACATGGACACTTCGTTCTGAGTAGCTAAATCTAAAACAACAACAACAACAACAACCTCTCGCTGGTTGACCAGACACCACCAGCAAACTGCCGCTCCGGTCGTTATATCTCGCCGGCTTTAGTCTCCAGCTCCGGAATTCGCGCCACTATGACGTCACGCCCCATATAAGAAGCCCTGCCAGCGTCCAAAATACACAGCACTACTCCTATGCCAGGTAAGTTACGGGCTCGCCATAGCCCGTGCTACTTTTTTTTTTTGAGATATATACAAGAGTTGTTACATTCTTGTACAGCCACTAGTACGCGTAGCGTTTCGGGCAGGTCCTTCGAATACGATCCCCGCCGCGAAGAATCGTTTTTACAACCAAGTACTCATTTTACATACATTTTACTTGTGTGTTTTTAGACCTCAATACACTCATTTCAATTTCCAAATATGTCCCACGATGGCTAAATATATCCTAACACCTGCAGCTTGTGTATGGACAGCGTTTACAAACTCGACACCAAATCTTAAATCTTATTCATTTAAAAACACTAATGAAACTTTAAAGACTGTCAAGTCATGGGAAAAAGGAGAGAGAAACTAATCAGTCGATTAAAAAGGGCCTTAATATCAGCTTGCCCTGAGTGACCAAGCCCACAGCTGGTTCAATGGGTAGTTTGACCCTCAGAAATCGTTCATTCCGCCCCGTTCCCCCCCCCCCCTCCCAATTACACGGTTACTGGCCCTTAATGCTATGTAATGACGTTCTATCTCCACTGACGTTTACGGGCTCACCATAGCCCGTGCTACATGGACACTTCGTTCTGAGTAGCTAAATCTGAAACAACGACAATCCACTGACGTTATCACTCGAGCAGTCCTCCTCGACGTCGCAACCACTTGTCTAATTCTACCGAATAACAACATATGGGGATCGAACCCGAATAGCGGAGCTTCACTTAATAACACACTATTCCATAGGAATAGTTTCGTCCACGAAGTGACTTACACGACTTGACATTTCTCCCTGGACGTGTGATCTATTACTGGACATTTTAACCTAAACAACACAGAGTCGATTATATAACAGTTGTAGAGGTTGTCTAGTTAGTTACATCACCTGAATTAACGTTATCTCCACTACAACAGTTATCATAACCCGCCACAACATGATGAACACTTCCCACAACCCTGGGGGCGCTGGCCTCTGTAATATTGCTATGGAAATAAAAGGAACTTACCTCAAAATGTCGTATTTCTTTCCCAGGAAGACCTGTTCATACCTGTAATGGCAGATAATCGATGTATTCATATATATAATTGAATCCTCAAAAACTACAAATATAATCAACATGAAATATTACATTATATATATATTATATATATATATATATATATATATATATATATATATATATATAATACATAACATATAATATATAAATACATTATATTTATAAATATATATGAAGATGGTTAGGTAAAGCTTGAAACAGGCTTGAGGATGCACTTGTTTACCTTAATGCACTTGTTTACCTTACAAGTGCGTCGTGTAGGGCGACCAGACCGGGGCAACACTGCCCCAAGTCTTCCAAGACGACGTAAACAATCAACACGGGACAAGAAACACTGAACGAGGGATTGGAATTGGTCCACAAGCACGTCATTTGGCCAGGGTAGTTATGATGTCTTGGACTAGTACTTCCTGGGGGTAACGCAACTCTTAAGAGTGTCAACATTGAGGCAGTACAAGTGTGCTAATCTCTCGTCTCGTTCATAACCGCAATGTACTTTTAGGGGTCTTGTTAGGTAAGATTTATTTAAATATCGCTTCCCATTAAATCGTATCATATTACTAAATTCAGGGGAGACAAAACACATTTTCCAGGAACACTTTAGTCTTCCGTCACAGCACGCCCTCCACCAACCATAGATGGGGTCTAAATGATGCAATCCACGCTGGTGAAGGGTTCAGGGCTGTTCGTTTCGACCCGTTCATCAACCCGCTCGAAGCTAGGCTTCATCACGCCCCCAGCCTCAAAACACTGGCTGGCGGCGTGTTTTGTTTTAATGTTTTACTCTGTTCAAAGCGAGTATCGTAAACACTAAACCTGTTCTTGTAAACCCTGGGCAAATGCTCGTTCATCCAACCACCAAAGCTGTTGTTTATGAATGAAAAACTCTACACGCGACTCGCCACTGATGACGTTCGGACAATTTATGGAAGAGCGCCTAGCGCACGTCCTCAGCTCAAATCCCACCTCTCGAAATGCTTCACTCACGTACCTGAAATACAAACAATTACAAAAAGAACCTCAAGGCCTAACTTAACCTCATCCTAACTATACACGAAATTATAATATACAATACTAACACTTTTTATATTAAAAAAAAAATCCGATTCACAGTACATGACCAATGAGTCTTTGGGGTTGGCAGCAGCAGGTTCTCGGCGTATGCCTGTTGTGAGTCTTGGACGTGAGTCTTGGACGTGAGTCTTGAACGTGAGTCTTGAACGTGAGTCTTGAACGTGAGTCTTGAACGTGAGTCTTGGACGTGAGTCTTGAACGTGAGTCTTGGACGTGAGTCTTGGACGTGAGTCTCAGGAGTGAAGTTGATGGTTAAGCAATTGTGGCGGCATTAATAACCTTCCAGAAGTTGATGAGCCTTAAGCCCAACACCGAACCAATGTTGACAAACAGTTTGGCGAGTTATCACCAGTTTGTAAACAAGAAAATTGTAATGAAGCCTCCACGAGTGCATTAATTATTCGTTCCTTCTTTAGCATGGATCTAGCAGCATGTACTGTTGTTATCAGTGAAGAATTAAGAGAAATCTGGGCAGGAAAGGTCACCGCTTCTCTGCATGGCTATAAATGTTGACTCAGTTAAGCATTATTTAGGAAATATCAGTCGAAGACAGAACTTTTAACTGCTGTGGCAAAATGATATACAAGTCATCACTTTCAACTCTTCGTTCAGTGTTCATCATCATCATCCTGTGCTGAATGGTGACGACGTATTGCAAGATGTGTGGAATACAAGCATGTTGCAAGCAGTGTTATATACTGTATATGGATATTATGTGTAATATTTTATGTAGTGGTTGTATTATATTTGTAGAGAATGAGTATTAAAAATTATAAATGCAGTTCACTCAAGCATATGAATAATTCGCTCTCGGTCCATTACAGGTAAGAAATTAGTTTTTCTAGACACAGAAATTTATTAATTTAATTAATTTATAGGTACGTTCTTATGTCCCGTTTTCAAAGCAATATTTTTGAAGCTTAACAAACCCACGGTGTGAGAAGCGCTCATCATATAGGTACTCATCACATACTCTGAATGGGTAATTAGTTTAGTTCAAAAAATAGTTTTCAAAATAATTAGTTAAGCAAAAAATAATAATGATAGTTCGGAAAAGTTCCCCACAGAGCTGGAAACTTGTTTCCATATATCCATATATCAGGAGGATATAGGGATAGATATATCTATATATTCCTTCACATTATACGCGCCATTATTCCGCGCCGAAAATGTCTTTTTGGTAAATAGTTAATTTTGATTTTTTTTTCAGTTTCAGCAAAATACGTAACAAATACTTTTTGAAAGTTAATTAAATTTTCTACAACAATAGTTTTTAGCATGTTCTCTGTAGGGGTAAAGCTTTCCCATGGAAAGTATTTTAATTATCATTAATTTCTAGGTAATTTTTCTACTTTTGGTACATTAAAATGTAGTTTATTTGCTTACCATAATAGTCTATAATGGTCAGCTTATAATATTAGTAAATCATTGAGCATTCTCAGCCCAACCACTTGGGCTGGATGGTAGAGCGACGGTCTCACTTCACGCAGGTCGGCGTTCAATCCCCGACCATCCCCAAGTGGTTGGGCACCATTCCTTTCCCCCCGTCCCATCCCAGATGCTTATCCTGACCCCTTCCAAATGAAATGTAGTCGTAACGGCTTGGCACTTTCTCCTGATAATCACCACCACCTCTATTTCTCAGGACTGGACAGCTGCTTGACTGTATCACTCCTGTACTGCAGCAAATAATAATACTTGTGAACAAATCTACAAATTATTAACTCTAAATTATTATTTTTTTTTAACTTCCTTCCCACGTATAACACCTACCATATATTCCTACATTCTTATAACATTCGTACTAAAATTATTTATTGAATCTTTTCGTTTGTGTGTGTACTTATCTAGTTATGCTTGCGGGGGTTGAGCTTTGGCTCTTTGGTCCCGCCTCTCAACCATCAATTAACTAATGTACAGGTTCCTGAGCCCACTGGGCTCTATCATATCTTCACTTGAAGCTGTGTATGGAGTCAGCCTCCACCACATCACTGCCTAGTGCATTCCATTTACTAACTACTCTGACACTGAAAAAGTTCTTTCTAATGTCTCTCTGACTCATTTGGGCACTCAGCTTCCACCTGTGTCCCCTTGTGTGTGTACCATCCGTGTTAAATAATCTATCCTTGTCTACCCTGTGTGTGTGTGTGTGTGTGTGTGTGTGTGTGTGTGTGTGTGTGTGTGTGTGTGTGTGTGTGTGTGTGTACTCACCTAGTTGTGTCTGCAGGATCGAGCATTGACTCTTGGATCCGTGTGTGTGTGTGTGTGTGTGTGTGTGTGTGTGTGTGTGTGTGTGTGTGTGTGTGGTAGTGTAATTGAATAGCCAATTGTAATAGAAAATGTATTAGTCTATCATACAACCGGATAAGAAGCACTTCGTACAAATGACTGTAGAATTACTCCGATCTGTATAGCATGCCAGCATCTTGCGCAACTCTACTTTCCTCTACACCCACTTTCCTCACCCCCTTGCCAGCTTCCCTTTCACTTGAGTGTGGGAGCTCCTCTCTTCCTTGGTGTTGTCATCCGCCGTGACTCGCCCGTCCACGTGATGGCGAAGCTGATGATGTCCGCGTCATAGTGCAGAGCGCCCGTCTCACAGCGCGTAGCCTAGCGCGCGTTGGTATAGGAACTCCCTTGGTAGGACCTGGGACGGTAGGGAGCCCCTTGGTAGCGCCTCGGACGGTAGGGAGCCCCTTGGTAGCGCCTGGGACGGTAGGGAGCCCCTTGGTAGCGCCTGGGACGGTAGGAAGCCCCTTGGTAGGACCTAGGAAAACTAGGTACCCATACCATGGACGTATTGCCTCGGGGCCTGTGAATCAATCACCGGGTGACAAGAATGAAGCACCATATGTACGTCTATAACAACCCCACCAATGAGTATATATACACAATGTAACCATCGGTTCAGTGTATAAGCAGGTAGTTAGCTTGACGTATACGTGGTGAGCAAGCGAGCTGTTGACTAACAACCCAAGAGGTTGATAGGTGGTAAGCCCAGCGACACATCTAAACACTTCAACCGACGATAGAAGACACAATAGATAGATACGATAAAAGTACCCCTGCTACCTCTCAATTTCCACTGTGCTAAACCTTATCACAGTTTCGAAATCTTGAAAGACAATAACATTAATCTTAATTAATTTTTATTAGCTTACAAAGCAAATATTCTCTAGTTATGGAAGTATTAGTTCCAAACACGTAGATTTGTTTCAATTAATCAGGAATGAACGCATAAACAGACTGGAATTGCCTTACCCACACTGGAAGGACCAGCCAATAGCCATACCCATTACCCAGACCCCAGACTGGAAGGGACCAGCAAGTAGTCATACCCATTACCCAGACACACACTGGAAGGATCAGCCAGCAGCCATTACCTAGACCCAGACTGGAAGGGACCAGCCATACCCAGACCCCAGCCATTACCCAGACCCACACTGGAAGGGACCAGGAGCAGCCAGCCGGGCAAGGCTTCACCTACCTGGCTACCAACTAGCAGGTGGTCAGTGACCATGACCGCCACGCTGGTCGCCTTCACCAAGGTCACAACACCCTGGACGGGCACCACTGAACCAACCTCCACAACAACAGCAACCAACTGGGAGCAAGATCTCTCCGTGACTTAAGAACCCCAGAGTACTACTCACCTTTATCAGGACTCCTAGACACCTTAAGAACACTATATATATATTTACACACCAAACTCACTCTAACATTGATTCATTAAAAGGTAGCCTAGTTACATCACCTGAATTAAGGTTATTTCCACAATACGCGAGTTCTAGTGTGTATTCTAGTATGTGTATTGCACAGTTAGAGCTCCGTGGTCTCCGTGGTGTAGTGGTAAGACACTAGCCTGGCGTTTCGCGAGCGCTTTGTCATGGGTTCGAATCCTGGCCGGGGAGGATTTACTGGGCGCAAATCCTTAACTGTAGCCTCTGTTTAACTCAACAGTAAAATGTGTACTTGGTTGTAACAACGATTCTTCGCGGCGGGGATCGTATTCCAGGGACTTGCCCGAAACGCTACGCGTACTAGTGGCTGTACAAGAATGTAACAACTCTTGTATATATCTCAAAAAAGAAAAGAAAAAGAGCTTAGTTCTGTGCCTTGTTTTTGTAGGTGGCGCTGTGGTCACGTCCTCCCTGCCCTCCACCGTGCCCGCGCTCTCTCCAACACCCACCTACGAGGCAGAATCGACACCGATGAGGTTTTAAGAGTTTTTCTCCCCAGACTGGGAGCGCTTTTTTTTACCCTGTTAGTTGGAACCCTCTTTCACTACTCTCCGAGGCGTTGACCTGTGCTGAATCCAGCCTCCATAGCTGGCTGGGAGAGTTCTAGTTTTGGAGAGTGCTGAGCCACATCCGCCGCCTTCCGTGTTCACATCTCCAGTATGAATAACAGCATTGTTCAGCATGACGCAAGAGCCGACGACAGAACACAATTGTTCTGGTGTCTTTGTTGATGCTAGCAGCTCCAGCCCCGCCCCGTCTCTACAGTAATCAGTCCAGCAACCAGGAGGCCTGGTAGACGACCGGGCCGCGGGGACACTAAGCCTCGGAAGCACCTCAAGGTAAGGTAAGGTAACGGTGATACATACTCTATACAAACTGACTTAGCACTTTCGCCTGAAGAACTTAAATACAGCGCGACGCACTTATAAAGTGGTAGTGAAAGAAGTGGTGGTATTCCATCCCAGGTCTGCACTGCCCCCAGTAACCACATATGGGGTATTCTATAGCGGTATGATTTGATTTACAAGTACAAAAACAAAAAAGTTACCCCTAGATCACAGAGGATTTTTAGCTCGGCAAGGTACAGTGGTGATGAACTATTTACACTAGGATGTTCAAACCTCACGCGAGAAAATGAAGAAATAACGATGTTTCGGTCCGTCCTGGACCATTAACAAGTCCGTCCTGGACCATTAACAAGTCCGTCCTGGACCATTAACAAGTCCATCCTGGACCATTAACAAGTCCGTCCTGGACCATTAACAAGTCCATCCTGGACCATTAACAAGTCCGTCCTGGACCATTAACAAGTCCATCCTGGACCATTAACAAGTCCGTCCTGGACCATTAACAAGTCCATCCTGGACCATTAGCAAGTCCGTCCTGGACCATTAACAAGTCCGTCCTGGACCATTAACAAGTCCGTCCTGGACCATTAACAAGTCCATCCTGAACCATTAACAAGTCCATCCTGGACCATTAACAAGTCCGTCCTGGACCATTAACAAGTCCATCCTGAACCATTAACAAGTCCATCCTGGACCATTAACAAATCGTGTAAAGAAAGTAGTGTTGTTTAGCTGAGTAGCTAAATCTAAAACATTTAGATTTAGCTACTCAGAGTTTAATGTCCATGTAGCACGGGCTATGGCGACCCCGAAAAAGAAAGTGTGATAGAGAAGTCAGTATATAAATGTTAGAATGTGAGGCGAGGAAGTAAGTATAGCCTAGAGTTAATAATGTAAGCCTGCGTGACAGCCGGGGGCCAAAGTGCCGGAAATGGGCGCACCAGTTGGCACTATACGAGCAGTAGTGCCAACTGACGATGCTCAACCCATTGGCCATAATATCCAAGAACAACCCGTTCTCGCAAATTTAATAAGTCAATATTGACTTATTAAATATGTGCATAGGTGACATACTTAACATAATAGATACCCTTAAAAAGATTCATAGAAAACACCGACCTTACCTAACCTTGTTAGTATGTTAAGATAAGCATCTTATTGCTTCGTAATTACAATTATTACCTAACCTATAATAGGTATAGGTTAAGTAATAATTGTAATTACGAAGCAATAAGATGCTTATCTTAAGATACTAACAAGGTTAGGTAAGGTCGGTGTTTTCTATGAATCTTTTTAAGGGTATCTATTATGTTTAGTATATCACCTATGCACGTAGTTAATAAGTCAATATTGACTTTACGAATTTGCGAGAACGGGTTGCCAAGAACAACGTCGCATCAACGTTGATAAAGTTTTCGACACGGAATCAACGCCGCTCTCGGAAACTGTGCCCACTAGGTCAATATTTATTGGTCAGTTCTGGATGGAAGGAGGAACTGACTCGGTCGCCGCCTTACCTTGAGGTGTTTCCGGGGCTTAGCGTCCCCGCGGCCCGGTCGTCGACCAGATCACACAGTAAACAAACCTACAACAGTTTCCCCTAGCCAGAAACGTACAAACCCACTCGCCTTATAACTTATCGAGGCCGGAGACATCTCCCGTCACGCAGGGTGCAGTTGCACCTCCACAGATCTCCAGTATCAGCTCTTGATACTGGTAATGGCTCAAAAGGGCCACCACTTACGGGCTATTCATGCCCGTGCCACCTTTTGGGTGGCTTAATCTTCATCAATCAATCAATCTTATCGAGGCCGTTGCATAGAAAACGTCACAATATTACAGTGATTAAAATTGAAAAAACATAGCCTATCACATCTTTTAAGGTTTACTGGTTAATTCCGTTAAAAAAGCGACGTAATAGGCGAGAGAACGGGTTAATCTTCATCAATCAATCAATCTTATCGAGGCCGTTGCGTAGAAAACGTCACAATATTATAGTGATTAAAATTTTAAAAACATAGCCTATCACATCTTTTAAGGTTTACTGGTTAATTCCGTTAAAAAAGCGACGTAATAGGCGAGAGAACGGGTTAATCTTCATCAATCAATCAATCTTATCGAGGCCGTTGCGTAGAAAACGTCACAATATTACAGTGATTAAAATTTAAAAAACATAGCCTATCACATCTTTTAAAGTTTACTGGTTAATTCCGTTAAAAAAGCGACGTAATAGGCGAGAGAACGGGTTGAACTTGCTGCAGACAAGTTAATATAGTCACAGCCTAGGGCGGAAAAATGTGAAAGTATTACAAATTTCCGCTCTGGACTGGAGGCAGCGTAGAGTGAGAGAAAACCCGGCCAGTGGTGGGGACCCGCTTGCCAGCCTTCACTCTCCTGTAAGATGCGTAAAAAATGCCTAAAAAATGCCTAAAATAAGTAAAAAAATGCCTAAAATAAGTAAAAAAAATGGCTGAAGTATAAAAAGCTAAAATAAGTAAAAAAAATGGCTAAAATAAGTAAAAAATGCCTAAAATAAGTAAAAAAAAGTCTAGAGACATGTCTAAAATAAGTAAAAAATGTCTAAAATGTGTAAAAATGCCTAAAATGCGTAAAATATCCTAAAATGCGTAAAAAAATGCCTAAAACACGTAATAATGTCTAAAATGCGTAAAAAATGCCTAAAATGCGTAAAAATGCTTAAAAAAATGCCTAAAATGCGTAAAAAAATTATGAAACTTTTCTTGCTGACGTTTTCTTCAAAGACGATTAATAAAATACATTTGCAAGACGAAGTGGAGAATAGACAAGAATGAGGGGGTTGGGGGGGGGGGGGAGAAAAATAAGTATACAAGACAGACAAGTTTTCTTTTAGTTGTTACGGGCTATTCATGCCCGTACCACCTTTTGGGTGGCTTAATCTTTATCAATCTTGAGGTTATCTTCAGATGATTTCGGGGCTTTAGTGTCCCCGCGGCCCGGTCCTCGACCAGGCCTCCACCCCCAGGTAACAGCCCGTGACAGCTGACTAACACCCAGGTACCTATTTTACTGCTAGGTAACAGGGGCATAGGGTGAAAGAAACTCTGCCCATTGTTTCTCGTCGGCGCCCGGGATCGAACCCGGGACCACAGGATCACAAGTCCAGTGTGCTGTCCGCTCGGTCGACCGGCTCCCTCCATTCATAACATTAAAAAGCAGGTATAGAGCAATAGGCCAGGAGTGATTGCATTAGACAACCAACTGCTAGAAAACCGGGGTCCAAGAGCTTGAGCTTCGATCCTGCCGGCACAAATAGAGAAGTACACCACATACAGACAAAAATATTACGATAGAAAGTGTAAAAAGGTCAGTTGAAAGGCAAGGTGAGGTAATTTACCAGTAGAAAGCGTTGAGTCAGTATGACTCCGTGTAGCTTGAGGGGGAGAAAGAATTAATAAGGAAATATGAGGAGTAGGCCTACTTCCCTCCTCCTTATTTCCTTTATTTAGGCCTACCGAGGTCCCCAAGGCCAACTGTTGATCTTCCATGCAACCCTCACAACACTAACTCCCGAGTAACTATTTACTGCTGGGTGAACAGCGGCATCAGGTGAAAGGAAACAAGCCCAACCGTCTCCGTCCTGTCCGGGAGTTAACCCGGGACTCAGGGTGATGTGTCGACGACACAGACCTCAACTTGCGTGTTAGTGAATATGACCGTAGGTGTTAGATTAATAGTTCTGAATATGACCGTAGGTGTTAGATTAATAGTTCTGAATATGACCGTAGGTGTTAGATTAATAGTTCTGAATATGACCGTAGGTGTTAGATTAATAGTTCTAGCACCAACCTTCTATTAAGATTTTTCTTCACGGAGGAAGAAAGTTAAAAAAGTTGAACCCTCCTAAGTTCATCTTACACTTTTTAACGGGTTTCACTAAGATACAACTTAGCATCCTCAGAGGCAAAGGTAAACTGAATACAAAAGAACAAACGCAGCCATATATATATATATATATATATATATATATATATATATATATATATATATATATATATATATTATGTATATATTATATATATATTATATATATATTATATATATATATAATATATATATATATATATATATATATTATATATATTAATATATATATTATATATATATAATATATTATATATGTGGGAGAAGGGGTAGCAACCCTGTCAAGAGTAGTGGGTAATCTGGTCCTATATTCACATTTGTCAGCTGGGGCAATAGGTCGAATGCAGCTGGTAGAGTTGTTGTTGTTGTTGTCTTAGATTCAGCCACTCGCTACAAAAAGTTCCAAGTAGCACTCGGGCTATGGTGAGTGACAGAGAACGGGACAGTATGTCAATTTCGCCAGCCGCTACCATTTTCTAGTACGACGATTTTTGGACTTAGAGTATACGTCAAAATCCGACGTGCTCTTAGCAGGACAGGATTAGGATAGTAGAGGAATGCATCACATTCGCTTGTGTAGGAGCGATAAATAATTCGTATGATATGAGGCACCGACTCTCAAACTGCACCACATTCAACCACGTGAACAAATCCACAAGGGCCGTGATGAGGGTTCGAACCTACGTCCGAGAGGATCACGTGTTCAGATTTACTCCAAATGGAGTAAATCTAAATCCTCCACTACCAGCCCCGCTGATGAAGGCGTCGTAATGGAAGTTTGAGCCCAGGCAGGCCCCTGAGGAAGATAAGAGAAGTAGGCCACAGACCCGTGAAGGTCACAGGGAGGACACCTGGTATAGTAAGCTAGCCCGTCCTCCTAAGGTTCCAAAACGCCAAAAAAACGGTCAATGTAAATTGTCGTCTCCTACCGGAGAACCCACAACAGAAAACGGGACAGTACGTCACTTTCGCCAGCCGCTTCCATTTTCCTAGTACGACAATTTTTGGCCTTATGTAACGCATAGGAGCAAAATCCGACGTTCTTTGTAGGAGGACAAGTTGGACTAGAATGGAGACCCCCGCACCGGCACCGTCTTCATATCCCAGGTCGTTCTCATACCCGCTTCCAAGGCGTCCAAGAACAAACCAAACTCTTCAACTTGAAAGCGGGAGACGAGCTGCCCGATGGCTGGAAGAAAACAAACACATTAACCATATTTAAGAAACGATGACACAAGACGCAGAACCAGACAAGGAACGGGAAGTGTACACAAGTGATAATGACGAGGAGACTGACCCAGGGGCCGCACGCGCCAGCACGTCCAAATTAGCACCCACGCCGCCAAGATCACAGGGACAAGGATATTGATTGTAACCGTGATATATATGTGCTTCAGCCTACAGTTTAGGCCTATTGTCTTATGTATGACCCTCTGTCCTGCGTGACAGTGAATACTAGCATTAACCTCAATTTAATAAGACTATCAAAATCCTCAGATTAGGCAAAATTGTAATTAATTTTGTCAATAAAGATGTTAATAATAATAAGGGACAAGGATCCCCCATAGAAAGTGTCCATGGGAACCCACTGGGTCGAGCAGAGGGCAGGAGGAACGGGGAGTTGAGGGCGCAGGGACGGGGAGGGGGGGACAGCATGGGAGGAGGAGCAAGGGAGCAAGGACTAGGGAAGGGGTGGAGCTAGAAGGAAGGGGCCAGGAGAAAGGGAAGAGCAAGGGAGGGGTAGACAAGGGTGGGGAGCGCGGGGGACCAGTACAAGCATGACCAGACCTGGAAACAAGAAAAGTGAGATCAGATAAACCCGAGACGCCAAAGAAAACCAAGACGCAACAAAAAACTAAGTGGAGAGTGGGCAAAGAGAAACTTAACACAGACCTCACCGCCGATACTAAACAGACCTCAACAAGATTATTACGAGACTGGCAAGTGGAGTGAAAGTGCGCAGTATATGGACAGCGATATATCATCATATATCATCGGCATCATCATCATCAGCGTCCTGACAAAGCCAGATATAACCAGGTGATGAGTATTGTGATGAAGTCCTGGACGTCGTAGCCAGGTAGTGGCCCCAGCAGAGTCAAGAAGGGTGTAAGAGGAGGAGCATAACTTCCGCCCTATACTGCCCTACTTATACTTTCACTCTGTGATACATTACACTACCAGCCTCCTCCTCCACTACCAGCCTCCTCCTCCAGTACCAGCCTCCTCCTCCACTACCAGCCTCCTCCTCCACTACCAGCCTCCTCCTCCACTACCAGCCTCCTCCTCCACTACCAGCCTCCTCCTCCACTACCAGCCTCCTCCTCCACTACCAGCCTCCTCCTCCAGTACCAGCCTCCTCCTCCACTACCAGCCTCCTCCTCCACTACCAGCCTCCTCCTCCACTACCAGCCTCCTCCTCCACTACCAGCCTCCTCCTCCACTACCAGCCTCCTCCTCCACTACCAGCCTCCTCCTCCACTACCAGCCTCCTCCTCCACTACCAGCCTCCTCCTCCAGTACCAGCCTCCTCCTCCACTACCAGCCTCCTCCTCCACTACCAGCCGCCACAACCTCCTCCTCCAGTACTAGCCTCCACCTTCAACCTCCGTGCCGCTCCACCATCCACAACTGTTCCACAATTCGTACTCATTTATATTACATAAATAATGCCAAGAAGAAAGGGTGTGTCCTCTCACAGGACGCCCATTACAAGACTAAGTAACGAAGTACGTTCACATGCGCTCACCAACGACACAATTAAACGTTAACTAGCCCGTTAGTGTATCAATGCCGAACACCCCTCCTCCCCCCCCCGGTCCCTTTTTCACTGCCTCATGCACGTGTCCTAACCTTGACCTCTGACCTTGACTTTGACACACATTAGCAAAACACACGAACTGCTTGTACTTGGCCAACATCCAACCGTTTGTTCAACACGCGCACGCACGCGCGAACACGTACGTGCGTGCACTCATGTACGGACAAGCACGCAAATATCAAACCTATCTAATTAATCCTGAAATACCCGGCACGGGGAGCGGACACCAACCAGCACGGTGATAAAAGCCCGCCACAACGACTTCAAAATGATGCTCTAACGTGCCCGAACCTAACCTAACCGTGGACCTACGAATAGAAAACGTCACACCCCGCTAAATTTTACGAGCCGTTATTGCATCATATTCTGACGTTGAGGATTTATGCTTCAAAGTGAGAGGGACTATTCGAGTGATTACTAGCTACCAACAGGAAGCCCCAAACCGGGAAGACTATTCACCACCGACTCAAAAAACATAGACTGCGGGCTCACCATAGCCCGTGCTACTTGGAAGTTTTTGTTCCAGGTAGCGAATCTTTAACAACAACAAACCGACTCAAAAAGAAGCTGGAGAAAGTTCTGAGACATGCCACCCGACTCGTCCCTGATCTGAGGCATGAGATAAAAAAAAATGTGAGTATCTAAGCCTCATGTCACTGGGAGAGGGTACAAAAAAAACACGGGAGACATGATCACCACATTTAAAATACTTTTTGGAAATTGACAGGTGTGCAGTCTGTCGAATCACCACTCTTTCCTTTTATAAGTCATACACTCGACATACAAGAAGCAATGCTGCCAACGAATATTTTCTTAAGTTCTTGGTCGAAAGGACCATTCAATATTTCAAAAGAAAAATTACCAATGGGTGTTAGTTAGCCTTATGAGTGAATAAATTGTATTTACAATTATACAATTAAAATTATACAAATATAACATCAAACGTAACAGTTAGAGTATAAATTTATATAAATGTATAACCGCGTGTTTAATTCCACATTCACTCCTGAGATTCTCTTCGACAAACATGAAAGGATAACACAATGCAACTCGAGCGAAGCCTCTTGACCTTCCAGCCTGGGTTTGATATCCAGTTTGATAGCCAGGTGTTACTACTGCTTAAGTCTTTCGGCCCTCCCACATTATCTTCAGTTCATCCGATATCTTTCACACCGCTCGTGTTATCGCTCTCGTGCTGGCAGTCTGAGTGCTTGTGTTAAAAACATTTATGGCAGTGATTAAGGCAGCGTCTGGGATGCTCTCGGACGCAGGTTCGATTCCTCGTCACGGCCCTTGTGGATGTGTTCAGTGATGAGAAGCCCCTTCTTGCTGGCGCCGACAGGGGGGAAGGGGGAAGGGGAAGGGGGAGGGGGAGGGGGGGAATTAGGCCTGGACTAGTGCATCAACCCGTTCTCTCAACTAATACCTGGCGCCTTTCAAGTTATCGTAAACTAACGTCACAAATGCAACATATTAAGTAAAGGCTCATAACTATCTTACGTTTTCTATGCATCAGACTCGATAGGTTAGGCTGGTGGCTTGGGTTCGTACGCTTGTTAAGAGTAAAAAGTTTGGATCATTTTTCCAGAGTCCGCAAATCGAGAGAACGGACTGGGTGATACATTTATTTGATTTAGAACACTACACACACACACACACACACACGTGTGTGTGTGTGTGTGTGTGTGGCCCCTACGAGGCCCCTGTGGGGCCTCGTAGCCTGGTGGATAGCGCGCAGGACTCATAATTCTGTGGCGCGGGTTCGATTCCCGCACGAGGCAGAAACAAATGGGCAAAGTTTCTTTCACCCTAAGTGCCCTTGTTACCTAGCAGTAAATAGGTACCTGGGAGTTAGTCAGCTGTCACGGGCTGCTTCCTGGGGTGTGGTGTGAAAAAAAAATAGTTAGTAAACAGTTGATTGACAGTTGAGAGGCGGGCCGAAAGAGCAAAGCTCAACCCCCGCAAAAACACAACTAGTAAACACACAACTAGTAAACACACACACAAGAACATATCTCCCCGCTTTAATAACCCACTTAACATTTTAATAGCAGGCGTTGAACGGGCAAGTTCCGGTACTTGCGAAAGAAAGCCTCTGCGGTTCCGGTAGGAGACTTGGTCGTATTGTAGGGTCATCAAACGCTGTTGTGAAATATAACAAAAGTATGTATTTATTTAATGTTACCTCGATTGTCTGAATACAATTTTACTGGAATTTAATGAAACTGTTCCGGTTAAAACATGATTTGAGAACAATTGCTGAGAGGAAATACTATCAGGTTCCCGGAATTGAAATTGAAATTGAAATTGAAGGTTCCCGATGCTATCCCATGTGCTCTAATTGGTCAGCTTTCCTCTGGGATTAACTCCCATATGGAACGAGCGGTTTTACAACCCCTTGACGCTCCTGAAACACTGAGGACAAGATGAAAGCATGTTGTTTTAGATTCAGCTACTTAGAACAAAAGTTGCAAAGTAGCACGGGCTATGGTGAGCCCGTAGTGGACTTACCTGGCACAGGAGCGGGGCTGTAACTCCGATGAAAGCAACATGATGCAAGGATATATATATATACAAGGGTAGGAGGATGGGTCCCGGTGGTATAGCCGGGTTCGTTCTCGATGCACAATAGAGAATTCCGGATTCAAATTCCGGGCGGGACAGAAATGGTTGGGCACATTTCCTTTCACCTAATGCCTCTGTTCACCGAGCAGTGAGTAGATACTCAGGACGTAGTCGTTGTGGGGTGGCATCCTGGGCGGGGTCAGTAATTCGGCCTTGGGGAAAAGGGGGGGGGGATAAAAGCCTAACGTGAGTGAACACACTCTGGCTTGCTGTCCCCCGACACAATGAATCATTATTATTATACCCGGCTTGTGATTCAAGAGCAGCAAGCCAGTGGACACAACATCGAAGAGCAACGTCAATTCAATGGCGAATCAACGTTGGTTGAATGTTGATTCTACGTAGCACCAACGCCACTCTGGGATATTCTACTCGCTGGGAAAGTTCTCAGTAATTCTCATGTACAGTACGTCTTGAAATATATTATTGTGTCGAATCTAGTTCAAATTACTTGTGTGACGTATAATGGTTAAAATATCTGAACATAGTGTCCGTAATGTATTAGTGTTCAAACATTTGTTTCGATAAAAGTTCTTATCCGCGAGGTAGACTAAACTACGATAACGATAATACCCTGGCAAACAAATACTGTGACACACTAAAGCTTCGCCTGGCGTTTGGACGACTTTCTCTAGCACGGGGAAGAAGACTGGTGAGGCAGCTTAGGAGGAGGAGGTGGTGGGGGACTAGTGAGCAACTCTCTATATCCCCCCTTACTGCTGCTCCCCCTCATCTTCCCCACCAGGAGGAGCCGCGCCCCCCACCACACACTCGGCCGGACACAGCCCCCAGTCCTCCACCTGCTGCCCCCACGGTCGGCCACGCTCCACACATACCTAGTGCACGTCTCCAAGAGATATACTGTATATGCATTACGTATTACTGCTCATAGTAGCCTTGTGAATGTCAGCGGGCCAAGCATCACGTGGAACTGTTGTCAACACTTGCATCTCTCGTGCTAGCGTTCTGTTGCTATTAGAACATGGTGTAAACGATTTAATACTTGTGTACATTGCGAACAAATCAACGTAATCCGCTTAGGGAGACGTATTACAAAGGATACCCCAGAAGCACCACCTGTAGCCTACCTCTCCCCGCCCAACAGAAGCATAATCAAGAAGAATTGGGACTATTGGTGTTGGTCAGGTCTACTCACAGCCTGCTAGACACCCCTCACCTGCGGATCTCTTACTCCATAACTATAAGGTTAGTGACACGAATTATCAACAACTTATTAAACATTATTTGGAATAAATTAGTGCTACGCAATTCATATTAATGTTTAAAGTTTCTCAGGTTATGCCTCTTTCTGGAGTAGGACTTATATATAACATTAACGGTAATGGAAAGTAAATCCTGCACTTATATTTCGTGAGGAATAAGATATTTAAGTAAAACATCAAGAAACAAATAAACATTCACACACACACACACAAACATGTATATACGCAAGCCATACACATAGCCTACTGAAGCATATGCACTACGTACGACTATCTTCACTGTCACCAATAGCCAGTAAGGTGAATAACAATGTAGGCCTACAACATATGTTCAAGTGGGAAAGAAATTTGTTAAAAGTTAAGTTATGCCAGCTTCTGTTTTTAGCCGCAATATTTCCCCTGAAACCTGCACAACGTCTGTGAGGTTACACCCAGAGTTGAACGCTCAAGAACTTTCTGTCAGGCTATGAGGTGTACACCCAGAGTTAAACGCTCAAGAACTTTCTGTCAGGCTATGAGGTTACACCCAGAGTTGAACACTTAAGAACTGTCTATGAGGTTACACCCAGAGTTAAACGCTAAAAACTGTCTGTGAGGCTACACCCAGAATTAAACGCAAGGCACTTAACTGTGTGGCTACTACATCCATATTTAAAACTAAAAAGCTATACACGCATGCCTAAGAACAGTCAAATGTATACCAATTTCGAATGAGTGAATTGCCCACAAAATACAATCATGATTGAAATATTATTTTAACACCACGTGAAAGCTGCAGTAATGTAACTCAAGTTAGTTACATAACAGGGGGTTCAGGGAGTGTCGCATGGGAAAAAAAGAAAGTTGTGTGCTGGTGAGGATTCGAAGTTCATGCAAGAAGTGCTAGCGGTATCCATAACTAATGACCCAGCCCGTCCTCTTTCGAGCGTTCATAATGTCATTAAACTAATGTACTAAATTGCCCGAAACTTAACTTAACCGAGGACCCGCGAATAGAAAACGGGACATCACGTCAATTTTGCGAGCGGCAGTGATTTAAAGTATATCAATTTCTGGCATTATGAGGCTTTATAGGTTAAATTGCGGAGTACTATTCGAGATGACGGGTTGATTGATCAAGCATCAGTGCGACTTCCTGGACCAATTGAAGTGGTAGTGCGACTTCTTGAACGAGGAGGCCTGGTCGACGACCGGGCCGCGGGGTCGCTGGTAACCAATTAACGCGGTACAACGCAACTGTCCAAATTTCTATCTCTTTTGTCCGTTCTTTCCTGGACTGGAGAAGTCTATTCTATTCCCACTGAAGTGGTAGGGCAAGTTTGTCTGGAATGTAAATTTAAAATGTCCATTTTCCGCATCATTAAGTGATCAGACAGCACTAGGCCCCAATGTGAAGCCGGTAAGAAAATTAATTATAAACAATGATTAAATTGCATAATACATGCCAAAGTTTTTTTTTATTTGGTCCACGTTCTAAACCCTAAGTAACTTTAAATCAGTGCCTTAACCTATACGGATATGACCTATGAAGCAGTAACCTGTGTAAGAAGTGAATGGAGGAAGTGATGTCAACATATAGGATACATGCAAGGAAGTGACAATTCTCATCTACGAGTAGAGGAAATGCCTGGAATATACATATAAGAAAGTTCATTCTCTTGACAATTTGCTGCCTGGTTACTGTCCGCATCCTAACTTGGCGCGATGATTCAAGGTTGTAGTTTCTCCTTTCTTACGGAACTCGGTCGCTCTGTCAAAAGCTTCGTTTCCTTTCTCAGGTACTTGTTAAGTTATGCAAAAAAGTATGTACACGATTCTAAATTTTATATAAATTTTAATATATATATATATATATATTAGTGTTCAGTGAGAAACCAACGCACAAACCAACGTTCAGTGAGAACGCACTTTTCAGCCTACTATGCAAGGCCCGATTTGCTTAATAAGCCAAGTTTTCATGAATTAATTGTTTTTCGACTACCTAACCCACCTAACCTTACCTAACCTAACTTTTTCGGCTACCAAACCTAACCTAACCTATAAAGATAGGTTAGGTTAGGTTAGGTAGGGTTGGTTAGGTTCGGTCATATATCTACGTTAATTTTAACCCCAATAAAAAAAAATTGACCTCATACATAATGAAATGGGTAGCTTTATCATTTCATAAGAAAAAAATTAGAGAAAATATATTAATTTAGGAAAACTCAGCCTATTAGGCAAATCAGGCCTTGCATAGTAGGCCGAGAAGTGCGTTCTGGCTACTAGGTACGACATATATATATATATATTATTGTAACTTATTCTCTGCACGTTTCTAAAGAAATATAACCGGAGATTATGCACGGCTAATATAAAGTTGACAGAGAAAGGATCCAGACAAAAACCCAACCTGGAAATTTTGGCATGATTGCGACAAATAGACAAACATTACACAAAGAGCTGGTAAGGTTAGGGTAATTTAGTACATCAGTTTAGTGACGTTGGGAACGCTCAAGCGGATGGGTTGCTGCATGACCTCTTGAGCAGTCATGGTTACCGTAATCAGGGTTCAAAGGTTATAACTTAAGATGATTTCGGGGCCTGGCGTCCCCGCGGCCCGGTCGTCGACCAGGCCGCGGTTTCATAATAATTTTCGCCTGCATTTTCTTAGTATGCCTCCATAACGTAAAACTTCAAACTTTTCAACTTTTAAACATTTGTTGTGGCACTTATTATGAAATATATTATTACATTTCATAAAACTGGAGCAGTTGTGGTAAATTGCTTTTCATCAAATAGCCTACAACAAGAACCAAACATTAAATTGGATCACAGTTCTTGCTTCATGCATATACATGTACAAGACCTGTGTACATGTGAGACCTGTGTATATACAAGACCGATGTGTATGTAAGACTTGCAATATGTAAAAGACATGTGTACATAAAAGACCTGTGCATGTACAAGACTTGTTTATGTATAATACCTGTATATGTACAAGATCTGCATATGTAGAATACCTGTGCATATACAAGATCTGTGTACAAAAGTGCTTTTGTACATACACATCTTATTTTTTACATGTCTTGCGCATGTGCAAGGCTACACGTGGATTTCCCGAGGCTTCAGTAGAAGCCTCAGTTCAGGTTCGAACCATCATCACTGCTCCTACAGATTTCTCATTGATGCAGTCACGTTAGTGTGATTACTCTATTATTGTTATTAGTATTACTTCTATTAATCCTATATGAATTACAGTAACCTGAATTGACAGTATTAATTCTGTATGTTTTGTTATGGAGCAGTATTGACACTATTCAGTATACTGTGTGCTTACCAAAAGTATTTTCTCCAGCAGACATGTGGACGAAGATGATGGTGGTGGCAACGTGGGGAGTGTGGGTGGTGCATGCAGAGGGACGAGGACTGACGTGGGCAGAGGTGATGGGTGCTACGCCTAACAAGATTTCACAACATGCATCCTCATTTCCCCCCAACTCGGTCAATAATATTGCTCGTGATAATGATTACGATAGTTTTTTTACTAACTCTGACTATGAGTATGTAGACACAGATGACGCCAACTACATGCCACCAGAACCACAACAAACAGAAAAGACCTCTCAGGCAGCCGAGCGCCGCACTCTTGACTTACTGTTCCACACTTTTATGGAGAGCAACAAGCCACGCCATGGAAGTGATGGGCGGCCAGCCCGTGGTGCCACCCCCCGCCGGCCTACACTTATTGAAGCCGTTTTCAAAACTATTGACGATCACATCCTGGAGGACCTGCAGGAATGGTCGAAATACATGAACCAGCCTGATCCAAAAGCGACCACCACACAACCCGCGAGTGTTGCTCAGTCAGCCATACAACAGGCCTCACCAATTAATGATGAACTGCTTCTAGTAACAGATGAACATGGACAGCAGCGTATTGTTACTATTAATGATATTGTCACCTCCCTTGGCCATCTGGACGAGAAAACTCTCACCGATCTCCTCCTGCCTCCTGAGCAAGCTATTGCCGCCGCTTCAACTAACCGTCGGATTCTGTCTCCCTTGCCACCCTCCGTACTGCCACGGACAGACCCTGTTCTTCCTCAGGCACAACCCAACTTATCAAGCACTGCACCAAGTAACAGTCTGGGTGTTCAACGACCAGTGAGGCAAACAAGCTCTGTGGCAACCACCACTGACAGTGAAGAGGAAGTGTATATGGTGCAGGATGAACATGGAATAGTCCACACTGTCACTTTCAACGACATCTTAGCTTCTCTGGCACAGCTCAGC
Source organism: Procambarus clarkii (assembly GCF_040958095.1). Taxonomy (NCBI): domain Eukaryota; kingdom Metazoa; phylum Arthropoda; class Malacostraca; order Decapoda; family Cambaridae; genus Procambarus; species Procambarus clarkii. The sequence continues at coordinate 4,211,722 of NC_091240.1, forward strand.
AGTGACAGTGTGAATGATCTTCTTTTCGGGCAAGCAGTTGGGGCACCAAGTCCCACGTCTTCAACTCCAATTTTGGCTACAAATCCTGTTCCATCCCCACCACCAGATGTGACTTCCACACCTGCTAAGAATCATGCATCCAAAGCAAATTCAAAACCAAGTGCACCTACTGAGCATTCAGCGTCACAGCAAACTGATGGACCATTAGTTCACACTGATGAAAAAGGTAACATTCACATTACTCCAAAACCAGGCCAGCCACTAAATATCCAAAACATTATATCATTAGCAGAGCAGGGAGCACAGCCACTTGCTGCTGATGTGTTACCGAGAAGAAATACTAATTCCTTAATCCAAGTAAATGAGAAGAAACAGCAAAATTCACACAGGGGTCAAGAAGTCTTATCTTTTCTGGCAGGTTCAGGTGATGCCAGACTACCTACCACAGTCCAGCATGTTGTACCACCAACTACAGCTTCCAACTTCCGGCAGTCTCTGATGCAAGCCCTCCAGAAGCGATCTCCAGCAAACCATGGAGTACAACCAATTGCACAATACCTTACTTCTAAATCTGTTGCCCAGCCTATTTTCCAGTCTTTAGTGCAGCCCACAGTGCAGCCTGTAACAGAAGCTCCTTCTGGTGGACTTGGTGCCACCTTATCTGGTCTATTTTCACGGTTAATAGGTTATCCGGAAGCACAGCAGGTGACTCAACCACCACCACAGCCTGCACCCATCGAAACTGACCCTCAATTCATTAATTTGGTGGTGCAGCAACAGAGGCGTAACATTAACAATGATGTATTTGGGGCTGTCACCATACCACTCCCAAAGCCTATTCATTACCAGCAACAAAAACATGAACAGCTACCAAGTAGCTTCCAAAATCATGCAAAGGCTGCAGCTAGAGAAAATAGTGAGTCTCTCCCATCTATTTTACATAACCTTTCTCCGACAGTAAAGGAGACACTGAGAAGGCAACTAAACAACGAACCTAAGTTCATACCACCAACATCCCAGCAGCAGGAACTTCCTGTCGCCGCAGCCAGAATGGACACAGGCCCTGTGAACACATTTGACACTCGCCCCGGGAATAAATTTGCTGTTGAAGAGAAAGAGTTGCGTTCTACTGCTGCAGTACCAAATATTCCTCCTTCCCTTTTGACCAACTTGCCTACACCAATGCTACAAAGGCTTAGGAAACAGCTGCTCGAAGAAAGATTGAAAACTATTCAAAATAACCACAAGTCAACTCCTCTTGAAACACCCAACCCCCCTGTGGACCACACACGCCCACTGGAGCGTAGTTCCTATGGTGAAACACCTCATGAGAGCTATGTTGATACTCACAAACATGGTGGGTATGACCACTACAGTTATGAATATGTTACTGAAAAGAAGCCACTCCTTGATATCTTCTTATTAGCAGACATGACCAAGGTTCACAAAGTTGGTAAAAATAACCTATCCATCAAGATACCAACAATTGGAGATTCAAGCAAATTCGTGGACACACACTCCCACTATGGCTACCACCATTAGCCTAACATCTTTAATATCAGCTATCTAGCAGCTCATTTTTGTGTAGAGAACAAAGTGCAGAGCAAGAACCTCAATTTATAAATAATTCTCCATGGCAGCTCCTTCAGGAATAACGGTGTGAATAAACATTGGGTCTTATATAATATCCAGTCACATGCCAGTGGGACAGCAACATGTCGACTGAACAACAATTATCAGTTAACAGGCTTGTTGCCAGTCAATGACAATATACATTCACTTTACATCAGAAATGGGAAATGATGATAATCTGCCTTACATAGACAAGCTTTAAGAAATGTCTACTGTTTGAAGATTAAGATGATGAAAACACTTACTAATAAGGATTAATTTAAACTTGGTACTTGACCCAAGAACAGAGCAAGGTACTCATTGATTTTTTTTTCACAGGTGGGTTCAGGAACAGATGACTTCCGACGCCTGTTAGCAGGCCGAGAGCTTTTCCTTCCCAAAGCTCATTGCAAGCCTTAGTCACTAGTTTTCCCTGAAATATAAACTGCCAATCAATGACAGATACCCTATTTCTGTTAGGGGGAACATGGGTGAATAGTTATGGATTGGCATTGACTGGATTGGCATCCAGTCAATCCTCCTTGGCCAGGACTTGAACCCAGACAAAAATCACTTACACACCATGGGGAGCGAGTGTGTTACCACTATGCCACCATGGACTGCTTTTTATCATGTGAATATTTGGAAGAGTTTGGGTAAAAGTCAGAGCTATTCCTGAATACAAAGATGCTCCATATTTCACTCTACACGCTAAGAAGTACATGTTATCCATAATCAGATAATTATGTCAATGAATACGATAATTAATAATAGATTAAACAGAGAGGACGTGTGTGTAACAAATGAAGCATGCTACCAAGTGGCTCGATAGCCGACAATATTACATGCACGTTAATAGCTGCCAGCCTGAACACCATTCAAATTTGTTCACCCATAATCAGTAATTTAGTAAAGAAGACTGAATGAAGACAAAGGTGTATAATTTATCTTATGTAGTGTCATTGATAAAATGCACACTGGCCTTAAAACACTTAACCTGAACTAAAACACTTGTCTAGCACAGACCTGAAACTGTGCCGGACCTTGGGACAAGTGCATTAGCCCCCCTCCCCCGTCACCCCTATATTTCCTCTCTAATTGTTCAACTTTTTTATACAATATTATTCATTGCACTATGGCCCATTTACTTGCATGATTTGCATTAATAATGCAAATGGTTATTATATAAGATTATCATATATTATTATCCTACATGACAATCATGTACAATGATACCTTTGCATGCTAGAATCTATTTATTCATGTCATGTATAAGACCCATAAAAAAAATAATTTAAATTTTAGGAGTAACTAGAATGTGCTAACATCAATAAATTTAATTGTGCACAAATATTGGATGGACCGGTATTAAATAGTGTTTCAGTAGAATGTTAACTCGAATCCCTTACTTTGAACTGTCTCTACCTTTGAGAAGTGAAGCAAAAACATCAGATGCCCAAACATTTTCAATAGCATTTTTAATCGATAAATAGGAAGTGGTGTCAGTCTCTCCTCCACCATTATCAATCAAAAGTATGTTCTGATGAGCCTCAGCTTTGAAAAACTTGGTACCAGTAATGGCTGTGATTGCCAGCCTGAGCAGGAACCTTAATGGTATCCCCACATTACAAAAATTATTATACAACTCTGTATCATGAATAAATTGGAGAACTTGGAGTCAAGTTACAAAAATATAATGGATGTCATCCAATTCATTCGAGTTTTTCATCGCTGACATCAAGCATTCCGTATGTCATCATCTGTGGAAGGTTTGTGCACTTATTAATGTTTAAGAGTGTTTTTGTATCCACTGAAAGCTTATTAAGGTTAAAACATGGTAATTGTGGTGACCATTTGTCCAAACGTTCTTTGATGGACACTCAAGCTTTGTTAACAGTATGCCACAATAACTTGATCTTGAATTTTTCTTCCGAGTCTGTTCTCATTACCAAACTGTCTCTTCTTTCACTTAATCAGTTTTCTTGAAAACAGGCTCACTTTCTAAATTTTATGCAAATTTTTTGGCTGAAGTGTGTGATTTAACATTTAAATTTGTAGTCTCTATAGGCTACAGTGCAATCAAGAAACCTTCTCATCAAATAATGATGGAACAGCAGTCATAATGTCTATCAAATAAATTTGCAATAACTTACAGAATTAACTTGCAACAGAATATCATGCCAAACTACAACTGAGATTTTTAACCATGTTACGGTTTGCCAGGCTTTGTGCCTCGGGTTGAATTCTGGCCTTGGCTTCATTTCACTGTGCCAGTTTCACTGTGCATCATAAACCGCGATCACTTGGTATCTATTTGTACTTTTGTGCACTCGATGCGACTCTCCTAGGAAGTGTTACCCGTATTGTATAGAAACATCAACATTGTGTTTCTCTTCATTGTTGACAACATTTTCAACCACGTATCACTTAGTGTCTCATGTGCTTTATGAGATCATACAAGCTGTATGAAATCAATAAGGCACACAAAATATATGCTTTATTAGTCACTAGTGTGTTAATACAGTACTCACTAACTTGTCATAGCCAAGCAGGTCAATGTTTGGCTACAACAGTTTGGTTTGCTTGGCTACAGCAGGTAACAGGTACAGGTAAAGAGGAAATGTTTGTACAGTACTACTGTATTTGTTTCAGCTACTGAGTGGACAGTTGCATAAATACCCCTGAGACAGGTGCACCCAAAGCCCTATGCCCCAAAAACCTGGTGCTCAAGGTGGCGACCAGCAACGAAGTCCATGCCAATACATACTTGTCATTGCATCAACTTAAATCAAGCAAAATTATTTTAGTGTGAATATTGTTATAATTAGGTAAATATGCAAACACCAATTGTTGTTTGTAAAAATGTAAATTAGAGTTAAGGATTTTTTATTATAGAAACCACTTCCTCACTTGTTGAGTGATGACAAGTATATTTAGCAACTAATGTCCATCTGATGCCTTGTTCTGTCCCACCGGCACACAGCTGGTTGGCATTAAGCCAGACCCACTGTATGTACAGTATAACCAATTCCTGTTATTGCTGAACACTACACAATATAAAAATGAACAAATTAAGGTCCCTGGCTCAACAACTGGTGTTTTCCTCACAGTCTACCGACAGTCCACTCTGTGCCTTGAGTTTATAACATTGTAGTGTAACAGTGACAAGATAAACTGGAAACCTTATCCTGTAGTGTAGATACTATTTTAAATTTACCCGAGCTTACCCGAGACCAACCTCTCTCTCTAGTGGCCTCAACGAGGACAGGAAACTGGTTGGTTGTCAAAGGTCCCCAATTTTCCTGATGATTTTAATCCAGCTGGATTTTGAACTGCAGCAATGTTTTAGCACTTACAGCTTTGGCAGACAGGCGGTCCCATAGGTTTGTGTCACTTCTTTCTCAAACTTCTACTTGTGATTCTTCTTTGCCATTGCATAGGGTTTTGTTATTGCTAATGATGGACCTCTGTATCTTAAAAAATGAACTTCAGTCAATGAACTAAATATCTTGCCAGATATTAGTACTGTATACTGTAATCTGTATTTATTTGTAGGTTTAGACCTACCAAGGCATTTTTTAATGCAATGTGATTTTTTTATAATAAAATATATGAATTATAAAAACCCCCTTTCTTTTCCCATCAAGCATATACTGTATATCATATATGAATGCAGTTTCCTAGAGGAAAAAAATGGTGTAATTACGGACCTAAGATAATATTTTTTATGATGCCTAAATAACCCTCTATTTTATACCTTTGTAGCATGTGTTTGACTACACACATATCAGGTAGCAAATTTGAATATTAATAATGATCAAACCTTTTTTTTTTTTTGAGCAAATTATTGCTCATGCACATAAGGACACAAACTCGGTCTACCATATTCATATAATAATAAGGCAGGCGAGGAGTCACAATAACATGGCTAAAGTAAGTTGACCAGACCACACACTAAAAGGTGAAGGGACGACGACGTTTCGGTCTGTCCTGGACCATTCTCAAGTCGATTGGGTCGATTATGATAATAATAATAATTCATTATGTCAGGGGACAGGAAGTCTGAGTATGTTCAGACACATTAGGCTTTAATCGAGCCCCCGCCCCCCCCCCCCACCCCCCCCCAGCCTAATTACTGACCCTGCCCAGGATACAACCCAGCAAAAAGCTGATCAACTCCTGAGCACCTACTTACTGCTAGGTGAGCAGATGCATTAGGTGAAAGGAAATGTACTCCAACCATTTCTGTCTCGCTCGGGATTTGAACCCGGAGTTCTCGATTTATTTATTTATTTATATATATACAAGAAGGTACATTGGGTTTGTGAGAATACATTGGATAGTACAGTATTTACATTCTTGTAAAGCCACTAGTACGCGCAGCGTTTCGGGCAGGGATGATTGTGACTCTAGAATGAACCCGACTGTAATATGGTACTCATGCTCCCAGGTATGTATCTTCTCTATCCCTTTTCCTCTTTTACACCCTCAATTCTTTCTCCATTCGTCTTTCTGCACTTAAATTACTCTCTTTCGTTTCGTTCGCTTTCTCTGCTTGCTATCATGCATACAAAAATAATTCCTGTGAGCCAACACCTGCAAATAACTACTTGGCCCATTTCTCATGTAGATAAGCCTTGAGACATTCACAAGTAAGCCTATATCACTTAGCATTTTTTTTTTTTGACAACCTAAATATGTATTATGGCTATGCATAAGTATTTACAATGGATATTATCTGTCCCAAGTTTTTTAATAACTATACCTTTTTGTATAATTTAATATAACGTGCAATACAGTCCATGTCACATACAGTACTGTATGTTTAATCAGGAACAAATGGTACTCACAGTGCACATTGGGCTGGAACTTGCATGCTCCCACATGGAGCACCCAAGGCCAAGGGAACTGCATCATAGCAAGACAACTTGGCATGTGTGGGAAATAAGTGCTTTTATCTCCACCACTCTCCAGCTTGATGACTGGCAAAACTATAGGTCAACTTTGGTGCTACAGCATCCTCTCGGCCATTACTGAGGAGCGAAGTGCATTGCAGATCATGGACCAAGTGATAAAACCAGTAATATGTTGCACAACTTAGAGAAAACCTGTATAATAAATCATTACACAGGGCCCTGTCTGCTTCTGTAAACAGGGCAGTCTGTAGTTGAAAAAACAGAATACCCACAGCACCACAAACCAGTAGGTAAAAAGACACACATGAGAAGTCAGTAACAGACACTTAGAGAAATAGTATGACACAGGATGGCATGAGCAGAAAGGGTACTGTAACCAAGTGAAAACTCATAGTGTAAAGTCCAAAGGCCACCCCACTGGACAACAGGGAAGTACACTGGGCCTGAACCAGGAGAGCAGACACTCTCACACTAAATGTACAGCAAATGGGTGATAAAGCCCTGTTCACCCTATCATCACTAACTTGCAAAGCAATTGTTACCTCACCTTAAAGAGAACAAAGTGTTTCCCCCCTTTCCACCCACTACCAGAATGTTAAAAGGAACCAAAGACTGCAGCTAAAAAGAGGAAGAAGAGAGCAGTGACCACTTCCAAAGATGAGGCCCATCCCACAGTAAGAACAGTAAACTCAACATAGCCCAAACCCATACAAAGGAGAATAATGGAGGAACCCGAGAAGCAACAATGTCAATACCAGACACAGCACGAACTACAGTAAATACAAGGCTGACAAAAGGAGGCAACATATTTAACAGCACTGGTGTGGGTTAAAATAAGCCCAGTCAGAAGGAAATCATTAACTGTCTATATCACTGAAACCCAAGATTGGAAAACAGAAACTAGGCAGCCTCACCAAGCAATGCATCCAGCCAAAATCTTGGCATCCATGAACAATGAATGATCACAGAGTTCAACTCAATAGCAGAACCCTGTCCAGCAGCAAAAGAATATTGTTTAGTCATTCTTAAGAGTAGTCAAGTATAATAAGTACAGTACTCTATTAAGTTTTGCTTAAAGATAAAAAATAAAAGATATAAGCTTGCCAATAATAATCTTGCAGAATACGCTGCATCATAAACTTGTATACAATACAGTATGATTCTACACAACGAACACAAAGAGCACGAGGTAAAAAATCTACTTACCCAGATACGCGATAGAATCTCATCAGAAAGACAAGAGTCACAAGAAGCGACCATATTGGTGGCCAACTACCATGCATCTGAAATTATACCAATATTACACTTGTCAAATAATAGTCTTAAAGCTAACAACAAAATTCAATTGTGTAAGTTCTCACAAATAATTCTGTATTGACGTTTCACTTCGTAAAGCCAAAGATACTAAAGTTCACCTTCATTGGGAAATAAATATAATACACATTTGTATTGGACTCCTATCAGAAGCAAACAAACATGCAAGTAAAACATGTATGCAATACAGAACAATGGCTCAACAATCGGGAAAACTTCTCTCAATTGCTTGCTCATTATGATAATTTTTTTTTATCTTGTATACCTACAAAATCTTAAGAGCTTAGGAATGATCTTTTTTATATAAATTTCTGTACATGGGCATATTGTACATTGTTTACATCACATTTAACTGCTCCATAATTGAAGATCTTCCATATATGTTGGGATTTAGACCTTCATGAGGTACTGAATCCAAATAAGTTATTCAGAGATTTATTTTTCCCAGAACATGATCCGTCAATCATTTTACACTCATATCCTCAATTACTGATGAGTGTACATGGAGCATTAGCTCAAGTTCTTGACATATTGTTTATAACATAAATTTTCTAAAACAATTACTGTAGTGTATATGATGAACTTTCATCGTTATATATTTATTTATATACAAGAAGGTACATTGGGTTTGTGAGAATACATTGGATAGTACAGTATTTACACTCTTGTAAAGCCACTAGTACGCGCAGCGTTTCAGGCAGGTCCTTAATCTAACAGATAATTTTAAGTAGGTAATTTCTATCAGAATTGATAAATGATAAAGATACATTGCAAGAGAAAAATGAGATGAGAGAGCTTAGTAAGTATATTAAAGCACATTATTATATTAAAGCTCTGATTGATTGATTACATTGACAGCTTGATTAGTAATTTAAACAAGATTAATAGACACCATACAGCAGATTGACAGCACATATAAGACAGCAATGATCACAATGGTAAAGATGTTCAGATTGGGTTCATAAAGATTGGGAGACTGGGTAGCAATAGATACAGATAAACAAGATTAATAAACACCATACAGCAGATTGGCAGCACATATAAGAAGACAGCAATGATCACAATGGTAAAGATGTTCAAATTGGGAACATAAAGGTTGGGAGATTGGGTAGCAATAGATACAGTGCAATTTTAAGGCAAAAAGTGAAAAACTATGAAGATGAAATTAGGTACTTTTTAGTATTGATTTTGAATGATGTAAAAGTTGGACAGCTTTTCAATTCAGTAGGGAGTGAGTTCCATAAACTGGGTCCCTTTATTTGCATAGAGTGTTTACACAGATTAAGTTTAACTCTGGGGATATCAAAGAGATATTTATTTCTGGTGTGGTGATAATGGGTCCTATTACATCTGTCCAGGAAGAGTTTCAGAGCAGGATTTGCATTTAAGAACAGGGTTTTGTAAATGTAGTTGACACAAGAGAATTTATGGAGTGAGATTATGTTTAGCATGTTTAGGGAGTTAAACAAAGGGGCTGAGTGTTGTCTGAAAGCAGAATTTGATATTATTCTGATAGCAGATTTTTGCTGGGTGATGGACTTGAGGTGGTTTGCAGTGGTTGAACCCCCATGCACAGATACCATAGTTGAGATAGGGATAGATTAGTGCATAATATAGAAAGATGAGAGCAGAGTTAGGTACATAATATCTGATTTTGGAGAGTATACCAACTGTTTTAGAGACTTTTAGTTATGTGTTGTATATGGGTACTGAAGTTGAGTCTCTTGTCTAGGAATAAGCCAAGAAACTTTCCATCATTTTTATTGCTAATGTTTACATTGTCTATCTGAAGCTGAATTGCATTTGTAGATTTGCTTCCAAATAGGATGTAGTAGGTCTTTTCTATTTGAAATGAATTATAAACTGTAAACAATCGGCCACAATAACAGTCTCCGTGGTGTAGTGGTAAGACACTCGCCTGGCGTTCCGCGAGCGCTATGTCATGGGTTCGTATCCTGGCCGGGGAGGATTTACTGGGCGCAATTCCTTAACTGTAGCCTCTGTTTAATGCAACAGTAAAATGTGTACTTGGATGAAAAAACGATTCTTCGCGGCAGGGGATCGTATTCCAGGGACCATAGGATTAAGGACTTGCCCGAAACGCTACGCGTACTAGTGGCTGTACAAGAATGTAACAACTCTTGTATATATCTCAAAAAAAAAAAAAAAAAAAGTGTTAGTTTATAACAACAGATATAACACTAACCACTTGGTATATGACCCGATCTCAAAAATTAAATTTTATCAAGATAGTATTTTTCTTGTGTACTAAGTACTGCATATACAATATTGACAAATGGTATAAAATTTATAGGGACAGAAATGCTATTGGGCTTATCATATACAGTATAACAAAGCAGTTATACAGCCAGTGGATAACTGCTGGGTTATAAGTTATCTGCTTGGACCAGACCCCTTGGTGCTTAATATACCCGAGTGTTGAGTGCACAAAAAAAATATATCCTAGATAATAAAGAGATGGAATACTTTCTAGTGCAAATTGCCTCCATGTGTCTAGTAGTATAATTAGCTTTTTTCTCAATTCACCGTCGGGGATCCTGAGTTCGATTCCCAGATGGGACAGAAATGGTTGAGCATATTTCATTTCACCTAATGCCTCTCTTCACCTAGCAGTAAATAGGTAGCCAGGCATTAGGTAACTTATGGGGTTGCATCCTGTGGAAAGTCAGTAGTTCAATCTAGGGGAGGGGGATCTCGATACAAGGCTGAATTATACATGTACAGGCTTCCTGTCCCCAACAATACGAATTATGAAGTAAAAGAAGAAAATAGTAAATGGGGGGAAACTGTTGCTTGTTGTTCATTGGGGGTTAAGGGCTCACGTGGATCAAGTACTGTAAAAGACCTGCCAAAAAGGCTATAATGCTGAAGTAAATCTAACGCAGTTGGCAAATAAACAATGAATTATAAACTGTAAACAATCGGCCACAACAAGAAAACAATAAACTTAGCTAGAGGCAGAGAACTGCCGACCACCATAGCCTCTCTTTGACTACTTACAACACCGCCAAGAATTCAAAGTCAGGAACATAAACGAAAATATATCAACTATAAAGAACCTTCTTTCTTTAAGTCATGCCTTCGTCTTCTTGATGGTACGTGCAGTGTGCATGAAGAATGTCATACCTGGAATACGTCTTGTTCTTGATAGTAGGTGCAGTTTGCATGAAGGGTTTGTCCTCCCGGGGAATATTTCAGGCCCCGGCACAGCTATGTTTTGACAGCGGCGGCTGAGCGCTTCCAATCCTATGACAATATCAACATTCTCTTTGACCAGTGATTTTAGGATTATTTATTTTATTTATTTATATACAATAAGGTACATTGGGTTTGTTTGAATACATAGCATAGTACAGTAATTGCACTCTTGTAAAGCCACTAGTACGCGCAGCGTTTCGGGCAGGTCCTTAATCTAACAGATAATTTTAAGTAGGTAAATTCTATCAGAATTAATAAAATAACAAATACATTGCAAGAAAAAAAATGAGATGAGAGAGTTTTGAAAAAATGAGAGGATAGATTTAATGAGTAAATATATTTTCAATAGAGTTGTGTTTCTTTATAACCAATGGAAGGCGATGGTTAGTAAAAGGTCTCACTATTTTTCGTAACGTTAAAATCAGATTTTAAAATCAGTACTTCATTCATAATGATGTGCTGCCCGAAATCTTATCGAAGTATCCAAAATGTGCTTACTGTAGGTAATGCATGCACATGACTGTAAAGCTGCCGCCCAGTTGCGTGGGTGTGGAGCACATGATTGTAAAGCTGCCGTCCAGTTGGGTGAGTGTGGAGCACATGACTGTTAAGCTGCCGCCCAGTTGGGTGGGTGTGGAGCACATGACTGTAAAGCTGCCGTCCAGTTGGGTGGGTGTGGAGCACATGACTGTAAAGCTGCCGCCCAGTTGGGTGGGTGTGGAGCACATGACTGTTAAGCTGCCGTCCAGTTGGGTGGGTGTGCAGCAAGACTAGTAACTGTGTGACTCATCATAGATGTAAAGTGCCTTGTATAGTGACTGTTGTGAGCCTCTTGTTGATCACTTGTGACACAAAAGATTATTGATGTGCGTATTTGTGTGGGTGATTAAATATGTATTTATGTATGTATACGTACATATATATGTACATGTATGTATAAGTATGTACATAAATATGTAACATTAATAATTTTGTAACTAGCGTCAAAGATTGTTATTTGCTTAGCTTAACGAACTAGAGGGTTCAGTTCCTGAACCGATTATGTGCCTCTAATCCTTCACACCACCGCCCACGGGATGGGTATGGGGTGCATAATAAACAAAGAAATTAAAAATTTAATTGGGTCCCCAACTGTGTGAGAGCTGCGGGTAAAAACCAAAGAGAATAAAAACTTCAAACATTTAATATAACAAAAATGACTAATATTACACCGAAATAATAATTAATGAAAACAAAACCCTTAGTCATTTGGCTTTACACAAGATGAAAAAGAGAAATAAATACAAGTGAAACTTACGTTATTAACAAGCGTGCAAGTAAATTCTTTATACAAAAGCTGTATGCGTTTACCGTCATCTAAGGAAGTGAGAGCAGTTGTTACAGCTGAGAGCACTCGAAGGATACTCTGTTGAGCTGTACACTGGCAAGTCCTTTTATACGGGCCATGACGTCATAATTGGCGCGAATTCTATAGGTATAACTATCCGCCGACAGAAGAATGGTCGTTAGCGGGTATCGTCTGGTCCCCTGCTAAGGCAGTTGGTGTGGTGGTGTCTTGGATACTGGAGGGTGGACTGGGGAGTTGTTGTGTCTAGACACCAATATGTTTGAATACATATTGTTATTGAATCTTGATGTTGGAGCATGCAGGTACGTTGATGAATAGGCGGTAAAGGGACAGGCAGAAGATTACCGTAACACTGTATAGTCTCACATGCATTTAACATTCATTTTCTATAACAGCAAACGGAATAAAGCACCAAACATGGTAGACTATAAAGGATCCTTTTAATCACGATTTACAATGTGAATTTTATTTATTTATTTATTATTTAATTCAGTGTAGATATGATAGAGCCCAATAGGCTCAGGAACCTGTATACCAGTTGATTGACAGTTGAGAACTGGGACCAAAGAGCCGAAGCTCAACCCTCGCAAGCACAACTAGGAGAGTACATCTTCCTATATCATAGTACTTATAGTAACCATTTGATTAAACGTATCATTATGTACTGTTGTACCAAAGAAACTCACATTTTGTACTATTAATTGTATAGTCATAAGGAAAAAAAGCTAAAACCCAAACTTAAACATTCCTAGGCCTAGTTTAGCGTAGCGCATATATAAATGAGTTAGGTATACAGGTATAGCTGTATATACAGGTGTATACGGCTGCTGAACCAGCGGTTACTCCAGACCCACTGGGAGGTATATATATACCGCTTCTCAGTGTATATACTCATGAGTGTTCATTTGAGTTCAGGATTAAAATATATTTTCGAGTTGGTCAGTAAGCTATTGTGGCGGCCTTAATAATCCAACAAAGGCTGATAGGCCTATCAGTCCCTGCAGGTGGCCACATCTACTCTCTTACCTGGCCACACCTGCTCTCTCACCTGGCCACACCTGTTCTCTCACCTGGCCACACCTGGTGGCCAGGTGCTGGTGCCTCTCAACCTGCTCGGTTGGAAGGCGGGACCAAAGAGCAAAAGCTCAATCCCCGCAAGCACAACTAGGTGGATCCACCCGCCCTTCCTGCCAATCATACTGGTATATAACACCACACCACCGCGCCTCCTCGAGGTAGCCATCACTCATCGCTGCTAACAGAGTGGGATACAGTTAGGAACCATTCGTGCGTTCAGTTCCCGTCTGCCTGCCTGGCCATCCGCGCACGGGCGTACATGCGCTGCCTCGTACCACTTGTACCGGCTATTCATACCCCTGCCACCTGTTGCGTGGATTAATCTTCATCAATCAAATCTACTTTGCGTTAGATTTACTGAATAAGTTGATGAAGAACGAGTGGCAGATGTTGTGAAGTGGTGATTTGGTGTAGTCTGTGTCTGTTCACAACACTGTCCATCATATACACTAAAACCCGGCAGAACTCTGTTGGAATACAGTGTCAGGCGGCCAGGAGCTGGAGTCTGGCCAGGAGCTAGGATCTAGTTATGTTCTGAGGAACATAAATAGTCGCGAACTGAGAAAAATATATATTAATCTGCTTGAAACATTATAAATTAAGCAGAATAATGTTTACAAATCATCACAAATATATATGACGAAATTCTTAAAATGCTAATTCACGTCACACACGATGAATGGCTCTTTAGAGGCAGTTGTACGTTAATTAACGCTTCAAGAACTTGCAGTAATATCTGGAACCTGACACTAAATATGTTTTCAATTATATTTCTCTTCAACATCACTTTCGGATGTTGCAATAGGCTATAAGAGCGCATTGTCTTACAACCCAGACAAGAGTTTGTCTTGTCTGGATTTTTAAACATTTATAATGGTGCTGTTTTATATATATATATATATATATATATATATATATATATATATATATATATATATATATATATATATATATATATATATATATATATATATATAAAACAGCACCATTATAAATGTTTAAAAATCCAGACAAGACAGTCGACAAAAAGTCGACAAAACTTTAAGTTTTAGATTTATAATTCTGGCACGAATCTTCTCGATATTTCTTATGTTTTTCTTCACTGAAGCAGGAAGACTAAAAATTAACTCTCCAAAGTTCATTTTTACTTATTATTTGGGTCTGACGCCTAGTGATGCGTTTCGTAAGGTCTCGCCTCACATTCTCAAAGACACATTCTTCTGTTTAAGCTCTTGATTATATCCTCTAATGGTGAGGCGATAGGTAACATGGATGAATGACATACATGGAATATTAATGGGGTTATATATATATAATGGGGTAGTAAATTAAGAATGTGATATGTTGGCAGTTTATGTTCTACTGGCTGCTTCCGTTCCTGTTGCAGGGTCATTCGGTCCTGCTTCTTCATTGGCCCGTGGTCTTGAAGTGGGTAGAGTGAAACTGTGATATGTTTGGCTGGTTACCAGACAGTTTCCAGTTAACCAGTTAACACAGTGTCACTCTACCCACTTCAAGACCTCGGACCAATGCAGAAGCAGGGGCCGAATGACCCTGCAACAGGAACGGAAGAAACGGGTAGAACATAAACTTCTGAAGATGTATTCTTCAGAAGGATTAATAATACATCTTCATCCTTCTGAAGATGTATTATTAAACACGAAAATACTTAAGGAAATTCCTGTTTCAATTCTTCCTTCGTGGTCTGACACTGTCACATTTTTTTTATCGCGTGTTAATGTTCGTGATTTACACACACATATATACATGTGTATTATGTAAATGCAGAGAATTGGATCACCACCCCAATTTTGTCCCTATTCCTTCTGAAACACTTGGCGCCCGGGGTAAGAGCGTCACCAGTTTTTGGAAGGAACTGGATTCTAGGCTAATTGAAACAACAAGGGACCCTAGAGCTGTCAGCTTCCTTTTCCAGCGCCTCAGCGTGACGATACAAAGGGGAAATGCACACTGCATTCAGGGTTCCTGCCCGCCATCTGAGGAGCTGGAGGAACTCGACAACTTACGATAATCACCTTTGTACCTTATATATAACTCCTTTTTGTAATATAAGGAGGTGGTAGGAGAAGACAATATGTGCCAGCGCATGTGGGAGCCCAACATGGCTCCCCCGGGTGCTACATATACATATCATCTTCTTTTATGTGGATAGATATATATGCGAAGAAGCTTGAATGGTCCCCAAGCAAATATGCACCCGAAAACACCACACCCTAGAAGGATTCGAACCCAGACAGCCAGGGCTCCATGAACCTCAGCGTATAAAGTACTATAACTAGACCATACTGACTGTACAGAAAATGCTGGAAATCGTGAGACTTTTAACCCAATCTCCCGACAGAATTCGATGGTCAATTTTAGGGTACAGTTATTTCATATACATATATTGTGATATCAACGCTTTCTATGGAGTGAGGTGTGGTAACATCGACGCCATCTATGGACCTGCACTCCAACTCCAAGACATTAAGTGGGACAAAGACAACGCCATCTGTTGGCGGAGGTGTGGCAAGTTCAGCGCCATCTGTGAAAGGTTCCTGTTCGTACCTCAGTTAGGAGGTGAGGTCAACGATGAAGACCTCTGGTGAGTGAAGTAACGATATCAACGCCATCTAGATTGTGCATCCGATAACATTTTCAGTTCTCCGGTAAAAGGCTGCCATCCTGTGTTCTCCTTGTTTACTTTCTGTCTGGCTGATGACTATCATGTCCACAGAGGTGACGTGGATAGTCTATTGCACTGTAGACGGTAGTTCACCTTGGGCAGTTTCAGCCAACTACTGACTTAATTGTCCATCTGAGAACACGTGGCAGCCGTCGGTAGTACACGGGGGCCAGATTCACGAAGCAGTTACGCAAGCACTTGCGAACCTATACATCTTTTTTCAATCTTAGGCGGCTTTGTTTACAATTATTAAACAGTTAATGATCTCCGAAGCACCAGGAGGCTGTTTATAACAATAACAACAGTTGATTGGCAAGTTTTCATGCTGGTAAACTGTTTAATAAATGTAACCAAAGCCGTCAAAGATTGAGGAAAGCTGTACACGATCGTAAGTACTTGCGTAACTATTTCGTGAATGTGGCCCCAGGAGCTGTTGTACTTGTGCGGTGATATTGTGTGGACCGACCTACCCGGGATTTGACAGTCACAAGGCGACAGCACTGGTCGTCAGCTGACAAGTTATGCTAGTGTGTAGTCTGACTTCTGCCAGGGTGTTAGTGGAGACCCCTGGACGTATTATTTGTGACTCCTGTCAGCGTGTTGCTGAAGATCTGTCAGTGTGTTTCTGGAGAACCACTGAGAGATTGATTGATGAAGATTAAGCCACCCAAAAGGTGGCACGGGCATGAATAGCCCGTAAGTGGTGGCCCATTTGAGCCATTACCAGTATCAAGAGCTGATACTGGAGATCTGTGGAGGTGCGACTGCACCCTGCGTGACGGGAGATGTTTCCCGTGGAGAGGGTAGAAATAGCCTAAGCTACTCTATCCCTTTGAGATGTATTTCTTTCTTGTCTCAATAAACATAACTTTGAATTTTGACATCGTAACGATACGGTGTGGGACTGGCCCTTGTTATTTATTTATATATATACAAGAAGGTACATTGGGTTTGTGAGGGTACATAACATGTTTACATTCTTGTAAAGCCACTAGTACGCACAGCGTTTCGGGCAGGTCCTTAATCTAACAAATACTAAATAGTTAAATTCTAGCAAAATTTATAAAATGTTAACAGGCACATTGTAAGAAAAATTTGAGATTAGTAGGTAAATTAAAGCACATTGAGAGCTTTAATTGATAGCAGTGATGGCATGATTGATAATTTTGACAAAGATTAGTAGGTACAATAAAACATTGATAGCACATATAAGACTACAGCAATGATCACAATGATAAAGTTGTATGGCTTAGATACATATTGAGGGATTGGGTAGCACTATATGCAGTGCGAGTTTAAAGCACTAGGTAGGAAACTATGAAGATGAAATTAGGTACTTTTTGTTTTTGAGTAGGGCAAAAGTTGGACAACTTTTCAATTCATTAGTGAGTTCCATAGACTAGGTCCCCTTATTTGCATAGTGTTTACACAGATTAAGTTTGACTTTGAGGATATCGGAGAGATTTATTTCTGGTGTGGTGATTATGGGTCCTATTACATCTGTCCAGGGAGAGTTTCAGAGCAGGGTTTGCATTTAAGAACAGGGTTTTGTAAATGTAGATGGTACAAGAGAATGTGTGGAGTGAGTTTGTTGAGTAAGGTGAACACGCTGGTGATTACCATTGAAAGTGGACGGCGTATACTTAAAGATAGAGGACTCACCGGGATTCGACGAACCCTGCATATATATTAAGTGGCCTTTGCGAAAGAGACGCTGTACATGTGTAGTTATACAACAGAATATACGGGTGGAGGTGTTATTAAGTCTTGTTTACTCTCCCTCCCTTTCCTTTACTCCTTGAACTACATAGCCTTCCCGGTTTGGTGCCTTCTTTTGATAATTACTTTACTCCTTGAACGGTTACTTGCTACTGCCAATTCTTGATAACTTCCCATTGACTTGGGATGGAGCCGGAAAAGAGGCTTTGACCCCATAAGCAGAAAGAACCCGGTTACTAGCTCAAGCAGGCCGTAACATACATACAAAGGGGGGTAGAAATAGCCTAAGCTGATCTATCCCTTTGAGATGTACTTCTTTCTTGTCTCAATAAACATGAACATACATATTAGATACATATACATAGTATACTACCATATGCTTATTAACCTAAAGTAGGTCTATATTTTTAAGGAATACAAGAGAGAAAAAACATTAATATGGGATTATATAACCCCTAAACCTGAGTACATTAAGGAGCATAAACTTACCATCGAATAATGGACTTGATTGATTGGGGATAGGCTATATAAGAATATATTATATTCACAGAATTAGGCTCTAATTCTGGGAATAAGCCATCGACTTATAAATCTGTTCTTTATATTATTTAATTCCTGTCACAACTCTTGCAAATTATAAAAATCTAATTTATACAATCCTGAGCTTATATTAAATAGTTCGCTATTTTTTTTTAAGGGTTCAATGTTTCTTTCACTAATAAGCTTACAATCAAAAGTTTTGTTTGAATTAGTCATTTGACTGATTCCAATTTCTTAAAGCAAAACAATGCATTTGAGTTCTGACCTGTCCTTGTGCTATATGTTCTTTGATCATTGGTCAAGATATCTGTAAGTTTGCGCAACATATAAAACCTATTACAACCTTCGCATGGAATTTTATACACACAACCATTGCAACTTGTTGAAGTTTTAATCAATTTTTTTTTCATATCGACATTTCCTAAATGCTACATTGATATTATATTGTTTAATAATTTAGGGATATAATTGAAGTAATGAAATAGCTGAATGAGTGTATTCTTTATAGTGTGTTAAGTTTTCAATCTAGGGGCATTATTTACCTGAGGGCCACTAACTCAAGTGACTTCGATGAGGAAAGGAAGCCAACGGCTTGTCAGAGGTCACCCATATTTGTCCTGATTAATTTTTACGAGCAATTTGATCAACTTTATCAATAAAAGACTTGGGATATCTTAAATTGAAGCGGAAACTATACATGACACTAATTTCATCATCTATAAACTCGGGACTACATATCTATAGAGGCATCGAAAATATCAAAGAAAATACAGTTTGTGTTAATCTTTGATGAGGTGAGTCCGCTACCGCTCACAGGATGGGTGTGGGGTCCGCTACCACTCACAGGAAGGGTATGGGGGTCCACTACCGCTCACAGGAAGGGTATGGGGGTCCACTACCGCTCACAGGAAGGGTATGGGGGTCCACTACCGCTCACAGGAAGGGTATGGGGGTCCACTACCGCTCACAGGAAGGGTATGGGGGTCCACTACCGCTCACAGGAAGGGTATGGGGGTCCACTACCGCTCACAGGAAGGGTATGGGGGTCCACTACCGCTCACAGGAAGGGTATGGGGGGTCCACTACCGCTCACAGGAAGGCTATGGGGGTCCACTACCGCTCACAGGAAGGGTATGGGGTCCACTACGGCTCACAGGAAGGGTATGGGGTCCACTACCGCTCACAGGAAGGGTATGGGGTCCACTACGGTTCACTGGAAGGGTATGGGGGTCCACTATCGCTCACAGGAAAGGTATGGGGGTCCATTATCGCTCACAGGAAGGGTTTGGGGTCCACTACGGTTCACAGGAAGGGTATGGGGGTCCACTACCGTTCACAGGAAGGGTATGGGGGTCCATTACCGTTCACAGGAAGGGTATGGGGTACGTAATTAACCAAGCTAATCCGAGTGAGAATATGAATGCGCTTGTCTAATATGAAGTGTTATTACTGTATCCAGAAAGCTCAAATATCAATAATAAACTCGTAATCATATCTTAAAAATCACCAAACAAATAAGAAAGTATTTGTTCATGGCCAATCGCGGTTACGAATCCAGTTGTTCAACGTAAACATATGAGTTTCCGGGAGAAGAAACATCCCGTTTTCTTCGACATTGTCTAAAGAATGTTTTGGTCAAACGCCTCAGGCCGATGGTGTTCGAGCTGCGAAGGAACATCTCTACTGTTTCTAAGATTTACTCGAAAGCGTCAAGAAATCGTTCAGATGTTGAATGCGTATGTATTTAGTGTTTAGAAAGTATTGCCTAAGTGTAATATAGAAACGTTTATTGGAATATAAGAGAAAATATGAGAGTGAGAGAGAAGCGTTTAGGTTCCCATCCCTGCGCAGCTCGGCCCCCTGGCGGACAGGTGCGGCCATGGTTCAGGGCTCGTCAGTTCCCTGTGAGAGGTTGTGCGGTGCGGGTGGGGACGCTCCTTTGTGGTTTGCCTCTTAAGTGTAACTTTTTTAATCCTCCCTCGAAAATGCCTTGTTCGGCGATTACGCTATCCTTAGCGACGATCTGTGCTGTGGTGTCGGTAGCTCTGCTGGCTATCGCCTTCGGCACAGATAACTGGCAGTACATCAAAGTGAACCGCATTGATATCGAGGTAATATGTCTTGGCTTCAGCTCTCGGCCAATCTTGAACTCGTCTTCAAGACGTTTGGGAATTATTTGTCTAATTATGTGTGTGTTTTAGGATGTCTCTAGAGTATATATTTGTTATGGGGACATAGGGTAACTAGTTTATTACTCATGTTTTCCTACTAAGATATATCTCCAGGGTGTATTGAGTGATGTTGAAATAGTCTACTGTCTTCTCCCCCCTGGGGCCCACCTGGAGGTCTTTTTCCCCCCTGGGGCCCACCTGGAGGTCTTTTTCTCTCCTGGGGCCCACCTGGTGGTCTTTTTTTCCCCTGGGGCCCACCTGGTGGTCTTTTTTCCCCCTGGGGCCCACCTGGTGGTCTTTTTCCCCCTGGTGGCCTTTTTCCCCTGGGGGCCACCTGGAGGTCTTTTTCCCCTGGGGGCCCACCTGGAGGTCTTCTCCCCTCCCCTGGGGCCCACCTGGTGGTCTTCTCTCCCCTGGGGCCCACCTGGTGGTCTTCTCCCCTCCCCTGGGACCCACCTGGTGGTCTTTTTCCCCTGGGAGCTCACCTGGTGGTCTTCTCTCCCCTGGGGCCCACCTGGTGGTCTTCTCCTCTCCCCTGGGGCCCACCTGGTGGTCTTCTCTCCCCTGGGACCCACCTCGTGGTCTTCTCTCCCCTGGGGCCCACCTGGTGGTCTTCTCTCCCCTGGGGGCCCACCTGGTGGTCTCCTCTCCCCTGGGGGCCCACCTGGTGGTCTCCTCCCCTGGGGCCCACCTGGTGGTCTCCTCTCCCCTGGGGGCCCACCTGGTGGTCTCCTCTCCCCTGGGGGCCCACCTGGTGGTCTCCTCTCCCCTGGGGGCCCACCTGGTGGTCTCCTCTCCCCTGGGAGCCCACCTGGTGATCGTCTCTCCCCTTGGGGACCACCTGGGGCCCACCTGGTTGAGTCTGGGTTTACTTTCAACCAAAATTATAATTTATCAATGAAGCATGAATATACCATAATTGTTAAATATTAATATACTATAATTGTTGCAAGTTAATTACAGAAAATACTGTACACGCTACATTATTTTGTCAGGAAACCCTCTTTAATAAAACTAAAGTTGTCTAGTATTAAAAGAAATGTGATATCCGGCTTGATATTCCTAGTGTTGCGACCTTAACATTAGACGTGAGAAAGTTATCTAGTTGTATTTTTAATCAATAAACCTCAACACTTAATGACACGGGGATCGTCCACGACGGGAAATGTATATTACTCCTACTTCCTGCTCCGCATTGACATTAACTTGGCCATTCTATCACAAGCTGAACTCCGGAAAAAAAAACCCAGAGTGGGATAGACTAATCCCCACTGCTGTATGGAGTGCACAAGCGAGAACACAAAATATATTTCCATGGTGATGTTGCAGAAGTTGCCAGTGGCACTGGTTTATAGGTAAACTGAGAAACGGAAAAAAAGACATCTGGGTCTGGGTCATAATATGAAGGTTGTGGAGGCAGGTGACGGCGGGGCGGCCGCCACTACCACAAGCCTCACCAACCAACACAGTAATTTCACCGAGGGTCCAGGAAGTGATCCCATCTTACATTGTTCTTAGTGGAGTGAGTTGCTGGGATTCTGTTATTTACCTATTTACTGTTGTTAAATGCCTGGGTAAATACATCCGTGAAGGCTCATCTAAGGGCTTGTGCTGTTAGAGAGCCATAGCAAATAATCGTATGATGTTGGGTGTTTAACAATTGGTAAAGGTTTGCTGTAATCTTGACCATTTCAGAGAAATCGTTGTTGCTGAAACAGACTTTTGCCTTTATTATGTGACATTAAATATGGCTTGACGCCTTAATCCCTACTAAATCTATCTTGCAAACGAGAACTTGTCTGCCTAGCCTAATGGGAAACGTAATCAGTATTGAGATATAATTTCATACAGATAAAAAGTATAGTATATAACTTGCAGCATAACGTTGACAAATTGCTGGGCATAGGATTCGAAAGTCAAAACTAATTACCAAATTAGTTTTTATGAAAACAATTATCACTAATGATGGTACGAACGTCTGGCTAGATTTTACTAATGTCTTGCTCTTTTTTTTTTTACTTAAACTTATTTTCAAAAGAAACTATCTTGGCCCGATTCTTTCACAGTCTCAATACAATAAATATTTTCTACATAGGTGAGATTCAACCCGTCCTTCTGTTTTGATAGTACTTTGTATAGCCAAATGGACCATCGTGCATATATTGA
Organism: Procambarus clarkii; assembly: GCF_040958095.1. Classification (NCBI taxonomy): domain Eukaryota; kingdom Metazoa; phylum Arthropoda; class Malacostraca; order Decapoda; family Cambaridae; genus Procambarus; species Procambarus clarkii. The sequence goes on from NC_091240.1 coordinate 4,234,489, forward strand.
CGCAATGGACACTTAGATAGTAGAATTTAGTACTATTTACTTTATAGTTCGGGAAAAAAAGCTAAAATCACGTTAGGGAAATCTGACAATTGTCAGCAGGATACAAACTGAGATATGTAGTAAAAACCAAACTTAAATATTCCTAGGTCTAGTATAGCGCACATATGTGCTATATTAGGCCGCAAATAGCATTAGGCCAAGGGTGGTTAGATTTTATTAGTAACATAAATCATATCCCTTTTCAGTTTGTCAAAAATCACTAGTACCAAATTCTACTTTCTAATCGTCCATTACGTCAATAAATGTACGAAGGTCCATCGTTACTAAAGTACAATCTAAACAGGAAGATGAGCTGCAATAATCACAAGCGCTAGTGGTATAAAATTAAGATTGTAATAATTATTGACGTTAAGAATTGGTACGTTAAAAAAGACATGATTGCCAGCTTTGGGAGCGGAAAGACCCCGAGGGGCAGGCGACTGAGAGCTAGTAGTACTGGTCAAACTTGACCTGACCGCTGTAGTCAGCACGCTGCTCAGACTGTAGGAGCGTGGCCAAGGTTCAGGAGGATCGAAAACCTGTTCCGGCACTGAAATTATAACTTCAAGTACCTCGTGCACACTATATATATAAAGCATTCGATCTCAGAGTAGCGATGACGTAAAAGGGCCTTATACTGTTCTGTCTTAGAACCTACTCGGCCAAGGCGGCATGGGGGTCAAGAGGACACTACAAAATGTAAGTGTGGGAGAACAGTATAGTCACTTGTTTATTATTTCTTAGCCGTCAGTGATGGCCTTGAGGCTACTCCCGTACGCATGCACATCAACAAATCGAGGACCTGCAAATCCTTATGGGAATGTATATTACCGTTACTTAGGCTAATATGAATTGGATATTTAGTTTCCAACTGAATATTCATGTTCAGAGTGTAGTGAATAAGACGCATACAACAGGTAAGTTCTTCATCCTCGAGATTTTTTATATTTAGGAATATTTTAAGACCGAATTGTAACACACTCGCTGCTAAAAATCCACGCATTGTAAAACAGAGGTTAAGGTAGTGACATTGTCTTTCTTGGACTTTTGTATAGGTGCAAATGTCTAGAATTGCATGCTATATTTAATTTATCCTTTAAGTGTTATGCTTCTTATTAATTTCCAGATACACATTGTCATTAATGTCTATAGTATTTAAATGTCGATAAATTGTAAAAAGCACTTTCTCGGAATGTGTCAAATGGGGGGGGGCGTTGCCGTTTTATAATATAAAGTACGCATATATAATTTTAAATGCTGATTAGTGTTAGGCTAGTAATATTAATTGTTTCCTCTCTTAGTGAATAATGTATTTCGAATTTTTGCAAACCAAGTTAATTATAAATGCGGAACTATTTCATGAATTAAAATTTATAATTAGTATAAATGTAAACAGTTGTATATTTATGAATAAAGATTTTAAATTTTAATTCGGTATCAGTAGTGCTAGGCTCTAGGTAAAGATGAAGGGGACATGATTATGGATCATGACGAGTGAGGTGACAAGATTATATGTATAAAGTGAGGATTATTGTGAGGGGAATTCACGGGAGACATCTGTCACGCAGGGTGCAGTCGCACCTTCACAGATCTCCAGTATCAGCTAATGATACTGGTAATGGCTCAAAAGGGCCACCACATGCGGGCTATTCATGCCCGTGCCACCTTTTGGGGTGGCTTAATCTTCATCAATCAATTGAGGGGGGATTGCCTATGAGCCAACAATTTTAAGGAGCATCATAGAAAAATAAATAAGCGGCATTGCAGTAGCAGGAGCCACCCACATCTTCACAAACGGATTGCTGGACACAGAATATGAGAGTGCTGGCGCTGCTCTTTGCACAGACAGCGAACAGGCATATTGGAGACTGGGAGGACCAGTATCATCAACCCAAACAGGCATTCGCATATATAATTCCACAAAACACTCAAAATGTAATTATACACACACTCAAAAGCTGCACTTCAAATATTAGTAAAGAAGCAGTGGAAAGACAACGTGGAAACAATTACCACCATTTTGTATCTTGGAGCAGTAGCTAAAGGCAAAAGACTCAACATAACCCTAAACTGGATCCCACCCCTTGTTGGAAACCCATTAAATGAGAGAGCCGATTAAACTGCTAAATTGGCAATTCGTCCAGTGATCCACCTAATAATCCAACCCAGCTTTTGAGTACATCAAAAACACCATCACCCAAAAACTCACACCTCAAGAAAGCCCATCTATAAGAGAGAGTAGCAGAAGGTTCGCCCACGCACCGCTCCTATGCCAGGTAAGTCCACTACCGGCTCACCATAGCCTGTGCTACTTGCCCCGCTCCTGTGCCAGGTAAGTTACGGGCTCACAATAGCCCGTGCTACTTGGAGCTTGTTCCGAGTAGCTGAATTTATAATCGCCCTCTGCAATATGGTATCTTCCGGTCACCAAGTTGGACAGGTTAAATATACCAAAGGAATCCACAGGGAAATAGCAGTTTGGTTGTATAGACTACCTCTAGGTTACAGATGGAACTGGGAAATTTATGGAATGTATCTTCTGCCAAACAATCACAGAAAAGCCATTACTTCATTATCTCCTGGAATGTCAAGCAACCAATGACCTTAGAAGAGCTTTAAGAATCTCTGAATCTTGCAGTAACCACCCTGAAGCCATCAACGTTGCCACTCTTCTGGTCAAAAAAGGTGTCCAGCAGCGGGAGACCCTCATAAATATTGTCAAGTAGTATCCTCCCTCGCGATGGCAGCCTGAAGATTTAAATGCGACCTCGGCACACCGTATACATTCACTCAAAAAAAAAATCTACCACTTACGGGCTATTCATGCCCGTGCCACCTTTAGGGTGGCTTAATCTTCATTAATCATTCGAAGTTAAGGGTCAAGATGAAAGTAGAAAAGTGGTTACGGGTCAGGACGAATAGAATGTTACAAGTGTGTTGAGATTGCTCCACCAGCGTCCTAGTGCGTGGCGTCACTGCTCACTGAACACACCTCGACACAGCCATCATGCAACACACATGACATGTGCTCGCATGTGTGTAATCTTTGTTATTCAGTTCATGTTTGCAATTTTTTTTAGCAATTTGCATCATTCTTGTATTATAGTAAAAAGGATCGTGTTTTGACCCGCATTCCAGCGAGTCCATTCCAATTTCCTGGGCTTTTCCAGGGTCCGTCAGTTCTGACGACCAGAGGCCGGGCGCAGTAAGAACTAGTCTGACCAGGTGTCTCCTCTTTTTTTGATCATCGGCTTTACGTTTTACGAAGTATTGACATTGTGCAAGAAGTCTACGGCGGAATTTTAATGTCATAGTGCAATGTTTTTAGCAATTTTGAAGTGCATCAAGTTTTTGGGGCATTTTGTTAATGCATGTCTGTTTTTTATCACTTGCGTAGCGCTTGAATGGCATTACGAACCCAAGGAACGAGAGAGCCAGAGAACGAGAACGCATCGGCCAGAGAACGAAAGGAAGAGCCAGCCAAGGAATGAACATACAAGAGAACTGGGAGCAAGCAAGATAACGCAAATGAGCGCGAGAGCGCCAGGCGGGATGAGGGTCGAGGTGAATGTTGCTAATATCGAAGTCCTCAAATCCCTTGAACAATGTGAAATGCCAAACCTTAAAATCAGTCGTATCTTCCCATTTTGCGAAATTCTAAACTCTACACGCAGAGACATCTGGCGACCCCCACCGCTGTTATTTTTGTCACGTCGAACGTGTGCGATGAATAATTCCCAGTTGTGCATGGAGTTATGTTCCCTCTTTGTTATTATTGGCTAGCGTGCAAACTATTGTCAAGGTGCAACACATACTCGCCGTTGATCTTGTATTCAACGCTGAAAGCGACGTTTTGGTCCATCCTGGACCCTTGTCACGACTTCATGAGGGTTCTGGTCGTACCAAAACATCGTCGCTTTTATTTCACACGTTTGGGTTCAGTTGTATGTTTTGTAACGCTGTATCATGTAGTTGGTACCTTACAGCATTTAGGTATTTCCCGTAGCAATGTGTTCATTACCTGCAGATGTTGGTAGTCAACGAATCACTCACTTGTTATGCTACAACCATCATTAATGGTATAATTAGGCTTCTGAAAGGTAACATGTCTAGTACCGGGTCTTGCGTCTAACCCAAATTAAGAGTCAAGTTAAAAATTATAGTTTTTACCTCCTAATTAAGAATTAGGAGGTAAAATGAAAATGTTTTTTTTTCTATTAAGTTTGTAATCATTGTAAACTACTGTACCGTAATGCAATGTTCACTTTATACACGCTTGAGGAATTAGTTGAAGAAGAATATCAGCAAAATACACGCTCGTGCGCACGCACAGTAAACTGGAGCCTGTATTGTATTTACGGTACAGACATTGTAGTTGGGATCTCAGGTGTGGCGCTCAGTCCCGTTACTCCATGTAGTATTATGGCGCCTACAACTCCGGAAGAAAATATTTTGTTCTGATGCTTAAATGTGGAACTTTTAATTTGTGTTTGTATATCATTGGGAAGGAGGCTGAATCAGAAGGTAAATATACTAAATTCTTGTGTTCAGAGAGTAAACATTAAATTCTTGTGTTCAGAAGTCATTAATTTCCGGGTATCACCGTTACAGCGGCCCGATTCCTGACTAGGCTTCTGCCGGCATCTTCAGCGAAGCTGTTGGTATTTATGCGTTGCATGCGTTGTTGCAAAGCATTCCGATTTGAGATTATTTCGAACTGCATCATCATTTTGCCGCCATCCGAGCGTGTTCAGTTTGATTTCCCACTAAAGGGGACAGGAAGCCTATTACGTTCATCGAGGTCCACCCCCTCCCAGGCTAACAACTGACAATTCCCAGAATGCAACCCACAACAATCTCCTAGCTCCAGATACACATTTACTGCTAGGTAAACAGGCAGCTTGTATAAGGAAACATGCCCAAACGTACAAATCCACAAGGGCCGTGGCGAGGATTCGAATTATTAACGAGTCTGGGATGCTCCCGGACGCAGGTTCGAATCCTCGTCACGGCCCTTGTGGATTTGTTCATTTGATGCATCGCGTTATTGTGATCTCTGTGTGTAATGCCCAAACGTCTTCTGTTGTGGTTGCCACGTTCACGAATGTTTGAGTCGGGATGAAGACAAATTTCTCCCAAAAAACTAAATAATACTGATGAGTTGTTTAATATTAAATGTAATTGAATTTTGGCCAATGATGATGACTATTGTATAAAATTTGTATGGATCCCATCCCATGTTGGAGTTGGAAAACATGACTTTGTAGATCGATTGACCAATGAGGCTTGCAGGAAAGAAAACACTGATAATGACTTTGGACTATCTAATGCAGTTATTAGAAACATACAAATTAAATAAATTACTTCAGATTTAGAAGAACTAAGAAATGCCCAGAGACCTAAAAGCTGCAATATTAAAAGCTATGACAACCTTTGTAATAATAAGTAGTTGTATGGTCAGCACAGTAGTCGGACCAGGCAATGTGATGTAGTCATTGTTCGAATTCGCCTTGGCTATAGACACATCTGGCAGGTTAGTGAGGCTGAGCCACTACCAGAATATTCAGATTGTAAACTGTGACAAATCTTTAATGCATTCACTAGAACACTATATTGTTGAATGTGAAACAGTAAAATATTTTAGACCTGGCCTATTGTACCACCAACTGTGTAACCATTTCATTGACTCAGGTGCACTGGACGACATCCTAACAATTTATCCAAAATTTGCTTGTCCATTTTAAAGAATGAAGAACAATTTTATTTAAATTATTTTAAGCTGCATCTCTTACGGACTCATCCCTGCCCTTGTGTGGCAGTGCATAATATAAAGTTGTATTTACATATTTATACATTGAAACGTGTATACAGTCTAATGTAGTTGATTGTAACCATGATATATAATATATATATATTACAGTATGCTTCAGCCTACACTTTAGACCAATTGTCTTGTATATGATCCTCTGTCCTGTGCGACAGTGAATACCAGCATTATCCTCTCACTCTAACAAGACCTAATTGAATTCCTCAGATTAGGCAAAATTGTAATTAATTTCTGTCAATAAAGATGTTAATGATAAAATGCACCAAAACGATCGGATTGCATTTGTTTTTTTCTAGTCTAGCCTAGCCATCAGCAACCTGGTTGATCAGGTTGATCAGTTACCCTTGTAATTGAGAAACTCCTAAGTATTTCGCAATGTCAGTGGTGCCGTTGTTGTTTTACATTCGGCTTGCCGGAACAACCGTGGACATCTTCAAGAGGAAACTAGATTTATTCCTCCAAGGAGTGCCGGACCAACCGAGCTTTGGTAGGTATGTGGGCCTGGCCCTCGGGCCGGGCTTGGGGAGTAGAAGAACTCCCAGAACCTCATCAACCAGGTACTCGGCACAGCACGGTCTATTGTGAGCCTGTCGTACTCACCTGGCACAGGAGATGTACACTGTGGTGCCGTTATCACAACCTGTCTAAAAATAATTAAAATACAGCTAATTTAGCGGTTGTGTGAGAAGCGATAAGTAGTATAATTTATGGAGGATGGGTTGTGGTGGGATGTAACCTCCTGGAGGAAATCCCAACACACATTCTATGACAGTGGTATCGTTTATGCTCTGCTTTCCTCCAGGAGGTCTTCATGTAGCTTTGTTAGAACAATTTTCTGCCAGATAGCCCCGTTATCAGGCTTATCACTAATAAGGCTGGGCTCCAATTCATAACAAAATGCCTCAGATTCTTAGGGGGGTTTAGAAGTAATAAATCACTATTATAAAAATACCCCTACTATATTTACTTAATGTGTAGATATATATAATATATATAATATATATGTAACTTTGTTACAAAAAAGGAGTTACATATAGGGTATAAAAATGGTTATCATAAGTTGTCGAGTTCCTCCTCCACCTCAGATGGCGGGCAGGAACCCTGAATATATATATATATATATATATATATATATATATATATATATATATATATATATATATATATATATATTATATATATATATATATATATATATATATATATATATATATATATATATATATATATATATATATATATATATATATATATATATATATATATATATATATATATATATATATATAAATATAAATAAACAATTCCCAACACAACTACTTCAATGCGCTAATCATTACCTGCTTGATGGAGTTAGAGAGTTGTTCTACTCCCCGAGGCCAGGCTTTGGCAATCATTGTAATCATTGTAACGATTATTAGTTTATCTTCACACACACACATATACTGAATAGAGGTGAAGGTGGAAGTTTCCATGCTAAAGTAATATCTTGGTATTTTAATATCAAATTTGTATATTATAATAGAACGGGTAAACTGATTTTGCTTTGTAGAGATTAGGCCGAAAAAATGAAAGCTATATTATAAAGATAGTGTAAATTACGAAACAGATTAAAGTGTGCATGACAGTACTACAATACTGTGCATGGAAAAATCATGCACAGTATTGTAATCATGCACTTCATGCAATGGCAACCACCACCTTGAGCTAGAGTGCCGCGTAGCCTATTCTACCTAAGGCCGCTTCGTCATGCTACCTCAATGTCTGCGAGTACATTTTGTAAAATCTTTGCTGGTAATACATGAATTCAGCAACATGTCTTGCTAGGCATGCGTGCACGTGCATAGATGCGTATCTTGCTGTTAATGCATGAATTCAGCAGCACATCTTGCTAGGCGCGCGTGCATGGGTATAAATACGTATTTGCACATTTTTGCATGGCAGTTTGTCTTCTGCAACAACCGTGATGCACATGACGGAAGCGAACACTAGAGATTAACGTTAATTATTTCTAAGATGATAGTTATTTGACCTATACTCCTATACATTAGCTACAAGTTGAATGCAGAGAGAAGTTTCCGAGGCCAGTGGAACAAACCACCAGTCTATGTAGGTTGTGCTCTTTAGATAGCCTAGTGTGTTAATGCTTAAGGTGCAGAGGCATGCCACGGTTTGTGGCTTGAATTTAATGAAACTGGCCGCTTGGTGTCGAGTCTGTTGGCACGGGAGAAGAAGGGAGGAGGGTTGATACGTGATGGTGGTGACTGTTGATGAGGCTGTAGGCAGGAAGGTGGGTTGATACGTGGTGCAGCTGTATGCAGCAAGGTGGGTTGATACGTGATGTTGGTGACTTGATGAGGCTGTAGGCAGGAAGGTGGGTTGATAAGTGATGCAGCTGTAGGCAGGAAGGTGGGTTGATAAGTGGTGCGGCTGTAGGCAGCAAGGTGGGTTGATAAGTGATGCAGCTGTAGGCAGGAAGGTGGGTTGATAAGTGATGCAGCTGTAGGCAGGAAGGTGGGTTGATAAGTGATGCAGCTGTAGGCAGGAAGGTGGGTTGATAAGTGATGCAGCTGTAGGCAGGAAGGTGGGTTGATAAGTGATGCAGCTGTAGGCAGGAAGGTGGGTTGATAAGTGATGCAGCTGTAGGCAGGAAGGTGGGTTGATAAGTGATGCAGCTGTAGGCAGGAAGGTGGGTTGATAAGTGCAGCAGCTGTAGGCAGGAAGGTGGGTTGATAAGTGATGCAGCTGTAGGCAGGAAGGTGGGTTGATAAGTGGTGGTGGTGACCGCTGTTGCCTTATACTGGTAGTGTTGCTACCGTCACCTAGAAGTATGTGTTAATTTATTAGAGAAACTATTTTCTGCTGCCCTTATACCTTACTGAATATTTGGTAGTGTTGCTTTGTCTTGTGATTATCCTCAGCGTGAGCAGGGGACTGATCGTGCAGAACATTGTGTAACTAGTAGCCTAGAGCCTACGTTACTGCTCCTTAAGGTGTTACGGAAGTAACGCGGTAGCAGCCTAGGCCTTTACTTGGTGCCTGTTCTTTGGACGTCCGGTTGGTAGTCCACGTAGAGTTGGTGATCTTGACTATTGGAGAGAAACTTCCTTGAATAACGCTATAATTCTCCTGGAGATGACTCAGTGAACTTACTAGATCCGTGTGAGGTGAAGTGTCATTTCCAGGATATGAAAAAAAAAACGTGTTGAAATATTTTACAAGTAATTGAGTACATGCCAGTGCCTCGTCGCACATTTCCTTGACTCTTGACTCATCTCGTGGTTTCTTCAGCAAATACTAAAAGTAGTGAATAATATAAATTACCATCACAAACAAGTCTTTACCTTAGGTTAACAGAGTATTGAATAGTCATTGGCTGTCCTCTGAACTAAAAACACGATTGACCGTCTTTCTCTCTCTTCCCCGCAGAAATCGCTCTCTCGTTCGGACATCACTCCGCAGGAGTTTGAGGACAGCGGATTCTACCGAACACGCACCAAAGGCCTCTTCCGCATATGCTACCCGGAGACAAAACCCAAAGGAGGTGAGTACACTCGGTCGCCAGCCCACTTGTTGAGTCTTCTGCCATTGATTTTCTTTCCTTGAGGTGGTTCCGAGGATCAAATGTCCTCGCGGTCCGGTCTCTGACCAGGCTGCTTGGTTGGTGGTTAAGTAAAGCAGACTGTTAGTCGTCGGTGCTCGAAGTCTCGCCAACATTGGCTAGGTCTGTTGCCATGATATATAGGTAGCCTACATTGGTTAGGTCTACTGACATGATATAGATGTAGCTACAATGGTTAGGTCTACTGCCATAATACACAGGTAGCCTACTATGGTCTGCCTTGGCAAAACAAAATGCATTTGTTATATCGTAAAAAAAGATAAGAAGCACATTTTCAGCTCCTGTAGCCTACGATATTTTTTTCATTTGTTGAATATTGGCCGATTATTATGGGAACTAGGAATCGGGGAGCAGATTGTATGTTGGATGGTGGGCGCTGGTGGACCAGGACTTGAGGGCTGGGCAACAAGCCAAATAGTTTCGTGTTGTTAATCTGAATTGGAACATGGCGGTATTGGTGTCGTGTTCATGCGTGATTGGTGTCCAGCCTGTGCAGACACCTGGCCCCCACAGCACCAGCGACAGTGGGTAGGTACTACAGCTGAGATCCGAAAAAAGCTTTTCGATTGGTACTTGTCCATCTCGGCCACACTTGCTGCCCCCCTTCCCTGCGCCTCGTCGCGGGTTGCTAATGAAAATGGGAGTGGTGGACGCGTGTGGACCTCCGTCGGGTGAGGAGGCTCCGGGTGTAGTGAACTCGCCATAACGTGCCGCTTCCTCACTACACCTGCTTGGTGCTGTGAGGCGCGACGGTGTTGTAGAACCGCCGGGACACTGCATCTCTGGCCTATCCTCCTGTTTAGTTAGTACTTAAATAAATAAATAAATAAATAAATGTTTATTCAGGTAAGGTACATACAAGAGATTTTACAAAAATTGATCGATTTATAGAAAGAGCTAGTACATACAATGCCTAAAGCCACTATTACGCAAAGCGTTTCGGGCAGATAGGTCCTTCTTCTACTAGTACTTCTAGTAACGATGAGGACCATAGTATATATATGACGTAATGGAGAATTAGAAAGTAGAAATCTTTACTATTTGAATATGGACAAACCGGAAAAGGGTTTGTATTTGTTGCAAAGACAACCTGAACTAGTCCAACCTTTCTAGGCGTAATACACGATATGTGTAGCCTAATATGGTACATATATTACTAGGCCTATAAGGCCTTTAAGTTTTGTTTTTAGCTTGATTTTGTCAGTCTATGAAGTGAATAGTATCAAATTATACTTTCTAATTGTCTTTTATGTCAATTTTGTACTATGGTGCACATAGTTACAAAAAGTACTATGTAAACAGGAGGACGGGATGGCATCACTGGCCGCTCCCTTTTATCCACCCAACATTCCTCACCTCCTCCAGGCACTGCTGGAACACCCCCCCCCCCCCCCCCCCCCAAGGAACCCCAAGAAACACTTTCTAGGAAACAGAACCGTTCGAAGTGAGCGAAAATAATCATTACTTCCTCAGAATGAAAATGAGATACCAAGAGCATTGGCAGGATCAGTAACACCATCAGTATAGCTGGAGAGTCCACCAAGGTATAGCTGGAGAGTCCACCAGGGTATAGGTGGAGAGTCCACCGCGGTGAGCCGAAGGCGACCAGGGCGACCGTGTTGGTAGTGGTATGGCGTGGGGGAAGGTAGGCTAGGAGGCGCGGCCCGACCTCTGGTACCGTTACCTCATGTCGTCACCCAGAAGGAACCGGGGTAATTGGCGGCTGTTGTGAGAATTCTTATTTGCCGCGCTGCTCTCTTCACTTTTCGCTACATTTAGGGCCCATAAAGACTAGGCTAGTGTTACAATTCTATAACGCGTTCCGCAGTTTATGGGCTGTTGTTCTATCAGTTTAGTGTTTGGCATTTGGTGTTAGGCTATGTTCATATTGATGGGTGCAGGGTGAGGTTAGAGCCTAGTGAGGTTAGACTAGAGGCTAGTGAGGTTAGAGCCTAGTGGCCTAGTCTAGAGCCTAGTGAGGTTAGAACCTAGTGGCCTAGTCTAGAACCTAGTGAGGTTAGACTAGAGCAGTGTTGGCCAGCGGTATTTCGAACATTGGATGTGAGAGCTCTTCTCCTAACACCTACCAGTTTTGTTTATTTTCTCTCTTCTCTCTCGACAGTTGTGTCCTGTTTGCTTCATACAAGCATTTCCGACATTGGCTTAGTAGGCAAGACATGGGTTGCGCCACGTGGGGGGAGGGAGGAAAGGAGGTGGCTGGGGACAGGAGGGGGGGGGGGTGGAAGTGACCTTAACGCCCCCATCCCTTCCCCACCATCCACCTCAAACACCGGTTCCCTACGCCTGGTTCCTCACTAGATGCGCTCTGCCCGTGATGCCAGCTTGTGCATTCATCATGGTGAAACATTCCACTTCTATTTACTAAAGTGTACGAATGATCTAACTTACTTTCTATTAATTTGTCAGAAAATTCTCACCAAATTGATTGAGAGAATTTTAATTAAAAACATTATTGACCATGCTTTAATACAAATTACAAATACATAAATACAATACATAAAATACATTTAATACAACGTGGCTATTAGTAACGGCTTGTACAATTTACATACATTTTTAATTGATCAATTCAAAAAGTGGTCTTGGTAAGATCATTAATACATAGTTATCCCATTAGGGGATGTCACTAGACAAATACTTATCGTTTGCATGATCCACCAGACTGTGTGCACCTAGATCGGGACTTAAGCCACGAAATTTGGTCAGTAGAACGAGCCGCCATGACTGTTCCTAGAACAATCACAAACATACAGAATATTAAGGAAGGGCTCTCTGAGATGCCTTCATAATAAGGAATGACCTGATTAACGATTGTTTTATTTAACATGGTCCATTAACCGATGCCAAACAACTGTGAGGCTGATCCGTAGGGGAAGGTCAAGATCAAAGTTTTGACGTGAATTGTGACCTTTCAGGCGGTAAAGTAAAGCTTGAGGGCGTATAGGGAAAAGTCAACCAGGTGGTGGAGACCAGGGGCCAGATTCACGAAAGCACTTACGCAAGTACTTACGAACGTGTACATCTTTTCTCAATCTTTGGCGGCTTTGTTTCCAATTATTAAACAGTTAATGAGCTCCGAAACCACAGGAGGCTGTTTATAACAATAACAACAGTTGAATGGGAAGTTTTCATGCTTGTAAACTGTTTAATAAATGTAACCAAAGCCGTCAAAGATTGAGAAAAGATGTACACGTTCGTAAGTGCTTGCGTAAGTGCTTTCGTGAATCTGGCCGCAGACTATCAGCTTGTAAACAGCTTGAGGCGATGCAAATGTCATGCCAAGTTTCATTAGTGCAAGAGTGATGCTAGGCTACGCTACAGATTATAATACAACTGCCGATTAATCTGTGCTTAAACAAGATGCAAATTATTGTCTCGCCCCTTGACGTTTACACCACGGGACACATCAACCTCCCACTCCCCTTCATTAATATATTTTCATTGTAGTAGAGCTGAATTAATTTGGACAAGTGCACCCTCCGACGTATTTTCCTAGCGGGATTTGTAGCATGGGGGCCGGCTGGATCACACGGAGATATGTTTACATCGACGGTGGTGGTGTATTCTGTGTTGTGTTGCTCCACTGAGGACTGCCTGACGCCCAGACATGTGTCGTCAAGGCTGCAGGTACATTCCTTCATAAAGGCGGTTTCTCAACGATTTTGTTTGTATTAAAACCTTATTTATTGCCAGAATTAACCGAACCTAGGTTAGCCTAGCAATATATATATATATATATACACAATTTTGTAGCTTTAAAACGAGCTGTGTACGAAACGCTTGTCAAATGCTGGTTGGTATATAAGTCCTGTCGCACTGCTCAATAAATTGCTCAAGATTGGGCTTGTGTGTGTGTACTCACCTATTTGTGTGTGCAGGATCGAGCATTAACTCTTGGATCCTGTGATCCAAAGGGTCAAGCAAGCCCCTTGGATCGTGGTGTGTGTGTGTGTACTCACCGAGTTGTGCTTTCGGGGGTTGAGCTCTGACTCTTTGGTCCCGCCTATCAACTGGTGTACAGATTCCTGAACCTACTGGGCTCTATCATATCTACATTTGAAACTGTATGGAATCAGCCTCCACCAGATTACTGCCTAATGCATTCCTAATGTTAACTACTGATACTGAAAAAATTCTTTCTAACGTCCCTGTGGCTCATTTGGGTACAGTACTCGGTTTTCACCTGTGTCCCCTTGTTCGGAAGGGGGGATAAACTATCTTTATCTACCCTGTCAATTCCTCAGAATTTTGTAGGTAGTGATCATGTCTCCCCTTACTCTTCTGTCTTCCAGTATCGTGAGGTATATTTCCCGCAGCCTTTCCTCGTAACTCATGCCTTAGTTCTGGGACTAGTCTAGTGGCATACCTCTGAACTTTTTCCAGCTTCGCCTTGTTCTTGACAAGGTACGGGTTCCATGCTGGGGCCGCATTATCCAGGATTGGTCTTACATATGTGGTATACAAGGTTCTGAATGATTCCTTACACAGGTTCCTGAAGGCAGTTCTGATGTTAGCCAGCCTCGCATACGCTGCAAATGTTATTCTTTTGATGTGGGCTTCAGGAGACAGGTTTGGTGTGATATCAACTCCCAGATCTTTCTCAGTTTCATGAAGGACTTCCTCCCCCATTCGGTATCCTGTGTCTGGCCTCCTGGTTCCACTGCCTAGTTTCATTACCTTACATTTACTCGGGTTGAACCTTAGTAGCCATTTGTTGGACCATTCATTCAATCTGTCTAGGTCATCTTGTAGTATGAGGCAACAAGATGACCTAGACAGACTGAATGAATGGTCCAACAAATGGCTACTAAGGTTCAACCCGAGTAAATGTAAGGTAATCAAACTAGACAGTGGAAACAGGAGGCCAGACACAGGATATCGAATGGGGTGTGTGTGTGTGTGTGTGTTTCGTGAGACATACAGTGCACAGATGGCTTGTGCTGTGCGCTTTTGAGGGTACCCACGCTTGCCTGCTAGGTTCGGGTGTTGCTTGCACTCTCCACGCTGTATTAACACGCCGGTTATACCATGCATGCGCGTGTAGAAACGGAACAGATAATTTATCTTCGAAGGACCGTACGATTCGTCATTGACTCTTACTGGCTGGCAGTTGGCTAAATATCTGTGTGTCAGATTGTCCAGCTGGCAGTGTACCAGGTTGTCCAGCTGGCCATGTGTCCAGATTGTCCAGCTGACCATGTATCATTGTCCAGCTGGCCATGTGTCCAGATTGCCCAGCTAACCATGTATCATTGTCCAACTGGCCATGTGTCCAGATTGCCCAGCTAACCATGTATCATTGTCCAGCTGGCCATGTGTCCAGATTGTCCAGCTGACCATGTATCATTGTCCAGCTGGAAGTGTACCAGGTTGTCCAGCTGGCTATGTATCCGGTCGTTCAGGCTGCTGGCTTGTAGCAGTTCTCATACCTCTCAACTTTCACGGAAGTGCGTCCCTCGCCCTCCCTCCCTCCCCCTCCACTCTTGCCCAACGCCTCTGCCTGGGGGCATAGACCAAGGCGAGCCAGTGACGGGGGAAGGTATGTAGGCTCCATACGATGAAAGTACCACCAGCTGCGTGCCGGTGGGGAGTGGCGGGGGGGGGGGATACCACCAGCCAGAGTACCACAGTTATTCCCACAGTCGATGCTGGGGTCGTGTGAGATAGGGAGGGGGGGGGGGGATGGAGGGAGGGTGTAAGAAAGGAGGGATCTTCTTGAGGTTATCTTAAGATGATTTCGGGGCTTTAGTGTCCCCGCGGCCCGGTCCTCGACCAGGCCTCCACCCCCAGGAAGCAGCCTGTGACAGCTGACTAACACCCGGGTACCTATTTTACTGCTAGGTAACAGGGGCATAGGGTGAAAGAAACTCTGCCCATTGTTTTTCGCCGGCGCCTGGGATCGAACCCAGGACCACAGGATCACAAGTCCAGTGTGCTGTCCGCTCGGCCGACCGGCTCCTGGAATGGAAGGGGTGTAGGGAGGGAGGGAGGGGGTTGTTTGTTAGACGGCTGGAGGGCGAGTAGTTAAAGTATTTAGGTCGAATGGATTTCTCAACTCCTCGACGATTGTGGTATGTGTACAGCCCGCCCTAGTGGTGACCTGGGAATGGCTTGGTCATATTGCAGTGTTGCTCGGTATGCAACTGTTGCGGCTGGCAGGTAAGTGCTATCGAGCAAGTCTACCTGTAACAGGTTTCCAGATTGCTACTCTCCAGGTATGGTCAGAGGTCAGGGTGTGTTTTATGATTACTTGGCCTACAAGGCTCTTGTTGCTTGCAGTGGCCTCACAGATCCATTAACGGGGCCCTGACAGCTGAGTGGACAGCGCTCGGGATGCGTAGTCCCGAGGTTCCGGGTTCGATCCCCGGTGGATGTCGGAAACAAATGGGCAGTTTTTTTGCTGTTACGTAGCAGTAAATAGGTACCTGGGAGTTAGACAGCTGCTACGGGCTGCTTCCTGGGGATGTGTAGCAAAAAGGAGGCCTGGTCGAGGACCGGGCCGCGGGGACGCTATGCCCCGAAATCATCACAAGATAACCTCAAGATGATGTACCGTCATAAAGCATGTGGCGGAGATTCGGGTTGTTGTTGTTTTAGATTCAGCTACTGGGAACAAAAGTTCCAAGTAGCACGGGCTATGGTGAGCCCGTAGTGGACTTACCTGGCACTGGAGCGGTGCCTACTGCTACACTCGGCAGTTGATTATGTAGATTCGGGGGCCCCCTGACCTTTATCTCTCTCACACACACACACACACACACACACACACACACACACACACACACACACACACACACACACACACACACACACACACACACACACACACACCTCGTATAACAGATCTGATTTCCTCTTGTATTCTGGACTGGTGTTGACACTTTCCTCTTGTGCCTGCATCTTCGTTCTTTTTATTATCTGTTTAGTTTTGTCTAGTTTTTGCTTTATCGAGACCCACAGAGGCTAGGCTCGGGAGGAGGGGTGAGGAGAGTGCTAGGTCTTAGCGTCGCTGGGAAGGAGGGAGTGTTGTCCCAGCTCCCAGCACTGGGGCTCGGTCACCTTGCAAGGTCTGCGTCACCGTCGACCAACAGGCCCGGGCTTGTACTTCACCTTGACGTCTGTGAGTGGGATGAGGCCTCGTCTGGGGCGACGACTCTTGACTGTCAGGTATGTCAGAGCTGACGTCACTGCCCAGTCATGCCCTAGCCATCCTCAGGCCAGTCAGCCAGCTGGACTCCTGCCCCCCCCCCTTACCCCCCCCCCACGGGGATTGGTCAGCTGACCTGCCTGTGCTGTTCCTCCAAGACATTTCCCCTTCCACGCGTTTCCGTTCTCAGATTTCCTGCCTTGTTGTGATGTTCAATTGTTTGCCTTACCTGGCGGGGGTATAAGCTGTTGGTGCTGGCTCCTCCTCGCATGACGTATGACACCTGGCAGTGACATTGATTGATTGATTGATAAAGATTAAGCCACCCAAGAGGTGGCACGGGCATGAATAGCCCGTATGACACCTGGCAGTGACACCTGGCAGTGACACCTTGCAGTGACACCTTGCAGTGGCCTTTTAGTACATGTGTCGTGTCTTGTGTCCTGGTGGTGGATGACCCCATGTTACAGCGTGTACTGTGCTGTATATACATCTTAAACACACAACCCTCATCACCATATATGTTCAACACCAATGTTTGTTTTGAGATGAAACCCCACAGCTTGTGTCCTGGACGAGTACTGTTGGTTGACTTCCCTGGAGGTTACCTGGGGCCAGATTCATGAAAGCACCTACGCAAGCACTTACGAACGTGTACAGCTTTATTCAATCTTTAAGGACTTTGGTTACATGTATTAAAACAGTTTACACGCATGAAAACTTCCCATTCAGCTGCTGTTATTGTTATAAACAGCCTCCTGGTGCTTCGGAGCTCATTAACTGTTTAATAATTGTAAACAAAGCCGCCAAAGATTGAGAAAAGATGTACAGGTTCGTAAGTGCTTGCGTAAGTGCTTTGGTGAATCTGGCCCCTGGAGTGGATTCCGAAAGTTCTCCCCATGCCAGGCCTGGAGCCAAGCTGGTCTTGTGACAGCATGATAAACAAAAACAAAGGTTGTTGCTTGGAGCGGCCCCGCAGGTCCGTGTCTGTCTCTGGAGGATCAGGTATGAGCTCATAGTGAACACAGACTTGCAGGTATGTATACAAAACTGGTTAAGCGTCCTCCCTTCCAAGCACAGGCCTCGTAGCCTGGTGGATAGCGCGCAGGACTCGTAATTCTGTGGCGTGGGTTCGATTCCCGCACGAGGCAGAAACAAATGGGCAAAGTTTCTTTCACCCTGAATGCCCCTGTTACCTAGCAGTAAATAGGTAAATGGGAGTTAGTCAGCTGTCACGGGCTGCTTCCTGGGGGTGGAAGTCTGGTCGAGGACCGGGCCGCGGGGACACTAAAAAGCCCCGAAATCATCTCAAGATAACCTCAAGATAACAGGGACTTAATCAGGTGTTAAACAAGACACCCGAGGTGGTATCCACCTGGGATGACGACAGCTGGTGCTGCAGGGAGGTGGCTCGACTTGTAGCCTTGTCTTAATGGCCAACTGTCTAATACGTGAAGACTTTTCTTGTTGCCAGTGTAACACCGTAAAGGTGTTTGGTTTAGTTTTATTTAATACATAAATAGAGATACATGAGTCACAGACAAGGATTTGAGAGGCGCCAGTTTGGTCGGCCTGAGACTCTCACCTCTAAGCGTTAATGACCACCAAGTGACCTGAGGTCAAGTCATGCGAATTTCACCTTGCTCCCGCTAATCGGATAATTGTAGCCTGGTAGTCTCCTCTTACGTGCGCGCTACTGATACATGTTAAGGACTCTTTAATCATCTTATTGATTGGCGTTCTAAAATAATCTTTCCTGCCTTTGATTCTTCACAGACGTCGTCTTGTCGAATTGCCTCTCGTATACAACATGTCCAACGTGATTTGTTGTCCCTGGCTTTGTTGCTGTCGACTCTCTGGTCTGTCTCAGTACGTGGGTAACTGCTCTAACCTCGTTAACAAATGTGTTCCGATTTACCTTTAAACCCTCTAGACTTTCGTCGTTGTTGTTTTAGATTCAGCTATTTAGAACACAAGTTCCAAAGTAGCACGGGCTATGGTGAGCCCGTAGTGGACTTACCTGGCACAGGAGTTACAGCCCCTGTAACTGTCTCTCTCTCTAGGCTTTCGTTCCCTTTCTTTTTTATTTCCTCTGTGTTTCACCCATTTCTTTTCGCCATTAGGTCTTCTGCATTTATTGCTATTAATTCTCATGGTATATTTCTTACCTCATCACTTCTCACCTCTCAGTCTTATCTTATATTCT
Source organism: Procambarus clarkii (assembly GCF_040958095.1). Lineage (NCBI taxonomy): Eukaryota > Metazoa > Arthropoda > Malacostraca > Decapoda > Cambaridae > Procambarus > Procambarus clarkii. Next base: position 4,253,351 of record NC_091240.1, read on the forward strand.
GACTTTCCTATCACTGATTTTAACAAGACTAAAACCAGTGTGCTAACACAGAAGCGAAAAAGAAACGGGAGGGAATAGGAGGGAACCCCACCGCCAATTAAAAACTTTGACCCAAATTTCACAGTAACAAGGTTATTGAGAATAACCGAACTCAATTACGGGCTCACCATAGCCCGTGCTACATGGACATTTCGTTCAGAGTAGCTAAATCTAAAACAACAACAACAATATTTTTTTTCACGAGTTGACAATGGTTCAAGACAAACCGGGTGGGGGGGGGGGGGGGGGGAGGGGGGTAGAAATAGCCTAAGCTACTCTATCCCTTTGAGATGTATTTCTTTCTTGTCTCAATAAACATACTTGAACTTGAACTCAAGACGACCCGAAACGTCGTCGGGTCGTTGTGGCTGTTTGGATCCTCCTTGAGCTTCGGCGTTGGTGAAATTGTGATTCGTTCGGCGCTCTTGGTGGTGCAACAAGAGTTTGCAATGTGAGATGGTTCCAGACACCCACTCGAGTTGACGCGCACTCACACACGCATCCATACGCACTCACCAACCCGCTCTCGCTCAAGACAGCACCTATATGACTTATTGCTTATAGTCACTATTTTGCTTATTTATAAGTGCATATGTGACATATTCCAAGCCATATTTTTTTTCAAGGCACTAATTTTTCCTTTCAGTTTTTATTAAACAATACAGATTTTATACAAAATTTGACACTATCCTGAGTTACTTTACAATTTATTTAAATATTTTAGTTTTGTTTTATTATTTTTATAAAACTTTAATATCAATATAGGTATAGGTTCAGTACTAATTGTAATATCTTAACATACTAAGAAGGGTAGGTTAGGTCGGTGTTTTCTATGCAGCATTTCAAGGTAAACTCAAATATTCACAATAAATTAGTATGTCACATGTGCACTTATTCATATACCAAATATTGACTATAAGGAAGTGCGAGAACGGGTTGGCACTCAGATATAGCAAGAAGGTAATACTCTATCAACATCAATAGCTCAAGACTTTTCAACACTCCCACTGTACGTAAGGAACATTACTGGCCGGCGGCCCCCTCACAGTGTTCAAGAATTCGACAAATGTCTTCAGAGAATACCTGATCAACCAGGATGTGATTCATACGTCAGGCTACGAGCAGCCGCGTCCAATAGCCTTCTTAGCCAGACGAACAACGGGGAAGCCTGGTCAGAGACCGGGCCGCGGGGCCGTTGATCCCCGGAAGGTACAAACACACACACAAGGTCAGAGTAGTAAACAAATGGAATGCATTAAGCAGTGATGTGGTGGAGGCTGACTCCATACACAGTTTCAAATGTAGATATGATAGAGCCCAGTAGGCTCAGGAATCTGTACATTAGTTGATTGACAGTTGAGAGGCGGGACCAAAGAGCCAGAGCTCAACCCCCGCAAGCACAGCTAGGCGAGTTGTGCTTGCGGGGGTTCACCCGCCTGAACTTGCGGGGTCAGGCTTCCTCAGCTGCTCCTTAATAAGGACCTTGCAGCTCTCCCTCTTACTTTTATCAACATTTTCTCTTTCCTCTCGTTCGTCCTCCCCTTTCCCCCTCCCTCCCTCTTGCCCTGCACACCTTCCTCTCCCTCCACATTATTCAGATACATTTAGGTGAGTACACCCTTCCCTTTCCATGCTCCATCCCCTGCCTCCCGCTCTGATCCATGTTGTTCAAGATTCGCTACTTGGAACAAAAAGTTCCAAGTAGCACGGGCTATGGTGAGCCCGTAGTGGACTTAACCTGGTACAGGAGAGGGGCTGTCTCTGACCCACCACCCGTGTCTTCTTATCTCCCTGGCCCGCCATTCCTGCCTCCCCTTGGTCCCATGCCCATGCCACCCCTGCCTCCCTGCCTGCCAGCACCGTTGGTGTGACCTACACTGCTCCAGCCGCACACTCCTCGCCCCGGAGGCTGGGTCATCATCTCCCATCTCGGCCAGCTTCCCTATCTCGCCTGCAGGTCAGTATTCCTCCCCTTCTCACTCTCTCCCCCCCCCTCTTCCCCATTCTTCCCTAACCCCTCTCACCTTATATCTATGTGTGTGTTCACAGCAACACTGTATTGGTTGCATGTCTATATTTTAATGTGTTGCAAGTATTTATTTATTCTCTATGCCACTCTCTGAAAAAAAGTGAATAACTCAATACACTGGCGATAGAAAATAGATAAAAAAAACGGTTCTTGGGTGTAGCTCCCAGGGGAAACACACAGAGACAGAGCTGGGAATATCAAGTTGATTGTGGTAATCGACAATCGACTTGATAGTTGATTGTGGTAATCGAGTTGTTATAAGGGTCCAGGACGGGCCGAAACGTCGTCGTCTCGTCATCTTCTGGTGTGTGGTTTATGTCTTCACATCTTCAGCCACGTTACTGTGACTCGTCGTCGGCAAAAGGTAATAGTTGTGGGAAAGAGTAGAGAGAGAGAGAGAGTCCCGTGAAGATTATTTGAATGTAAGGTTGGTGGGATGGTTAGGCCCTTAGCGGCGATTTAGCTCTCTCTTGTCAGGGAGCTGTGAGTGTTGACCAGACCACACACTAGAAGGTGAAGGGACGACGACGTTTCGGTCCGTCCTGGACCATTCTCAAGCCGACTTGAGAATGGTCCAGGACGGACCAAAACGTCGTCGTCCCTTCACCTTCTAGTGTGCGGTGTCTGGTCAACATACTTTTAGCCACGTTATTGTGACTCATCACCTGCAGCTGTGAGTGTGTGTGTGTGTCTGAGAAGCTCTTCACATGTATTTCAGCATATATGGATGTCTATAGATGGATACTGTATATTTATCATTTATATATTTATATATATATATATATATATATATATATATATATATATATATGTATATATATATATATATATATATATATATATATATATATATATATATATATATATATATAATGTGTGTGTGTGTGTGTGCGTGCGCAAATCACGAAAATTAAGAATCACCCTTCTGAAGATGTATTATTAAATACGAAAGTACTTAAGGAAATTACTGTTTCAGTTCTTCCTTCGTGGTCTGACACTGTCATTTTTCATCTCGTGTTAATTTTCGTGATTTAAACACACACGTATATATATATATATATATATATATAATATATAAACTATGTATTCAATTATTGGGGGAGGGATTTCTGATCAGAATTTCATCTGGGAATTATGGACTGTGGGGCGGGGTTTTCATCTAGTGAATCAGGCTCTTGGACCACCAGCTGTGGTAGCGGAGCGTCTCATCTTGGAGTAATCTTTCCAACATTGGGTCCTCTAACATTACAATGGTATTCCACATCCTGATGGTTTAGTGCTGTAGTCTGATGTTCAGTGGCTGTGTGTTAAGGAGTTCATGGAGCTCCTGGATTGTCTGATCATATGGTGGACGGTGTTTCGCTGCTCGAGTGCACACGCACACGCCTGGTGGACCAAACTCTCACAAGTCAAGCCTGGCCTCGGGCCGGGCTTGGGGAGTAGACGAACTCCCAGAACCCAGATACCAGGTATCAAGCTCTCCTTAGTTCCTTATTTTGGAGAACAGCAAAACACCGTCCACCACATGTTCAGACTTGACCATACAGTCCTACTGTTTGTTGTTTTAGATTCAGCTACTTAGAACAAAAGTTCCAAAGTAGCACGGGCTATGGTGAGCCCGTAGTGGACTTACCTGGCACAGGAGCGGGGCTGTAACTGACGGTCCACGGCCCGGGGCCACGTAGTTGGGTGCGGGTAGCAGGGGTGGGGTCTGGGAGGGGGAGGAGGAGGAGGTACGGTACCCGCCCAGCCTCCTGTCGTGTCACGACGTCTCACGGTATCGCTGGGAGCCTAAACCTTCCCGTAAATTATCAAAAACCTCACCTAAACATTAAAAGTCCCCCAGACCAAGATTTTGACTAAGTCCCCAAAACGAGGAAATTCGGCTATGTCCACAAACCAGTCAAATTTGACTGTCCCCCCAAAATCATGGAATTTGTCCTCAAACCATGAATTTTTGGTTCACAAAACTCCTCACCGGAGGCTAAGTCCACAAACAGTAAAATGACAAAGTATCCAAATTACTTAATTACGAATATAAGTCACTTACCACACAGTTACGAATATATATCCCATCGAAAACCACACTGATAAAACTGATCCACCACCTTAATAATAATACTTCTTCACATACATACCGGTAAGAAGTCCACGAAAAGATATATATACAGATATCTATGGAGCTCACACCCCGCGTGCTTCCCTCTCCACCTGCCAGACACCAGTGAACCACCTGCCTCTAGCCAGCTGGGTCAACAACACCAGCCAGCTGGGTCAACAACACCAGCCAGCTGGGTCAACAACACCAGCCAGCTGGGTCAACAACACCAGCCAGCTGGGTCAACAACACCAGCCAGCTGGGTCAACAACACCAGTACCAACACTGCCAAATGATATAACCTCCAAATATCGAGTACAGAAATAAACATTACTAACTTCAAGTACATCACAAGACTCTGGAACATACACACATGTTCACTACACAATAAACATTACTAACTTCAAGTAAATCACAAGACTCTGGAACATACACACATGTTCACTACACAAGAATATAGTACACACGGTATGATATCATACATACGTATATACAGCAAGAGAGATAACCAACCTCACCAAACTGTCTATACTTAACACTTACAAGGAAGGGGGGGGGGGGGACGGAAGGGGTAATGACAGTTCGCGGTCATTCGAACTGGCCGGCCTAAACGAGCAGTTAACACTCACTCAACAACCCATCTATATATACAATAATAACTTAGTATAACATAACATGTGTGTAACACAGTAGCATACCCTTGAATATATATATAATGACATTTTACAAGGAATGGCAAAAATCAAATTGAAATAACTGTATATTGACATTAAGGAATGACCACAGCCTCGTGTGGGGGCCTCGTAGCCTGGTGGATAGCGCGCAGGACTCGTAATTCTGTGGCGCGGGTTCGATTCCCGCACAGGGCAGAAACAAATGGGCAAAGTTTCTTTCACCCTAAGTGCCCCTGTTACCTAGCAGTAAATAGGTACCTGGGAGTTAGTCAGCTGTCACGGGCTGCTTCCTGGGGTGTGTGTGTGTGTGTGTGGTGTGGGAAAAAAAAAGAAAAAAAAAGTAGTTAGTAAGCAGTTGATTGACAGTTGAGAGGCGGGCCGAAAGAGCAAAGCTCAACCCCCGAAAAAACACAACTAGTAAACACAACTAGTAAACACAACTAGTAAACACAGCGTATCCAGTCATAACTTGCCTATACTAGGTTATGGCACCTCCTAACACAGTGACCTGAGGGCCAGATTCACGAAGCAGTTACGCAAGTACTTACGATCGTGTACATCTTTCCTCAATCTTTGACGGCTTTGGTTACATTTATTAAACAGTTTACAAGCATGAAAACTTCCCAAACAACTGTTGTTATTGTTATAAACAGCCTCCTGGTGCTTCGGAGCTCATTAACTGTTTAATAATTGTAAAGAAAGCCGCCAAAGATTGAGAAAAGGTGTACACGTTCGTAAGTGCTTGCGTAACTGCTTCGGGAATCTGGCTCCAGGAGGGTCTAAGATGCCTCCGGCCAGGGAGGCGGGTGAGAGACCCGCTTTAGCCTCCACTACTCTATTGACATCCCCCGACTGTCCAAGTGGTTGGGCACCATTCCTTTCCCCCGTCCCATCCCAAATCCTTATCCTGACCCCCCTTCCCCCCCCCTACAACTCTCTCACCCCCCCTACTTACCCCTACAGAGTTAGCAGGTTCTGGTGGCTAGTAGATATCGCCAGCTGGCAGGCACTGGTAGGCAAGGCGTTCTTGTTATGGCTTGTTGGTTGACCATTGTTGGGGGGGGGGAGGGGGGGCAGTAATCCGGTTAGGTTTATGGAGTTGACCAGACCACACACACTAGAAGGTGAAGGGACGACGACGTTTCAGTCCGTCCTGGACCATCCTCAAGTCGATTGTGACTTGAGAATGGTCCAGGACGGACCGAAACGTCGTCGTCCCTTCACCTTCTAGTGTGTGTGGTCTGGTCAACCTACTTTAGCCACGTTATTGTGACTCATCGCCTGCATAGGTTTATGGAGGTCTCCCTACCCCCCACGCCCCCCCCCCACGCCCCACCCCCCACCCCCCTTTACCAACTACTGACCTTCCCCAAGGTGCACCCCACAACAGTTGCCTGACTCCCAGATACCTGCTTACTGCTGGGTTGACGGCGGCATGAGGTGAAGGGAAACGTTGCCCAGAACGTCTCCGTGCTGCTGCCGCGGGATTCGAACTAGGGACTTTTTTTTTCAAGGGGACTTCATCGGTTCCTAACCTCTTCTTCTCTGCTTCTGAGTAAACCCTGATCGTCGTACTTAAGAGGTGAAAACATACACAATGCTGGCGTTCGTGTGTTCGAGTAGCCATTATGTCTGTATACTTTACCTTGAGGTTACCCTGAGATGATTTCGGGGCTTAGCGTCTCCGCGGCCCGGTCCTCAACCAGGCTTCCTCGTTGCTGGACTGGTCAACGAGGCTGTTGGACCCTCACAAGCATACATATCTATAACACTGATAGGTTTATTGTTTGTGATGTGTGTCTATGTATGTACTAACACGTTGTACTGAACGGGGTGAGAATAGCTTGAGCTACCTCATCCCTTTGTGTGTATTTTACCTCAATAAACTTATTTAAATTTCAATTTCAATTATGCCCCGGTGCACAGCTGCCCTCAACTGCTTCGACCAGCATTACACTCAGGCTCTGAGGATCATTTCAAGCACACCAGCAGGCTCGTATCTTCTCTTTCCAAGGCCAGCTTTCTCATTGGTCCTTGAAGCTCACACATCTCGTGTACCGCATCAGTGACTTGAACCTCAGGCTTCCCAGCGTCATTACAGTGTTTAAAGTCTCTGTTGGGTACCAGTTTGGTACTTCAGATATCCTCATTGTGAGCATCCATGACCTGGTTGGTGGACCAGGAGTCTCGTGCTCTTGAGACCAGCGTTTCGGTCTCAAATGAACGCGGCGAATGAACAGTGCGTTCTGGAGTTACTCAATGTATGAGTGTGGTGGTGTTGCGTGGTGTTGCCAGTCATGTTGATTGACACAGGCGAGTCCTGTCCCACGGTGCTGGACTCGAGTCCTCTCACGCTCACTCAAGCTCAAATAAAACGTGACCTTTGGTTAACCCATTTATTGTGTGGGAGTCACTGTAATGCGTCAGTTGGTGGCGATTGAGATTAGTGAACGTACGTGTGTGTGTGTGTGTGTGTGTGTGTGTGTGTGTGTGTGTGTGTGTGTGTGTGTGTGTGTGTGTGTGTGTGTGTGTGTGTGTGTGGACGCAGTCACTACTCTAGGCAGGAGATTGCTGTCTTGCAATACCGGATGCTCTTGAATCAACACCTTGATTGTATTATGTGGTAACACACATTACTGTACCGTCACACTGGAAGCCACCTGGCAGTGCTAGTTAGCTTAGTAGTTCTAGCAGTTCCCTGTGTGTGTGTGTGTGGGGGGGGAGTTATTATGTGTGTGTTGTGTGTGGGGGGGGAGTTATTATGTGTGTGTTGTGTGTGGGGGGGGGGGATTGCCCCCTCAGGGAAACACATACACGTTCCCCTTCCTCCCCCTGGACCTTCCAAACAAGGGACGCCATACTAATGATGATACTTTTCAAGCCACTAGTGCTCTCTAGGTTGGAATATTGTTGCACACTAACAGCCCCATTCCGAGCCGGAGAAATTGCTGACCCGGCGTGTACAAAGATCATTTACTGCTAGAATCCACTCTGTAAGTCATTTTGATTATTGAGGCCGATTTAAAGTTCTAAATCTGTATTCTCTAGAGCGCAGGCGAGAGAGATACACAATCTACACGTGGACGATATTAGAGGGACTGGTTCCAAATCTGAACACGGAAATTGCATGATATGAAACCAGTAGGCATGGCAGGATGTGCAATATACCCCTGTTGAAAAGCAGAGGTGCAACAGATACTCTGAGGGAGAACTGTCAACATCAGAGGCCCGAGACTGTTCAACACTCTCCCACTACACTTAAGGGCCATAACTAGCCGGCCTCTCAGTGTTCAAGAAAGAACTCTACAAACACCTCCGAAGAATACCTGATCAACCAGGTTGTGATTCATACGTCAGGCTGCGAGCAGCCGAGTCCAACAGCCTGGTTGACCAGTCTATTAACCAAGAGGCCTGGTCGGAGACCGGGCCGCGGGGCCGTTGATCACCGGAAGCTACTACACAAGGTAGCCAGAAAGGTACGTAGGGTGTAGTGGGCGGGGTGAGAAGGGGGCGTGTCTCCCCCTGAGGGTGTGGTGGGCTGGGTGAGAGGGGGGGCGTGTCTTCCCTTGAGGGTGTGGTGGGCCGGGTGAGAAGGGGGCGTGTATCCCCCTGAGGGTGTGGTGGGCGGGGTGAGAGGGGGGCGTGTCTCCCCCTGAGGGTGTGGTGGGCGGGGTGAGAGGGGGGCGTGTCTCCCCCTGAGGGTGTGGTGGGCGAGGTGAGAGGGGGGCGTGTATCCCCCTGAGGGTGTGGTGGGCGGGGTGAGAGGGCAGACCCTGCTCCTCCCCTCACTTACCCTCACTACACTCCACCCAGCGCCCCGTTGTATCACCTTGGTGCTCACATAATCACCTATGCTCTTTACGGAAGAGCGTTGTCTGTTAACATTCACTAATATATATATCTTTAAGGTCACTCGACAAATGTTGGTTGAGGAAAAGCGCGAGTGGTCACCTTGCTTGGCCGTCTTGAACAGGCTTAAATGTGTGTCAAAGTTAGTAGTTTAGAGAGTAAACAACGCCCTTGAATGTCTCCTGTAGGGGCCTCGGGGCCCATAGGGGTAATGTTCGAGATCTTCAAAGTAGGCATCGAGTTCAATTTTAGCGGGGAAATTATTGCGGACGTAAATTCCAGTTCTCGCGACTCCTGGAGGGTGAGAAGCACGTGGCCCTTCGGCAGGGTTGCCTTCTGCCTGTTACGTATTAACGATTGAGTGAGTTCTTCTACTGCCTATGTAAAAGACACATCTAACACTTTATGTAGGGCATACGTAAATCTGTGTATCTATGTATTTACGTATGTAGGTTAGCTTAGCATTTTAAAAGCACCGAATCACCTTCTGTGGTTGAGTGTTCAATAAACCCTTGAACTATATGTTTAACACATCTCTAACCCTGTCCATGGAGGACAGAAGAAAATGTATATATGCTGGTTAGCATTGTAAATGTGTGGCCACATCTGTGGTAGAAAATAATAATAATAATAAAAAAAACTGCCACAGCTCGACCTGTGGGCAGTCTTCCCTGGTGAGTGTCTGCTGTGTATACTCACCTCGACCTGTGGGCAGTCTTCCCTGGTGAGTGTCTGCTGTGTATACTCACCTAATTGTCAACTAATTGTGCTTGCGGGGGGTTGAGCTCTGACTCTTTGGTCCCGCCTCTCAACTGTCAATTAACTGTTGTACAGATTCCTGAGCCTATTGGGCTCTGTCATATCTACATTTGAAACTGTGTATGGCGTCAGCCTCCACCACATCACTGCCTAATGCATTCCATCCGTTAACTACTCTGACACTGAAAAAGTTCTTTCTAACGTCCCTGTGGCTCATTTGGGTACACCAAAAGTGTGTGAAGCTGTATCCACGTTGGTCACAGGGGTAACATAGCCATCACAACTTGACTGATCCGGTAACTTGAGCAGAAACTCGTCCAGTTTCCTCTTGGAAACTTCCTGTTGTTATTCCAGCGATATTTCTTATATTTGTTTCCGGGAGATTGTTAAGACTTGGGCCTCCGATTTGGATGTATTGATCTATTTTCTACCTATGTGAATACCCGTATATTCTACCTAGGTGAATACACATATACCTATGTGATCTGACCCATGTCAGAATAAAATGACACGAAACTGGCTTAGGTTTCCGTCTGTCTGCTATGAGGATGAGAGAGTGTGTGAGGACCATAAGCTTGTGGAACCAGGCTTTTCCATCGTCTCAGGTTGGATTTTGTCGGGTTTACGGTGCTTTTAGTAATCAGTTAGCTCCAAGCCAGACCCAACTTGAGGTTGGTGTAGCTGCATTCCTGTCCTCGGCCACACACTCTTCCTTCTTCTATGCCAAGCTTCACCTTGAGGGAAGGAGAATGCCGAGACTGGTCCTCGGGCGGAGGCGGGTGGGCGGGGAACCGCTTCAGTATCATTTTTGGACGGGGGCGGGTTATGTCCGGGTATTTTCGTCTACAAATTATGTAAAGTGGTGTGTAGGAGGCCGGGAATGTGTGCATGATTTCGTGTGTGTAGATACATGTTGTATATGTGTGTGTGTACTCACCTAGTTGTGTTTGCGGCGGTTGAGCTCTGACTCTTTGGTCCCGCCTCTCAACCGTCAATCAACTGGTGTACAGGTTCCTGAGCCTATTGGGCTCTATCATATCTACACTTGAAACTGTGTATGGAGTCAGCCTCCACCACATTGCTTCCTAATGCATTCCATTTGTCAACCACTCTGACACTAAAAAAGTTCTTTCTAATAATTCTGTGGCTCATTTGGGCACTCAGTTTCCACCTGTGTCCCCTAGTGCGTGTGCCCCTTGTGTTAAATAGCCTGTCTTTATCAACCCTGTCGATTCCCTTGAGAATCTTGAATGTGGTGATCATGTCCCCCCTAACTCTTCTGTCTTCCAACGAAGTGAGGTTCAATTCCCGTAGTCTCTCCTCGTAGCTCATACCTCTCAGCTCGGGTACTAGTCTGGTGGCAAACCTTTGAACCTTTTCCAGTTTAGTCTTATGCTTGACTAGATATGGACTCCATGCTGGAGCCGCATACTCCAGGATTGGTCTGACATATGTGGTATATAATGTTTTGAAAGATTCCTTACACAAGTTTCTAAAGGCCGTTCTTATGTTAGCCAACCTGGCATATGCTACTGATATGATATGATATGAGCTTCAGGGGACAGGTCTGGCGTGATATCAACCCCCAGGTCTTTCTCTCTCTCTGACCCTTGAAGTATTTCATCTCCCAAGTGATACCTTGTATCACTTGTATCACTCTCCTGCTTCCTACCCCTATCTTCATTACATTACATTTGCTTGGGTTAAACTCTAACATCTGTGTGTGTGTGTGTACTCACCTAATTGTGCTTGCGGGGGTTGAGCTTTGGCTCTTTGGTCCCGCCTCTCAACTGTCAATCAACTGGTGTACAGATTCCTGAGCCTACTGGGCTCTATCATATCTACATTTGAAACTGTGTATGGAGTCAGCCTCCACCACATAACTTCCTAGTGCATTCCATGTATTAACTACTCTGACACGGAAAAAATTCTTTCTAACGTCTCTGTGGCTCATCTGGGTACTAAGTTTCCACCTGTGTCCCCTTGTTCGTGTCCCACCCTTGCTGAAGAGTTTGTCTTTGTCCACCCTGTCAATTCCCCTGAGAATTTTGTAGGTGGTTATCATGTCTTCCCTTACTCTTCTGTTTTCCAGGGATGTGAGGTTCAGCTCCTTTAGCCTTTCCTCGTAGCTCAATCCTTTCAGTTCCGGGACGAGCCTGGTGGCATACCGCTGAATCTTCTCTAACTTTGTCTTGTGTTTAACTAGGTATGGACTCCAGGCTGGAGCTGCATACTCCAGGATTGGTCTTACATAAGTGGTATACAGGGTTCTGAAAGATTCCTTACACAAGTTTCTGAAGGCAGTTCTTATGTTGGCCAGTCTAGCATATGCCGCTGATGATATTCTTTTGATGTGGGCCTCTGGGGACAGGTTCGGTGTGATATCAACCCCCAGATCCTTCTCTCTATTTGATTCTTGCAGGATTTCCTCTCCCAGATGATACCTTGTGTTCAGCCTCCTGCTCCCTTCGCCTAATTTCATCACCTTACACTTTCCAGAGTTGAACTTCAGCAGCCATTTTCTAGACCATTCCTCCAGTTTATCCAGGTCATCCTGTAGTCTCTGTCTATCTTCATCCGTCTTGATTCTTCTCATAATTTTTGCATCATCAGCAAACATCGAGAGGAATGAGTCTATACCCTCTGGAAGATCGTTCACATATATTAGAAACAGGATGGGTCCAAGTACTGAGCCCTGTGGGACTCCGCTGGTGACATCTCGCCACTCTGATGTCTTCCCCCTCACCGTTACTCGCTGTTTCCTGTTGCTTAAGTACTCCCTTATCCACTGGAGCACCTTCCCTTTTACTCCTGCCTGTTGCTCCAACTTTTTTAACAGCCTTTATGGGGTACTGTGTCAAAGGTTTTTTGGCAATCCAGGAAAATGCAGTCGGCCCACCCTTCTCTTTCCTGCCTAATTTTCGTTGCCTGGTCATAAAATTCTATTAAACCTGTGAGGCACGATTTACCATCTCTGAACCCATGTTGGTGGTGCGTTACAAAGTTATTTCCCTCCAGATGCTCTACGAGCCTTTTCCTCACGATCTTCTCCAGCACCTTGCATGGTATACAAGTTAAGGAAACTGGCCTGTAATTCAGTGCCTCTTGCCTGTCACCCTTTTTGTATATTGGGACCACGTTAGCTGTCTTCCAACTTTCTGGTAAGTCTCCTGTTTCCAGTGACCTGTTATACACCATGTGTGTGTGTGTGTGTGTGTGTGTGTGTGTGTGTGTGTGTGTGTGTGTGTGTGTGTGTGTGTGTGTGTGTGTGTGTGTGTGTGCAGATATGTGCGTATTCCCGTCAGTGTATATTTGTCGTTTCCATTATTTTTCAAGTTTGGTTTAAGTCGCCGCTGGAAATAACCCCACACAGGAAGTGTGGGAGAGGTTGGGGGTGTTCACATATCACCGAGGGCCAGTCTTCTGGGGTAGGGAGTAGGAACAAGTGTGTGGAACAGGCCGGGCACCTAGACAGCAGGACCAGGAGCCAGAGCTGAACACCTGCGCCGTAGCGCTAGAGAAAATCAAACTGCGCACAAAGAGACTGTATGTGCTCGGTTATCTCTCCTTCGGTAGAACTTCTCTAGTCTCCTGGATATATGTGGGAGAAGCGTTTGTGATTTTTGGTATTTTGTTTGTGTATACAGTACTGGGGAGAACGTGTCTGCCTCTGTATCTCTCTCTCTCTCCCGGCCTTGCTATGGACGCTGGGGCGTTGATCTCGTACTGAGGTCGAAGTTGGGCGGCGCGACAGCTTTTCCCTTTTCGCCTGTGCACTTGGCCCAGATACTGAGGGGAGGGGTTGGGGTCCGGGGGAGAGTGGTGGTGCTGCTGGCGAATGTGGAGCATCTCTAACCTAGTGACGACAACCGTGGTGTGTAGCCGCTGGTGACGGTGTGGTGAAAGCCATCCTTCGTGGCTTCCAGCGGCTAGTGACGGTGTGGTGAAAGCCATCCTTCGTGGCTTCCAGTCGCTAGTGACGGTGTGGTGAAAGCCATCCTTCGTGGCTTCCAGCGGCTAGTGACGGTGTGGTGAAAGCCATCCTTCGTGGCTTCCAGTCGCTAGTGACGGTGTGGTGAAAGCCATCCTTCGTGGCTTCCAGTCGCTAGTGACGGTGTGGTGAAAGCCATCCTTCGTGGTTTCCAGCGAGTGCAGTTTCTACGGGCGGCAACCCTTGGACGCTTTGAGTATGGACATGCCGGTTTATCTGAAGGTTTGCTGGTGGCAGCAGCAACAGCAGCTCCTCACTGCAGTCAATGTTCAGAGAGAGTTTGATGCAGGGCAACATGCCTGTAGTTTACCTGTAGTACATATCGAGAGTTCTAAACCCCAAGCGCTTGTTGGACCATTGCTAGTGGTCTCAAGCGGTCACTGAACGTTGTTCGGTTAGTAAAGGAAACTGTTAGGCGGGCAAGACTGATGCACAAGACACACGGCATTAAGGAACAATAAATGCAGCAGCAGCAACACATTGACTCTGAACAACGCTACCTTATGATGGCGAAAGCAGATCACAGAATTAACCAATTTCCTTACTTCCCGAGGACGCTTAAGGCTGGTTTGAGAAATATAAAGAAGTTAGTTGCAATTGAGAACCTATGTTAATCCCAGGAAAGACTGACGGTCATCAAAACAGCTTTTAGTCGAAGTCAATTAAAAATCATATGCAAAATCCAAAGCAAAACTGAACTTTTGGTATTTGTTCCTTGGTTAACGGAGATGAACATTCACTGATGACAACAGATATGAGTGAACCACCAAGGGCGCCGTTCAAGTTTTCTCTCTGAACCCTTAAACACGCTGAAGATTTGACAAGAAAGATGACATCTTCATAAACGAGACACCATTCCTGACTCACAACGGTTCAGATGCCATCTTAACCTCCACTGGACTTTGAAGACGACATGGACAGCATACCCATGTCTGTCCCAGACACACTGCTAGAGTTATTTATTATATAAGGGTGCTGCAGGAACGACAGCAAAAGAGTATTTACTCTCACGCGGGATGCGACCAGTCACATACGCTAACAGGGAGGAGAAACGGGCGGACAGACCGTTATTGTTTATGAAGTCGATCAAACCATTACAAATGAGACGTATTAGTTAGGCAAAAATAATTGTATTTCTTGTTTCCAAACGGGTTTATTCACCGACTCTCTCTCCTCTCTGAATTATTTAATATCCCGATTGGCAGGATCACTGGCAGGCGTCTGGCCTCTGATGTCAGAGGCCTAGGTCATTCTATTTGGAGCAACACAGGAGGGCGTCCTGGCCAGAGACCGTTATCTTGAGATGTTATCTTGAGAGGATTTCAGGGCTTTAGTGTCCCCGCGGCCCGGTCCTCGACTAAGCCTAAAGGTCGGCCGTGGGGTCGACACCCTAGCCAATAACATTTCCTAGCTGATAACATATCCGGGTTTAACTTCTGAAGCTGTAAGTCCCTTGAGTCGACAAAGGCAGCGAGTGATGAAGGTGGATACAGTTTAAGATGGTCATGAATACAGAGTGTCCGGAAACCAGCGACATTATCTGCACATTTTATATAAATAAATCCAGATATTTGCAGACATTTTTGCAACCTTGCAGCGTTTTTATGGCTGTGGCTTGAGGGCGTAAGCACTACCTGAGTATTCAACTCTCTCTCCACGACATACTTGGAGTTGTCTGTCAGTCTGTCTGTGCTTGAAACTATCCTGAGAGACGATTTTATTGTGCTCTATTTTGACGTTTTCATTTTCACTTTTAACTTTCATATACTACTGGAAATGTTACCGTAAAGACTGGCCACAGCCCCCCCCCTCCCCACACACAGACCCCCACTACCTGGGGTCTGGTAGCTGAGCGGACATCGAGCAGGACTCGTAATTCCGTGGCCCGGGTTTGATTTCCGAACCAGGCAGAAACAAATGGGCAAAGTTTCTTTCACTCTGATGCCCCTGTTACCCAGCAGTAAATAGGTACCTGGGAGTTAGTCAGCTGTTACGGAGATGCTTCTGCGTGTGTGTGTGTGTGTGTGAAAAAGTCTCCGTGGTGTAGTGGTAAGACACTCGCCTGGCGTTCCGCGAGCGCTATGTCATGGGTTCGTATCCTGGCCGGGGAGGATTTACTGGGCGCAATTCCTTAACTGTAGCCTCTGTTTAACGCAACAGTAAAATGTGTACTTGGATGAAAAAACGATTCTTCGCGGCAGGGGATCGTATTCCAGGGACCATAGGATTAAGGACTTGCCCGAAACGCTACGCGTACTAGTGGCTGTACAAGAATGTAACAACTCTTGTATATATCTCAAAAAAAAAAAAAAAAAAAAAATTAGATAATTAGTAGTTAGTTACAGATGATTGATTGACAGTTGAGAGGCGGGCTGAAAGAGCAGAGCTCATCCCCCGCAAGAACAAATAGGTGAATACACAGACAGGCAGACACAGACAGTGTTTCCCAACCAGAAAACTGCATTTACTTATGTTTCAGTTTTGGAGTGGGATCGCGTAATGTATGAAGGACAAGGTCATAACAGCAACACAGGAATGCAAAACAGGAAGGGGAATGTTTAGAGGGCGGGCGCTCGGTACGCACATAGTTACCATTGTATATAATATATCAACATTATATTGTGTGTCATTTAGTATATCATATATGATGGTTGGATGGTATTGGGGGTTATACATGGCGCTGGGATGAACGTATCTGATTGGTAAACTAGGACTCTTACATTGAACCATGGCTCTGGTCAGGGATGTGTGGGGTCAGGGGACGCTACGAATTGGTAACAATTAAATTGGTTATTTGCGAGCATCACTTGAGTATGCTATATGCCAGTATACACACATACAGTAATGGTCATGAGTCACACTGGTGAGATTTATCCATCTTGTGGATTCGCCCTCTCCTCCATTCGGCCTCCTCCTAGGGGCCTCGTAGCCTGGTGGATAGCGCGCAGGACTCGTAATTCTGTGGCGCGGGTTCGATTCCCACACGAGGCAGAAACAAATGGGCAAAGTTTCTTTCACCCTGAATGCCCCTGTTACCTAGCAATAAATAGGTACCTGGGAGTTAGTCAGCTGTCACGGGCTGCTTCCTGGGGGTGGAGGCCTGGTCGAGGACCGGGCCGCGGGGACACTAAAGCCCCGAAATCATCTCAAGATAACCTCAAGATAACCTCCCCCTCCCATCTCTTGTTGAACCAAGCTCTCACAAGTCAAGCCTGGCCTCGGGCTGGGTTTGGGGAGTAGAAGAACTCCCAGAACCCCATGAAGTAGGTTAAGCAGTATCTTCCCACATTCGTGGCTCTTCTGCCCACTCCTCTCTCTCTCCTAGAGTGGTGACTGGCTCCTCTCTCCCTTCTGGCGTGGTGACTGGTCCCAGTCTCTTTCTGACAGTTTTCGTGCTCTGTTCATAAGGGCGTGAACGCCTACTCCGTTGTGTGGGTTTCGTGTTGGCGATAACGAGATGCGAACAGTCCGTTGCCGTAGTTAAGATCACCGTAGTCATTGCTAGACCAGAGTAACCGGTCCTTAAGACCCACACAGGAGGCCGCCCGTGTTCCCTTGGGGGATGTCTGGGCTGTAGTTAAGGGAGTGACCATCGTGAGTCCGTGTGAGTGAAACAGTCATGTGTGGGGAGGGAGGTGATGCAGGGGGTGGGGGGGGGGGGGGGTGCTGGGTGGTCATGTACAGAAGAATGGATAACACGAGACTCGGGTAAGAGGTAGTTTAGGCTGGGGGGGAGGGGAATAATAGAGGGGGAGGTAGTGGTGGGCCGTTAGTGCCTGGAGGACCACCTCACTACAATTATTTTTCTGCCAGCACGCCTTCCTCTGCTGCCATGCTCCTCCCCACGCTCTTCCTTCCTCCTCCCCACGCTCTCCCTACCTCCCCATGCTCTCCCTTCCTTCCCCCCTCTCTCCATACTCTTGCTGACACGATGTGTGTGTTTGGTAGCTAAGCTAAGCTTGCTCTCTATTGTTAGGAAGGTGTGTGTGTGTGTGTACTCACCTAGTTGTGTTTGCGGGGGTTGAGCTTTGGCTCTTTGGTCCTGTCTCCGTGGTGTAGTGGTAAGACACTCGCCTGGCGTTCCGCGAGAACTTTGTCATGGGTTCGTATCCTAACCGGGGAGGATTTACTGGACACAAATCCTCTTTCTGTGTGTGTGTGTGTGTGTGTGTGTGTGTGTGTGTGTGTGTGTGTAAGGTTCTTCACGTGTATTTCAGCACATATGGATGTCTGTAGAAAAATACCGAGTAGCATTGATGTACAGTTTATTTGTTTAAGGGGGGTGGGGGGGGGCTCAGGTTTGTTTCATCTTGGAATTTTGTATTGTGAGGGCTTGGTCTCCGTGGAGTGCATCCTGGCTCTTGGGTCACCAGCTGTTAGGGTGAGGCGTCTCGTTTTAGAGTGGTCTTAATTTCTATCGTGTTCCACACCTTGGTAGCTCGGTGTTGCCTGATGTTTAGTGGCTGTATGTTCAGGCGCTCGTGGATTGTCTGGCCAGGTGTTGTTGTTGTTATAGAGTCAGCTACTCGAAACAAGTTCCAAGTAGCACGGGGTATGGTGAGCCCGTAACTTACCTGGCACAGAAGCGGGGCAAGTAGCACAGGGTATGGTTAGCCTCTATGCAGGTGGTGTTTTGCAGCTCTGCTTAACTAGCCTCCCGTTCCTGAGGGTCGGACACTAGCCCACCCGCCCTGGGGGCCAGGTGAAGCTTGGTGCAGCAACTTCGCTCCAGGAAGCTTCTCAACTGTGCTACGAGACCGACTAGTGTGTGGCAAGTCACGAGGGACGCAGATGGCCTTGTAGGTCACAACGTTAAACTCTCCTCAAACACAAGAGTTGCTGTTCATCTCCCGGCTCTCTCAGCCTCCCGGGCCCTCTCCCTTTGCCTTGCTAATGTAGGGAAGGTGCTGTAGATAACATAAGATATAAGGGTAGAATATTAGCATATGGTGATTGGAGAGAAGTCATCTGGGGAGGGAGTGCTGAGGTTAACAGGGAAGAGCCCCCCCTTTTACCAGATCAGATCCCCCCTGATCTGGGGAGGGGGGTGCTGGGGTTAACAGGGAAGGGGGGGTTAAAGCTGCTCTCGTGGTGTGTCTCATTAATGTCGTGCGTGTGTTACAACCTTGATGCTCTGTTTTTATTACAGTGAGGTCGTCGGTCCTAGCCTAGTTACCATGTTGTTGTTGCTTGTATGTGGCATGCAAATAGCAATAACTTGGTCAAAACCTATGGTGGGGATTGAAAGAGAAGTCCTGCTGACACAGTGGTAACATGTTCGCCTCGCGAGCCATTTGGTTTCAGTTCGAGTCCTGGTCTGGGAGGACTGATTGCCAGTCAGGGAAAACTAGTGGGGTGAGGCCTACTTACCATGAGCTGTGGAAAGGAAAAAGCTCTCAGCCTGTCAACAGGAGTCACAAGTCTTCAGTTCCTTTACCTATTTGTGTAAAGAAGTTTATTTACAAGATGGCAACACGGTTAAGTCTGAAGATGTAATATACATTGCATCTTGCATTAACCACACATGTCAGTGTCTGAAGTTTGTCCGAAGTCTAGCTTGGTCACCTCCAGGTGGTGGTCGGCTTATGACTTCTGAATCATCTTGAACTGGTTGGTACAGCGGCCGACTCGCTTGTTGGTCAGCGTTCGATCCCCATGTGTATTTTCTAAAGCCTAAATATTAATGTATATAGAATCTTGCGTATAGGTTGCCTAGACCTATAAACCTAAACGGCTAACTCAAACAAATAGACCTAGACCAAATAGACTTAAACAAAATAGACCGAACCTAAACACCTAGCCTAAGGTTAGCCTAACCTAGCCTAACACCTATAAGCCTAAACGGCTAACCCAAACAAATAGACCTAAACCAAATAGACTTAAACAAAATAGACCGAACCTAAACACCTAGCCTAAGGTTAGCCTAACCTAGCCTAACACCTATAAGCCTAAACGGCTAACCCAAACAAATAGACCTAAACCAAATAGACTTAAACAAAATAGACCGAGCCTAAACACCTAGCCTAAGGTTAGGCGTTTAGCTTCTGTTGTCAATTATTTGTACTTGTATACGTGGGTGAAGCACGTACAGAGGGGGCGATATTGTCAGAGCGAAGCGCTGGTTGAGAAAGTTCGAACGTCATTAGACGGGTCGTATGTTGTTTTTCACGGCCCGTCCTCATCAACAAAGGTCAAATGCCCGTTAATCTACCCGCCAAACCCCTGTTTATGAATGAGAAAAAAATTACACGCGACTCAAAACTGATAATATACTTGCTTTTCTCAAAGTCCTTCGTTCACGTTCTCTGTTCGAATCGCACCTCTAAATGCTTTATCAACGTATTGCAAATACCAATTTTGTCAACCTAAGTTAGGCCTAAATATTCCACACATTCTAGTATATAATAATATTACCGTATAATTGAGAAAAATGCCAGTTTTGAGTCCCCAGTATGTTAAAATTTATGAGTACGTCTTTGGGATCGGCTTGAACGAGCCTAGCCTGAGGACTGGTTGGGTTTTTCAAGACTAAACAGGGGGGTTGAGGGCTGGGTTAACGAGCATTTAGAAATTGTGAGGAGGGCTGGCGAAAAACAATGGGCAGAGTTTCTTTCACCCTATGCCCCTGTTACCTAGCAGTAAAATAGGTACCTGGGTGTTAGTCAGCTGTCACAGGCTGCTTCCTGGGGGTGGAGGCCTGGTCGAGGACCGGGCCGTGGGGACACTAAAGCCCCGAAATCATCTCAAGATAACCTCAGGGACTGAGGTTTCCAGCGGTATTTAGCTTCGAGTTACGTAACGGTCCCATCTCTCCTGTGATTGTAATCACTACAACCATTTACCACCGAAGAGGCGCTTCCTACTCTGCTTTTTTATGATGCTCTTTTGTCAGTCTGCTCTTGTGAGTCGCGCTGGTGGCTCTTTTATACGTCCACCCCTCGCTCTTGTTCACCTCTTATGGTTTTTAATTTATCAAAGCTATCAAAGGGCATAAGATGTAGGGATTGTTTTGTTGAGAACTAAAACATACAACATAAGATGAGGAGACGACGACGTTTCGGTCCGTTTTGGACCATTATCAAGTACATTATCACAATCGACTCGATATTGGTCCAGGACGGACCGAAACGTCGTCGTCTGCTCATCCTCTGGTGTGTGGTTTAGTTCCCATGTCTTCAAGCCACGTTATTGTGACTCATCGTCTGCATTGTTTTGTTGCCCCCCTACATGCCCTTAACCCACATGTTAGGGGGCATGTGTGTGTGTGTGGTGGGGGGAGGGAGAGGGAAGGCTGCAGGAATGGGTGTATGGGGGCGAGGAGGGAGGGCTGGGATACATATGGGGTGGAGGGCGGGGGGAGCTGGGATATGTGAGGTAGGAAGTGTAGCAGTGTAGGTGGTGTGTGTGTGTGTTTGTGTTGTCCCTGAACCAAGGGTTGGGTGGGGTGGGTTGTGGTGGCGGCCCCCGCCCTTCGCTGCACCACCACACACTCGCTGAACACCAAACGTGCTGAAGAACACCGACAAACAAGCGTTCCCCACGCACGCACGCACGCACACGCTTTCTCCTTGGATCACTATCTGACTCCAGCCCAAGTCGCCGCCTCGCCACGGACCAACACCAGATGGATTGACTTCTTAGTCAATTAGACTAAGTTCAATTAGACTTAGACTTAGTCTTAGTCAATTAGTCTTAGTCTTAGTCTTAGAATTAGACTTAGTCAATTAGTCTTAGTCTTAGAATTAGACTTAGTCAATTAGACTTAGTTCTTAGATGATTACAGTCCTGTACGTAAAAGCTGCGGGGGATCGTAAAGTTGTCGTTGCTGTATCCCAAGATTTCAGATGTGACATTTTAAGTACGTAGATTTTTGATACTGTGAATATTCCTTTTCCGTGGTCTTTTCCTAATCATTTTTGTAATCATTATGGCATGATTACATGGCCCTGTATGGCTGACCATCCTGCGAGATGTGGATGTTGGTATCACAAAGCTAGTTAGTTCTTGACACAATGTTATCCTTCATATAGTCTTGGCAAGCTGTAGAAATGCGGGTTCATGTCATCCTCAAGCGGACATGACACATTACAAACCGGCCGGTTACAGTAATTTGGGACTCGAACCTGGGTCTTAAAATGATACTTCATACTTCTCCTCCTCCTCCTCCTCCGTGAAGGGAATTGTTGCTACACGCCACTTCGATCGTCAGTTTGATGGATGAGATTGTATGGGGCAATTTGGAGGGGGTTCGCGTCACGTTCCCTCGCTCTACCTGCTATTCCAGCCCTCCTCTCCCAGCCAGACCTTACACTTTTCCACCCTCCTATCCCACATAAATATTCCCTCCTTCACTCTCTCCCCCACACGTCCTCCCTCTCCCATTCACTCTCCTTCCTCACTCTCAACCGCCTCACGCCAACATTTCCATCTTCGTAGAAAATGTGTCTTCCCTTCCTGGTTTTAGCGTCAGGACCTCTTCCTGTAGCGTCACGCACTGGGGGGTCAAAGGTCAGGCCCGTCACGCTTGTACGATGCTCATGTTGCTGTGGAAATGTGGGATCTTCCGGCGGAAGTGATGTTCTCTGATGTTTCATGCAAATTAGCTGTTAGTTCACCGCCTGGGTGAGTTTTCTACATGTTTGTGCGAGGCGAGAGAGTATACTTAGCGCTTCGAGTCGATAGAGAGAGGACGGAGGTCATGAGAGGTGGTGGACGGGGCGGTGGTTCCTGGTTCTTCTGTAGGTCCTCTTGCCCGTCCCTACCTCCAGTCCCAGCGCCACATCGCCTAACCCCCCATCTCTCTGCCCCCCCCCCCTAAGCCCATTCCCATCTCCCAAGCCCACAGCCATTCCCTCACGCTATCCACCACCCCCCCAACTCCACCTCTAATTCTATAACTCATTCGGCGCACCTTCATTTCCTACTCCTCACCCGTACTTCAGCCCTCAACCACACTCCCACCACCCACTCCCACCACCCACTCCCATCACCCACTCCCATCACCCACTCCCATCCCATATCCTGCCCCGCCCCTTCGCAGCATGTTTGCACGGTACTACACAAAAAGTACATTTTGTTAATTAACATCACGCGGAAGCTATAGCCGTTCGTCTTTTTGCTGTTGTGACGTCATACATTCTTCTCCGTACCAGGGATGGGTAAGGACGGAGGCGGCGAGGAGAGTGGTGAGCCCCCGCTCCTGTGCCAGGTAAGTCCACCACGGGCTCACCATAGCCCGTGCTGCTTGGAATTTGTTCCAAGTAGCAAATCTTAAACAACAAACAAGAGTAGTGAGCCAGGTAGCGGCCAGGGAGGTCGGGTCTTCATGCCACGGGGATGTCACCTCACATTTTGTATTAAGTGGAAGTTCGAGTTAGTAAAATAATCTTGAATAATCTGTACATTATATATCCCAACGTGGCCATATTTGGGTAGGTTAATCCAGCTGTCATTGACTTCCTTTCGCGTCAATAATTATGAAGAGATTGATTGATTGATTGATTGATTAACATTAAGCCAACCAGGAGGTGGCACGGGCATGAATAACCCGTAATCTGAAGAGATTCTTCAAAACGATTCTTCGCGGCGGGGATCGTATTCCAGGGACCTGCCCGAAACGCTACGCGTACTAGTGGCTGTACAAGAATGTAACAACTCTTGTATATATCTCAAAAAAAAAAAAAAAAAAAAAAAAAGATGGGCGTCTGGCTGTTGTGTGTGCTCGCAAAAGCTGCCGGATTTGTGTGGCTGTGATTCATCAACTAAAGGTTACTTGGGCATGGTGTTTTTTGTTTTGTTTTGTGTGTATAGGTTGTATGGGTAATGGTGATGCGTCCAACCTGGTTGATACCTGGTTGATGGGGTTCTGGGAGTTCTTCTACTCCCCAAGCCCGGCCCGAGGCCAAGCTCGACTTGTGAGAGTTTGGTCCACCAGGCTGTTGCTTGGAGCGGCCCGCAGGCCCACATACCCACCACAGCCCGGTTGGTCCGACACTCCTTGGAGGAAACAATCTAGTTTTCTCTTGAAGATGTCCACGGTTGTTCCTGCAATATTTCTTATACTCGCTGGGAGGATGTTGAACAACCGCGGACCTCTGATATTTATACAGTGTTCTCTGATTGTGTCTATGGCACCTCTGCTCTTCACTGGTTCTATTCTGCAACGATGGTGGGAGTGAAGAAGGGAAACAGTTGACACGGAAAAGGTGGGGCGCACTATACAGAAAATGGTATTCTGAAACACCATCACCTAACATAGCCTAGCGATCCACGCATAGAAAACATGAATGTGAGCCACTGATTTATAATATTTCATGAACAAATCCACTAGGGCCGTGATGAGGGTTCGAACCTACGTCTGGGATGATCCCAGACGCGCCTCTGGGTGTATCACGCTATCGTGATTTCTGTGTGTATAATACGGCATATTTTGTCGCCAAGTCCCGCTTGTTTTAAAACATTTCTAGTATGTGTACACGTTTTTCACGTGATATTTAGCGGCGGAGAACACGTGGAGGGTGTGGGAGGACGGCCTTAAGTGTGAAGAATGTTACCAGCCGAGTACCTCGTTGGGGTGACGACCTACACGGCTGGAGCAGTTGGCGGAGGCTCAAGTTTAATATTTACTCCCATGGAGAACAAAGGTGGAATGCACAGAGCGTGAGTGACCGCACCGGACAACCTTACAGTAGAAACAGACACACACACACACCTCTACCTGCCTCAGCAGGAGAGAGGGTGGGATAAGAGACAACATGGCCAGGGTGTGGAGGTGGGCGCGTCAAGGCTATAGGGCGGTGTTGGAGAAGCCTAGCCTTGCCTAGCCTAGCCTACCCGTCCCCCCCCCCCCCCACCACCACCTTGGCGGCCGGGCTGCCCTGCGCTCTGTCACTGTCTCTTGTCTTTGTCTTCAGGAGAGCTGCTGCACTCGCCATCTTAGTTATTTGTTGTTGTTTTAGATTCAGCTACTGGGCACAAAAAGTTGCAAGTAGCACGGGCTATGGTGAGCCCGTAGTGGACTTACCTGGCACAGGAGCGGGGCTGTAGCTTTGCTCCATCTTAGTGTAATGTATTGCATCTTTACTCATATTTGAAAGATTATTAAATCATTGATAACCCTAATGTTTATACGTGTAATCTTAAGGTTGTCTTGAGATGATTTCAGGGCTTAGTGTCCCCGCGGCCCGGTCCTCGACCAGGCCTCCACCCCCAGGAAGCAGCCCGTGACAGCTGACTAACTCCCAGGTACCTATTTACTGCTAGGTAACAGGGGGCATTCGGGTGAAAGAAACATTTTGCCCATTTGTCTCCGCCTCCACCGGGGATCGAACCTGGAACCTCAGGACTGCGAATCCGAAGCGCTGTCCACCCAGCTGTCCGGCGCCACTCCGTCCGTAGAGTGCAGCTCCTTGCACTCGTAACCTTCCAAGTGCTATATGGCCAAACTGGCTTAGCGCTTTTTCAAAATAATGATCTTATTATAATAAATCAAAATAATGAGACGCGTAAAAGTTCTCGCTGCTTCTGTAACTCAATTTCTCCAAGGAGTGCCGGACCAACCGGGCTGTGGTGGGTATGTGGGCCTGCGGGCCGCTCCAAGCAACAGCCTGGTGGACCAAACTCTCACAAGTCAAGCCTGGCCTCGGGCCGAGCTTGGGGAGTAGAAGAACTCCCAGGACCCCATCAACCAGGTATCAACCAGGTATTGACGGCTGACTCAATGTGCTGCCTCGGGTTGTAAAAAAAATTCTACGTTGCAAACGGCCTCTTTATTAATAATATTTAGATCAATGACTTGACAGTTTTATGTCAACGAAATGTGATTAAGACGAGGGGGGGGGGATTCTCAGGGGAAAGCGCCAAGTCATTACAAGTATATAGCACTTGGAAGGGATTAGGATAAGGATGTGGGATGGGACGGGGGGAAAGGAATGGTGCCCAACCATTTGGACAGTCGGGGATTGAACGCCGACCTGCATAAAGCGAGACCGTGTCTCTACCGTCCACCCCAAGTGGTTGGGGTAGACGGAGGGCGTGTGGAGGACCTCCTCGTTGTTGTTGTTTTTATAGATTCGGGTACTCGGAACAAGTTCCAAGTAGCACGGGCTATGGTGAGCCCGTAGTGGACTTATCTGGCATAGGAGCGGTGGTGAGGACCACCGCCATAGCCTCACTATATTCCACATTTCCCACACTGTTTTTCCTTTGCCTGCACCTCACCATCTTCCTCCCTCCCTCCTCCTCCCCCCCCCACTCCACCACAAAAAAAATCGCAGACAAATGAGAAGAGAAATTTAAATTTGTGTTCAGATGAGCATGAAATATCCAGGGAAGGAGCGTGTTGGGGGGGGGGAGGCTCCCAGCGCCAAGTGGAAGCTCGTCCCATGTACTCACCTTTTTTTAGCTTCCTTCCCACGTACACAACCTATCATATATTCTTACATTCTTGTAACATTCGTACTAAAATTATTTATTGAATCTTTTCGTTTGTGTGTGTACTCACCTAGTTGTGCTTGCGGGGGTTGAGCTCTGGCTCTTTGGTTCCGCCTCTCAACCGTCAATCAACAGGTGTACAGGTTCCTGAGCCTACTGGGCTCTATCATATCTACACTTGAAACTGTGTATGGAGTCAGCCTCCACCACATCACTGCCTAATTAGGGAAGCTGTATGATGTATTAGGGAGCTGGTGGCGGGCCGCCGCGCCGTCACCGTTACGGAGCTTCCTTGCCGTTGTAAGTGGCTGTTGGGGCTCCCGCCTCAACGTGAGAAATTTCCCGAAAGTTTCCGATGAGGTAAGTTACGCTTTCCCGGGCGCTTCTGGTTTGAAAATTAGGCCGAGCCGCTGACGTTCTTCCCAGTGGAAAATGTGGCGATAGTGATGTTTGGTGACGGTGTTGGAGCGTGTTGGTGAAGGGGAAAATAATTGTAATTTATTGCATTATTGAAACGTGGCTCCGGTATTCTGACCGCAGGGGGCAAGACGGCTGATTGGACAGCGCTCGGGATTCGTAGTCCTAAGGTTCCGGGTTCGATTCCCGGTGGAAGCGGAAACAAATAGGCAGAGTTTCTTTCACCCTGATGATGATGTTCACCTGGCAGCAAATAGGTACCTGGGAGTTATACAGCTGCTACTGGCTGCTTCCTGGGAGGGTGTAACAAAAAGGAGGCCTGGTCGAGGACCGGGCCGCGGAGACACTAAGCCCTGAAATCATCTCAACATAACCTCTGTGCTTGTGGGATGGCTGGCGGAGGACGTGATTGTTTCGCGTTCTTCCTCCCCTGGGGGCCAGATTCACGAAGCAGTTACGCAAGCACTTACGAACCTGTACATCTTTTGTCAATCTTTGGCGGCTTTGTTTACAATTATTAAACAGTTAATGAACTCCGAAGTACCAGGAGGCTGTATATAAAAAATACAAAAGTTGATTGGGAGGTTTTCATGCTTGTAAACTGTTTAATAAATGTAACCAAAGCCGTCAAAGATTGAGGAAAGATGTACAGGTTTGTAAGTGCCTGCGTAACTGGCCCCTGGCTCGGCCCTCAGGCTGGCCAGCAGCAGTAATGTGTTTCCGTGGCGGGAGATGTGAACCCTGACGACGGCTGCAAGTAGCAACCCCACCCGATGGGGGGGAAGGGGGGGGCGCGAACGAGCCGGAAGTTGGTGTGGTGTACATGCGTGAGGCCTCCCTCCCTCCCTCCCCTGCCTCTCTCTCTCTCACCCTGCCCCCTCTCTCCCTCCCTGCCTCCCTCCCTCCCTCCCTACCCTACCTCTCTATCTCTCACCCTGCCCCCTCTCTCTCTCCCTGCCTCCCTCCCTCCCTCCCTACCCTGCCTCTCTCTCTTTCTCCCTGCCCCCTCTCTCTCTCCCTGCCTCCCTCCCTCCCTCCCTACCCTGCCTCTCTCTCTCTCTCCCTGCCCCCCTCTCTCTCTCCCTGCCTCCCTCCCTCCCTCCCTACCCTGCCTCTCTATCTCTCACCCTGCCCCCTCTCTCTCTCCCTGCCTCCCTCCCTCTCTCCCTACCCTGCCTCTCTCTCTCTCTCTCTCCCTGCCCCCTCTCTCTCTCTCCCTGCCTCCCTCCCTCCCTCCCTACCCTGCCTCTCCATCTCTCACCCTGCCCCCTCTCTCTCTCCCTGCCTCCCTCCCTACCCTGCCTCTCTCTCTCTCTCTCTCCCTGCCCCCTCTCTCTCTCCCTGCCTCCCTCCCTCCCTCCCTACCCTGCCTCTCCATCTCTCACCCTGCCCCCTCTCTCTCTCCCTGCCTCCCTCCCTACCCTGCCTCTCTCTCTCTCTCCCTGCCCCCTCTCTCTCTCCCTGCCTCCCTCCCTCCCTCCCTACCCTGCCTCTCTCTCTCTCTCTCCCTGCCCCCTCTCTCTCTCTCCCTGCCCCCTCTCTCTCTCCCTGCCTCCCTCCCTACCCTGCCTCTCTCTCTCTCTCCCTGCCTCCCTCCCTACCCTGCCTCTCTCTCTCTCTCCCTGCCCCCTCTCTCCCTGCCTCCCTCCCTCCCTCCCTACCCTGCCCCCTCTCTCTCTCACCCTGCCCCCTCTCTCTCTCACCCTGCCCCCTCTCTCTCTCACCCTGCCCCCT
The DNA here is from genome assembly GCF_040958095.1 of Procambarus clarkii. Lineage (NCBI taxonomy): Eukaryota > Metazoa > Arthropoda > Malacostraca > Decapoda > Cambaridae > Procambarus > Procambarus clarkii. Next base: position 4,281,373 of record NC_091240.1, read on the forward strand.
CTCTCTCTCACCCTGCCCCCTCTCTCTCTCACCCTGCCCCCTCTCTCTCTCACCCTGCCCCCTCTCTCTCTCTCCCTGCCTCCCTGGCAGGTGCACGCTGGCCACCATAGCGGACCCTTCAGCTTGCGTCTGCATTACTGCTCTTGCCGCATTCCATACATCATCGCACGGCTGGACACGGCGCCGTGGCGTGAGGCTCCTGCTCCTCGTGCTGGCTATCTCGAATTTACCTGCGACCGGTTGCGCAAGTGCATGTACTCACTGCTGCTATAGGGAGCCGGTCGGCCGAGCGGACAGCACGCTGGTCTTGTGATCCTGTGGTCCTGGGTTCGATCCCAGGCGCCGGCGAGAAACAATGGGCAGAGTTTCTTTCACCCTATGCCCCTGTTACCTAGCAGTAAAATAGGTACCTGGGAGTTAGTCAGCTGTCAAGGGCTGCTTCCTGGGGGTGGAGGCCTGGTCGAGGACCGGGCCGCGGGGACACTAAAAAGCCCCGAAATCATCTCAAAATAACCTCAAGATATGTCGGACGCTAGGCTTCCTTCGTGACCACCAAGCTATTGCTACTTGAAGATCGCACGCCGCCGGTAACAATTCGTAAACTCAATTTGTACGTTTCTTTCTGCACGTTATGATCCACAACGTTCAAATTTCATAGTGCTGTGAAAAATAGCGGTCAGAAGAAGCCATGCATGTTTTCTATCCATTGGGAGGTAAGGTTAGGTGGATAAACAAAGGTCCAAAGTCCATACCATCCACCCGCCAGTCCTCCTGTTTATGAATGAAAAATTAAGTGTTTCGCTGACGACTTTTGTTCGAACCACAACGCTATAAATGCTTCACCCACGTACTACAAATACAAATAATCGCCAACAGAACCTAAACACCTAACCTAACCTATGCCTATATATGCACAATATGGTAATATATATAAAAATATTAATTTACATTTGAGAAAATTCCTATTTTGAATGAACAATGTTAAAATGGATGACTGCGTCTTTGGGGTCGACCGCTGGATGGAATGGACTTAGTCTGAGGACGGGTTGAGGTGGGCGGCTTGGGTTCGTACATGTCAGGCTAGGCTAGCACTACGTGTTTTGTACGCTGTGGCAAATCAAGGAAGCGGGCTGCGACATCAGTCACTGGTTTGATCGGCCATCTCCTTCAAAAACGTGTCTAGATCCTGTGAGATACATTTTGATTTGTTAGTTGAAGTAGACATTGTTTTTGGATTTTGTTTTTATCTAATTGTGCTTATGGCGCCCCTTTTTGTACTTTTGTTCCATTTAATTTAGTATACGAGTTAGATACTTGATTGATTGTTGACCAGACCACACACTAGAAGGTGAAGGGACGACGACGTTTCAGTCCGTCCTGGACCATTCTCAAGTCGATTGATTGTCAAGTCACACAATCGACTTAAGAATGGTCCAGGACGGACCGAAACGTCGTCGTCCCTTCACCTTCTAATGTGTGGTCAACAACATACGTTATTGTGACTCATCGCCTGCATAAGAACAAAGGTAACTGCAGAAGGCCTATTAGAAGGCCCTAATGATGTGTGATCACCAAGCAGTGATACAGACGAGAAGTACTCAGTTCAAGTACGTTTATTGGAACAATAAAATACATCTCAAATGGATAGAGTAGCTTAGGCTATTTCTACCCCCGCAGGTACTGAGTAAAGTACAACGGCGGGTACTTTATTGAGTACCGGCGTTGTCGTGGCATCCCGTGTATGGAAGGTCTCATGATCCATCAACCTGTTTATCTTCATTTACCACAATGTAAACACTCTACCGTCGTAGCCTAATCAAGAACACGCGGGAACCCAAGCCTAACAAACTGACGCGTAGAAAAAGTGCATTTGTGGCAGTCGTTACTCTTTAAAAGCACGTTGCCTTTGGTAGGTTGATTAACATAACGTGGTATTGGTTGAGAGGCCGCGTTCACACCATCTACTTTCTCTTAGCTAAGGTGGGCTTTGTCACGCTTTCTGGCCGTTATATCGGGTGACATTAATGCTGTCTAGGTGTACTACTTCTTGTGGTCTGGCTGCGACCTCTATCCTCTATACGGTGTAGAGAGAGAGAGAGAGAGAGAGAGTGAGTGAGTGACTGACTGAGTGAGAGTTAGTTAGTTAGTTAGTGAGAGTTAGTTAGTTAGTTAGTTAGTGAGAGTTAGTTATCAGGGGAAAGCACCAAGCTATTACGACTATATAGCACTGGGAAGGGATCAGGATAAGGATTTGAGATGGGACGGGGGGGATGTAGGAATGGTGCCTAGCCACTTGGACGGTCGGGGATTGAACGCTGGACCTGCATGAAGCAAGACCGTCGCTCTACCGTCCAGCTCAAGTGGTTGGACTTGCATTTGTCTATACGGTTTAAAGTCTCTCTTTTTCCGCATGGAGGCAGAAGGAAAAATCGTCGATGAAGCCTTGAATATATTCCGATGTCCCACTGTTTGATCGGGCACCTCATTCAAACACGTTTGAATGTTTGGGATGCTCCCGGACGCAGGTTCGAATCCTCGTCACGGCCCTTGTGGATTTGTTCCCACTATTTGACTTTATTAATATCGTACTGTAGCCACGAACCTCTAGTTTGTGCTCTTATTTCATATCTTACAAAAGGTGGCGGTGTTTGGATGATGCGTTTGGTAGGTTTTATTTGGGTTTTGGTTAATTTACACATTCTCTTTATCACTGGAGTGTGAATATCCTCAGCTTCACTTTTATGTTATTCCTGTGAACTTTGTTGTCTGGAATATCGCCTTAAGGTCATAGCACCGCTCCTGTGCCAGATATGTCCACTATGGGCTCACCATAGCCCGTGCTACTTGCCCCGCTCATGTGCCAGGTAAGTCCACTACGGGCCCACCATAGCCCGTGCTACTTGCCCCGCTCCTGTGCCAGGTAAGTCCACTACGGGCCCACCATAGCCCGTGCTACTTGCCCCGCTCCTGTGCCAGGTAAGTTACGGGCTCACCATAGCCCGTGCTACTTGGAACTTGTTCCGAGTAGCTGAATCTATAACAACAACTCGAGGTCACTCTTGGCAAGCGCCCTGGTAAACTACGCGTATCTGTTATTTGATGACTGGGATTTTCTCAGTGAACCTGATGCTAAGGTGACTTAATTACCGGGAGAGGCCGCTTAGCCACCATGATTACACAGCCCGTAATTACGCGATCCTGTTTATCACGAGGACAGGATTGGAGCTGCGATATGTGGACGGACCCGGCCAGAAACGAGACGGCAGCTGTATTAGTAATTGCCAGGAGACAGGATCTGTCCGTTCTAAAAACGTTGTTGATCTGGACTGCGAACTTTCGTTATTTTCCGTAAATTTGATTGGTGTAATGTATCTCTATCGAGTCAGAGCCGATTATCCAAACAGTCTATTGAATCATTCAAGACATGACTCGCAGACTGGCTTACATTATTAGAAAACTACAATGATCTCGCCTTCTAATAGGTGTCCACAGATTACCTTCCCATTCTAAGACATTTGCGGCGTGTCTGAGTATTCTAATGACTCCTCTTTTAGAACATGTTGGCCCTCTCCTGTTCAAGTTTATTGAGGAAAAGAAGAAAGAAAAATATACATCTCAAAGAGATAGAGTAGCTTAGGGGCCTCAAGGGGCCTCGTAGCCTGGTGGATAGCGCGCAGGACTCGTAATTCTGTGGCGCGGGTTCGATTCCCGCACGAGGCAGAAACAAATGGGCAAAGTTTCTTTCACCCTGAATGCCCCTGTTACCTAGCAGTAAATAGGTACCTGGGAGTTAGTCAGCTGTCACGGGCTGCTTCCTGGGGGTGGAGGCCTGGTCGAGGACCGGGCCGCGGGGACACTAAAAAGCCCCGAAATCATCTCAAGATAACCTAACCTCAAGATAGGGTATTTCAACCCCCTGCTTCTTCTGGTCATTTCGGTAATATCTTTTTATTGTGTAGTTTGGGGGTTGGTGGTGATGGTAGTAGGGTATGTGGCCCCCAGGCCGGCCTCTCGAAACCCTCTACAGGTATGCTTCAGGGGAAGGAAGGAAAGGGGCGTTCTCCGCCCTGTTCTGTGATAGTCTAGAGGACTTGACCTGTCGTCCCCAACCACCTCCTTCCCCCTCCCCCCCCCCCTAAACTACCTCGTCTTGCTTTACCCAGGCGAATTAAGGCTCCATAGCCCCACCACCACCACCACCACCACCACCACCACCACCACACGGAACGCCAACACCTGTGAAGATCGCTGGTCAACAGTACACGAAGAGCTCCTCCCTCTCCCCGGGTCTCCACTATGTACCAACACTGACAACGGCGCCTCTGTATCTGTGAATTAATGAGTGGGACTGGCGCCGCGGTTTAATTCTGCGAACACTCTGAGGTACAGTTACCTGCTGCTACCACAACAGTACCGGTGGTGG
>NC_091240.1:4288295-4343295 GCF_040958095.1 Procambarus clarkii
GGTGAGGACGGGCTGGTGTTGGTGAGGACGGGCTGGTGTTGACGAGGACGGGCTGGTGTTGGTGAGGACGGGCTGGTGTTGGTGAGGACGGGCTGGTGTTGGTGAGGACGGGCTGGTGTTGGTGAGGACGGGCTGGTGTTGATGAGGACGGGCTGGTGTTGGTGAGGACGGGCTGGTGTTGGTGAGGACGGGCTGGTGTTGATGAGGACGGGCTGGTGTTGATGAGGACGGGCTGGTGTTGATGAGGACGGGCTGGTGTTGACGAGGACGGGCTGGTGTTGGTGAGGACGGGCTGGTGTTGGTGAGGACGGGCTGGTGTTGACGAGGACGGGCTGGTGTTGGTGAGGACGGGCTGGTGTTGGTGAGGACGGGCTGGTGTTGGTGAGGACGGGCTGGTGTTGGTGAGGACGGGCTGGTGTTGGTGAGGACGGGCTGGTGTTGATGAGGACGGGCTGGTGTTGATGAGGACGGGCTGGTGTTGACGAGGACGGGCTGGTGTTGACGAGGACGGGCTGGTGTTGGTGAGGACGGGCTGGTGTTGATGAGGACGGGCTGGTGTTGATGAGGACGGGCTGGTGTTGGTGAGGACGGGCTGGTGTTGATGAGGACGGGCTGGTGTTGATGAGGACGGGCTGGTGTTGATGAGGACGGGCTGGTGTTGGTGAGGACGGGCTGGTGTTGATGAGGACGGGCTGGTGTTGGTGAGGACGGGCTGGTGTTGGTGAGGACGGGCTGGTGTTGATGAGGACGGGCTGGTGTTGATGAGGACGGGCTGGTGTTGATGAGGACGGGCTGGTGTTGACGAGGACGGGCTGGTGTTGACGAGGACGGGCTGGTGTTGATGAGGACGGGCTGGTGTTGATGAGGACGGGCTGGTGTTGATGAGGACGGGCTGGTGTTGACGAGGACGGGCTGGTGTTGACGAGGACGGGCTGGTGTTGACGAGGACGGGCTGGTGTTGATGAGGACGGGCTGGTGTTGATGAGGACGGGTTGGTGTTGATGAGGACGGGCTGGTGTTGATGAGGACGGGCTGGTGTTGATGAGGACGGGTTGGTGTTGACGAGGACGGGCTGGTGTTGATGAGGACGGGCTGGTGTTGATGAGGACGGGCTGGTGTTGATGAGGACGGGCTGGTGTTGACGAGGACGGGCTGGTGTTGACGAGGACGGGCTGGTGTTGATGAGGACGGGCTGGTGTTGACGAGGACGGGCTGGTGTTGGTGAGCACGGGCTGGTGTTGACGAGGACGGGCTGGTGTCAACACGTACATATTTACCGTAAAGATTGATCCGTTCGAGAGAATATACAAGGCCAGAACCATTACAGAATTTCTGAAACCAAAACTGTTATATCTCACACATTATTGTAGTTGGTGTATTTGATGAAGTGTATAACTGAAAGGTTTAGTGTGAGTGAGAGAGAGAGAGACGGGAGGGAGTGGATATTTACTCATGGAATATTTACTCATGTTATAGGAAGAATGTTTACATTGACACAATGGAATAAACATTGGTGGAAGTAGATGTGAACAGTAGTAGCAGGATGAGACAGTACACGGCTTGACAGTTGAGAGGCGGCCGAAAGAGCAAAGTAAGTAATTATCAAAGAAGGCACCAAGCCGGGAAGGTTATGTAGCACCATCAATGTGAGGAATAATCAGAGGGCGCTAAATATCACCAAGGATGCCAATATGAGAACTGAAACGCATAAAGCGAACGATATCAAAGTATCCGATTCACCAAGGGGGAATTCTATCTATCGAATTATAGGGGGAATTCATTCTATCGAGGGAAAAGTGACCGCGGGGGACGGTCGGAAAACAAGACACACGCTCGTCTTGGAAGTCAGGACATTCAACAAGGATATGCACGACTGTAAGAGGGACAATGCAGTTAGGACAATAAGGAGCCGGGCGGCGCTCCATTAAATGTCCGTGAGTTAAGCGCGTATGGCCAATACGCAGCCTTGCCAGAGCTGTTTCCCATCGCCAGTTACGGTGGTAGGAGGAAGGCCACAGGGACACACTACCCTTAAGAGTACGCAGTTTGTTACCAGTAACAGAAGACCAACAACTCTGCCAACGGGCAAGGATGGAGGAATGAATAACTGGGTAAAAGTCGGAATAAGGAATACCTTTGCGGGAGATGGGACGCAGAGCTCAACCCCCGCAAGCACAACTAGGCGAATACACACACATTATCGTGGATTAATGCAGTAATACTAACGCTATGCATGCGAACGAATTATAATGTGTTTCCCTAAGCCTCCCCCGGTCGGAAGCGGATTTGAGTATTTTATTAAACATAAAAAGCCAACTTTGGTCCAGGTAGTACCCTACGTGCCCGTACCCTACGTGCCCGTACCCTACGTGCCTACCCTACGTGCCTGTACCCTACGTGCCTGTACCCTACGTGCCCGTACCCTACGTGCCCGTACCCTACGTGCCTGTACCCTGCCGTAGTGTTGCCAGGCGGAAGGTAATCCTTAATTAGATCATCCAGACCAATATCTTGGTTCCTGGATCACACTTGGAGTGTTGTGTTGGGCGGGTGTATACTCTCCAAGCCCCAGCCTGGGACTAGGCTTGACTTGTGACACCTTATTCCAACAGGATGCTTGCTACTTTTGCGCGGCCCGCAGGCCACGCGGAGGATTCGAACCGGTATCCCTGGGTTCCTTAGGTACAGGCTCCTACAAGAAGTTCCAGACCTACCAGGCTGGAGTGGGAATCTAGACCTGCAGGGCGCTCCAGGCAACGGAACTCGCTTAATTGTGCCTGTGAGGGTTGAGCTGGGGGTTCAGTTAAGTTGTACTAGGTTACCACACGTCAACCCCCTGGGCCCCAGGCTGGGGTAGTAGAAGAACCCCCAGAACCCTCTGCAGTTCCTACTACTACACCTTACTTTGCTCCTCTTCTCTCTCGTGCCTATTTATTGTCTGTCTCTACCTCCTCATCACATTCTCCTCATCACACGGGAGACATCTCCCGTCACGCAGGGTGCAGTCGCACCTCCACAGATCTCCAGTATCATCTATTGATACTGGAAATGGCTCAAAAGGGCCACCACTTACGGGCTATTCATGCCCAAGCCACCTTTTGGGTGGCTTAATCTTCTCTCTCTCTCTCTCTCTCTCTCTTCCTCATCACAATCGACTTGAGAATGGTCCAGGACGGACCGAAACGTCGTCGTCCCTTTACCTTCTAGTGTGTGGTCTGGCCAACCCCCAGAACCCCACTCCAGGTATTCCCCATTCCGCCTTCTTGTGATTTCGCTGTGCCCAAATGTTAACATAACTAGCCTTGTTATGTGTCTCGTGGGCTGAGATCTTCCCAGCATACCTAACCTAGTAACCTTCCAGGTGTTTTTGTTTTGTTTTTAAAGTGTTGCATAATGTCAACTGGCAATGTGTTGCATAGTGTTTTATTGCCGCGTTTTGCCGGATGCATTCTAATGGGGTGCGGTTTAAATGACTGTGATTCGTCAGACGTGTTTGCCGCTCTCTAGTCGTGTCTTAAGAAGAAATTGTTTAATTGGTTAATTACAGATGACTGTACAAAAACCCGAGTAACTCTGGCTCTAGAAGAGGTCTCGGAATAGTGTGGGGCCGCGGTGAATCTTGGGTAGTGTAGGGCCCCCATGACAGGGGTCATGGGTGTAAGGTTGCCAGGGAACAGTGACTGGCTAATGAGGCGCATGCAGGGAGGACCAAGCCAGTCGAGTCCACTCGTCTCTGGCCGCGAGTGAAACTAAATTGCATGCAATTTGTGTTGTTAATAATGATATTAGGACATCGCTACGACATCTGTTTTTTGTTGCATTTCTTGGAGCTATAGCTCGTAATTGACCTGGAGCAGTTACGCAAGTATTTACGAACCTGTACATCTTTCCTCAATCTTTGGCGGCTTTGTTTACAATTATTAAAAAGTTAATGAACTCCGAAGCACCAGGAGGCTGTTTATAACAATAACAACAGTTGATTGGCAAGTTTTCATGCTTGTAAACTGTTTAATAAATGTAACCAAAGCCGTCAAAGATTGAGGAAAGATGTACACGTTCGTAAGTACCTGTGTAACTGCTTCGTGAATCTGACCCCTGGACCTTTGTGCGTACACCAAAATCTGTTGTTTGGAACTGGAGTAAGTCGTGTCCCTCAGGAATAATGGGGACTGCTACCTTCCAATTTTTTGTGCCTCTATCCTCAACCTAGAGAAGTTCTGCCTTTCACCCTGTGCTCCTGTCCTCCCCTCCCTCACCCATATCCTCCCCGCCAAAGAGAGCAACCATAGCTACCAGACACACCCACACATTGTGACAGCAAGGCGGACACCCCGCGCCCGCCCGCTATCATCATTCATATTATATTTCCCATTTTTTATAATTATTCCATCACCAGTACCTCTCGCGTCGTCCCCCTCCGCCTCAAATATGTTGACCAGACCACACACTAGAAGGTGAAGGGACGACGACGTTTCGGTCCGTCCTGGACCATTCTCAATCGACTTGAAAATGGTCCAGGACGGACCGAAATGTCGTCGTCCCTTCACCTTCTAGTGTGTGGTCTGGTCAACATACTTTAGCCTCGTTATTGTGACTCATCGTCCTCAAATATATAAATCCGCGCGTTGAAATAGTTGTAAATATTTGTGGAGATGTTGACAAAATGTGAGGCTTCAGAGCGCCCTCTACAGCCTGTTGCCACACAGGCCGTCACTCTTGTAGTAACTAGAGACGTCAGTACTGACACTCGCGTGCATGATAATCAAAGCTCGGGTTCATAATGGGTCCAGGGAGCAGTAATCTCTCGGGTATTTGGGTCGGGGAGGCGGGGCCGACAAGGACGCCATCTGTTGTTGGAGATAAAAATTGAATTGCCTCTTGGCATCAAGAGTTCTGACTGCGTCATGCGGCCTTGGCTTGGGCGTCATGCTGTCACTCAGCTCGGAGGCACGATAATGATATTGCCTTTACAGAGGGAGTCAGGATAGCATTATTGGTAACAAGGTACGCTCTGTCTATCTCTCTGTCCCCCCTGTCTCTCTGGCTCGGGCGCGCAGGCGTCTGGATAGACAGAGGATGGTTAATTGACCATTGTGCTCTGTTTTTGACCCGACTAACCTCCAGGAGCAGTGCTCTTGACCCGACCAACGTCGGATATCTTGATGCTTGCGGGTAACTTGACGGTGCGGGTAAGATGGCGGTGCGGGTAGTGTGGAGGAGGGAGAGTGTGCGCATTAATCTGTGATAATGACCGCGAGAAGATAGGCTAGACCAGGGGTGGGCAACCTCTGGCACGCGTGCCAAACTTGGCACGCCGATGACTTGTCTAGCCGCTAGACGACGGTAATTTACGAAAGTAACATGTCTCAGCTGAGATGGATGTTCGGAGGGCAGGAAGGGTTTGTTGACGTGAGAGAGGAGAGAACGTGTAGAGGGAAGCATGTAGAGGGAAGATGTCAACTGTTCGGTACATGCAGTTGGGTCTCTTGGCTGCTTCCTTTGTCTGGTTAAGGGCGTGTCTTGCCTCGTGGCGCAGGCTTGTAACTGCTGGTGGTGCAGACTTGTAACTACTGGTGGTGCAGACTTGTAACTGCTGGTGGTGCAGACTTGTAACTACTGGTGGTGCAGACTTGTAACTACTGGTGGTGCAGGCTTGTAACTACTGGTGGTGCAGACTTGTAACTACTGGTGGTGCAGGCTTGTAACTACTGGTGGTGCAGACTTGTAACTGCTGGTGGTGCAGACTTGTAACTACTGGTGGTGCAGACTTGTAACTGCTGGTGACGCAGACTTGTAACTGCTGGTGACGCAGACTTGTAACTACTGGTGGTGCAGACTTGTAACTGCTGGTGACGCAGACTTGTAACTGCTGGTGACGCAGACTTGTAACTGCTGGTGACGCAGACTTGTAACTACTGGTGGTGCAGACTTGTAACTACTGGTGGTGCAGACTTGTAACTGCTGGTGACGCAGACTTGTAACTACTGGTGGTGCAGACTTGTAACTACTGGTGGTGCAGACTTGTAACTACTGGTGGTGCAGACTTGTAACTACTGGTGGTGCAGACTTGTAACTACTGGTGGTGCAGACTTGTAACTACTGGTGGTACAGACTTGTAACTACTGGTGGTACAGACTTGTAACTACTGGTGGTGCAGACTTGTAACTACTGGTGGTGCAGACTTGTAACTACTGGTGGTGCAGACTTGTAACTACTGGTGGTGCAGACTTGTAACTACTGGTGGTGCAGACTTGTAACTACTGGTGGTGCAGACTTGTAACTGCTGGTGGTGCAGACTTGTAACTACTGGTGGTGCAGACTTGTAACTACTGGTGGTGCAGACTTGTAACTACTGGTGGTGCAGACTTGTAACTACTGGTGGTGCAGACTTGTAACTACTGGTGGGGCAGACTTGTAACTACTGGTGGTGCAGACTTGTAACTACTGGTGGGGCAGACTTGTAACTACTGGTGGGGCAGACTTGTAACTACTGGTGGTGCAGACTTGTAACTACTGGTGGGGCAGACTTGTAACTACTGGTGGTGCAGACTTGTAACTACTGGTGGGGCAGACTTGTAACTACTGGTGGGGCAGACTTGTAACTACTGGTGGTGCAGACTTGTAACTACTGGTGGGGCAGACTTGTAACTACTGGTGGTGCAGACTTGTAACTACTGATGGTGCAGACTTGTAACTACTGGTGGCGCAGACTTGTAACTACTGGTGGCGCAGACTTGTAACTACTGGTGGGGCGCACATGTTAGCTCTATAATATACTAAACTCTTCTACCTGGTTTTGATTATGAAATTTACTCCGAGCGCCAAGCACTGGGACTTGGAGGTACACCTGGGCCACGATTCATCAACCACTTGTGCGAAACCTTTACATCTTTCTTTAATCAAGGCGTTCACATTTGTTAATCCGTTTACGAGCTTGGAAGCTTTACAACCCGAGGTTATTAGGGCTATAAGCAACATTATAGTGCGTCGGAGCTCATAAACAATTGAATGATGTAAACAAAGCCGACATGATTGAGGAAAGATGTAGAGGTTTCGTATGGGGTGGCTTAAATTGTTGATGATTCCTGGTTCTGCATTAAGCTCAAGGATCCGTCTGAAACTTTTTCGTAGAAAAACAGAATTCAATTCTCAATTTCTTTAGATGAGAGCCACTCTCTTCTGTTTTACTGCAGGCTGTGTACACGTTCACAACTGCTTGCGTCTTGCATGCGACGAGAGCGCAACGAAATTGTCGCCTTGTTGATAAAGCTGTCAATTGCGGGACTCGTTACCCTAACAAGCACGACGGTAGTCCAGGGAGACGTTAGTGCAGCGCAGTCTGCGGGGATGTTGTTGTTATAGATTCAGCTACTCGGAACAAGTTCCAAGTAGCACGGGCTATGGTGAGCCCGTAACCTACCTGGCACAGGAGCGGGGCAAGTAGCACGGGCTATGGTGAGCCCGTAACTTACCTGGCACAGGAGCGGGGCAAGAAGCTCGGGCTATGGTGAGCCCGTAACCTACCTGGCACAGGAGCGGGGCAAGAAGCACGGGCTATGGTTAGCCTCGGAGTGATGTCTGCGGGGGGAGGGACGGGGAACGGAATTACCACCAACCGGTTTGGTAAGTTGGGCCAGCGCTGGAAAATGGAAGCCACGACCGTTTGTCATATCTTAGTGATTAAGGGTTGTGTTCCCGCGGTGGCCGTCTCCGCCACCGCCAGATACACGTACGTGCGGCTCGACACCCGCATTAAACCACTTCCGTAACTATGTTGTTACCAAGTGGGGGACGTCTGCTTTGAGTGGAGGGAGGCAGGGAGGGAGTGGAGGCTAGGAGGTGGGAGGGGTCATGTGGAGTTAGCAACACGCTGGTGTTAATGTCACCTTCACTGTCAACCCAACCACTTGGGCTGGACGGTAGAGCGACGGTCTCGCTTCATGCAGGTCGGCGTTTAATCCCCGAACGTCCAAGAACTGAAGTAGATCCTTGTGGTACAAGTGGGTGATCTGTCCTGCCACGAGCCGCTCACAAGAGCAACGCTTGTGACGGCACGCCACACCATCACCACAACCACGCCACACCACACCACGCCACACCACGCCACACCACGCCACACCACACCACACCACACCACACCACACCACACCACTACCACACCACTACCACACCACTACCACACCACTACCACACCACTACCACACCACTACCACACCACTACCACACCACTACCACACCACACCACGCCACACCACGCGACGCTCGGCACCTCCACCACCACCGCTACACGCCTCACTACATAGTCACACTCATTGTTTCTCAACACCATGAGAATCTTTTCAAGTGTTTTGCAAGTGAAGGTTGCAGCGTGGACGTGAGAAGACTCCTCACCTCTTCCAACCCTCCACCTCCCACTGATGCTTTAAGCCCGCCACCCCCGGCATTACACACCTCCTCTCCAACCCTCCGACCTCTGCAACGCTCTCTGTAATGGAATATGGCTCGGTATGGCCTCTTCCACCGGACCATGGCACCGGTATGGCCTCTTCCACCGGACCATGGCACCGGTATGGCCTCTTCCACCGGAACATGGCACCGGTATGGCCTCTTCCACCGGACCATGGCTCGGTATGGCCTCTTCCACCGGACCATGGCACCGGTATGGCCTCTTCCACCGGAACATGGCACCGGTATGGCCTCTTCCACCGGACCATGGCTCGGTATGGCCTCTTCCACCGGACCATGGCACCGGTATGGCCTCTTCCACCGGACCCTGAGTCCGGAGGAAGAGGATTCAGGGGCCCTTGTACCTAGTTGTACCTTCATGGTTGAGCTTCAGCTCCTGGGCACCGTCTTTTCAGCTGTGGGTCACCTGATGATTGATAAAGCATCATTTTCTCTCTCATGTCTATTCATGAACCTGACAAGTTGAGTGTCCCCGCTGGGACTGCGTGTCGTGGCGCGGGTGTCGCCAGTACTGATGCTTATCTTTATTGTTGGCGCTCAACTTACGTGTTTCATCACTGTCAGTTGCCTAAATACCAATATCTTTTATATCTCGTGAGAGGGATGGGGGGGGGGGAGTTGAGCTTTAATATTTGTATTATTATTTTTTTGTATAAAGTTAAGGAGGTGATGATGGAAGGATGTAAAAATGAACACAATGTTGAGTTAATGCGCCTTGTCCAACCACATGGGCTGGACGGTAGAGCGACGGTCTAGCTTCATGCAGGTCGGCGTTCAATCCCCGACCATTCAAGTGTAAGGAACCATTCCTTACCCCCCCCCCCCCGTCACCCATAATCCTTATCCTGACCCCCCCTTTCCCAGGGCTGTATAGTCGTAATGACTTGGCGCTTTCCCCTGATAATTCCTCCCCCTTACCAGTGCTGTATAGTCGTAATGACTTGACGCTTTCCCCTGATAATTCCTGCCCCTTCCCTCGTAAGAGTTTCCCCAGTAGCCGGACCCCTAAAAGAGCCAGCGTCAATTTGAAAGAATTTGAAAATTCTGAATTAGAAAGTCAGAATAGTTAAATTGAACCGCAGCAGGTACGAGGCTAACAGGCGAGGCCTAGAAGTGCTGGACCTCACTTCCCCGTAAACACTGATACGTAGAACTGTGAAGAGGAGGAAGGGGGGACGAGGAGGAGGAGGAGGGGGACGAGGAGGAGGGGGGACGAGGAGGAGGAGGGACGAGGAAGAGGAGGGACGAGGAGGAGGAGGACGAGGAGGAGGAGGACGAGGAGGAGGAGGGACGAGGAGGAGGAGGGACGAGGAGGAGGAGGGACGAGGAGGAAGGGGGGGAAAGGAGGAAGGGGGGACGAGGAGGAGGGGGGACGAGGAGGAGGGGGACGAGGAGGAGGAGGGACGAGGAGGAGGAGGACGAGGAGGAGGAGGGACGAGGAGGAGGAGGGACGAGGAGGAGGAGGACGAGGAGGAGGAGGGACGAGGAGGAGGAGGGACGAGGAGGAGGAGGGACGAGGAGGAGGAGGACGAGGAGGAGGAGGGACGAGGAGGAGGAGGGACGAGGAGGAGGAGGGACGAGGAGGAGGAGGGACGAGGAGGAAGGGGGGAAAGGAGGAAGGGGGGACGAGGAGGAGGAGGGACGAGGAGGAGGAGGACGAGGAGGAGGAGGGACGAGGAGGAGGAGGGACGAGGAGGAGGAGGGACGAGGAGGAGGAGGACGAGGAGGAGGAGGGACGAGGAGGAGGAGGGACGAGGAGGAGGAGGGACGAGGAGGAGGAGGGACGAGGAGGAGGAGGGACGAGGAGGAGGAGGGACGAGGAGGAGGAGGACGAGGAGGAGGAGGGACGAGGAGGAGGAGGGACGAGGAGGAGGAGGGACGAGGAGGAAGGGGGGACGAGGAGGAGGGGGGACGAGGAGGAGGAGGAGGAGGGACGAGGAGGAGGAGGGACGAGGAGGAGGGGGGACGAGGAGGAGGGGGGACGAGGAGGAGGGGGGACGAGGAGGATGAGGGACGAGGAGGAGGAGGGACGAGGAGGAAGGGGGGGAAAGGAGGAAGGGGGGACGAGGAGGAGGGGGACGAGGAGGAGGGGGGACGAGGAGGAGGGGGGACGAGGAGGAGGAGGGACGAGGAGGAGGGGGGACGAGGAGGAGGAGGGACGAGGAGGAGGAGGGACGAGGAGGAGGAGGACGAGGAGGAGGAGGGACGAGGAGGAAGGGGGGGAAAGGAGGAAGGGGGGACGAGGAGGAGGGGGGAGGAGGAGGACGAGGGGGAGGAGGAGGAGAGGGGACGAAGAGGAAGGGGGAGGAGGGGGGGACCAGGATGGGGGGGGGACGAGGAGGAGGAAGTAGGGTGTGTGGGGCGTGTAGTGTTAAAACGTCAGCCCTGGTGAGCGTCAGGGTGTAGGGGTGTACAACGGTAAGCTGGGGTGTTGTGTGTAGTGAGGCTGCGGGTTGAGGCAGGGCTCGGCCCGCGCTGCATTACAGCGCTCGCTCATTGCTATGCTAATTACCTCGCTAATGGCTCGTAATGACTGTTGGTTGTGAAGGCTGAGTGCTCATTGTTGGCGTGTGGGCGTGCCGCCATCACTACGTATGGAGATGGACCCATCCGGAAGTGATGGAGATGGTGTGAACTGCACGTGATTAGTTCAAGTTCATGTTTATTGAGACAAGAAAGAAATACATCTCAAAGGAATAGAGTAGCTTAGGCTATTTCTAACCCCCCCCCCCACCAGTGATTAGATATGTGATGTGGGGCTATCTTGAGGTTATCTTGAGATGATTTCGGGGCTTTTTATTGTCCCCGCGGACCGGTCCTCGACCAGGCCTCCACCCCCCAGGAAGCAGCCCGTGACAGCTGACTAACACCCAGGTACCTATTTTACTGCTAGGTAACAGGGGCATAGGGTGAAAGAAACTCTGCCCATTGTTTCTCGCCGGCGCCTGGGATCGAACCCAGGACGACAGGATCACAAGTCCAGCGTGCTGTCTGCTTGGCCGACCGGCTCCCTGCCTGGTCCATCTCCCTCCTCCTCCTCCGCTCTTTCCTCCTTTACCGCTGTTCTATTTATCGTTAGTAATCAGAAATAAGTACAAGATATCGTATGCAACAGTCAGGGTATTATTATTATTTTAGGCCACTAGGCTATATCTATTAGGCTTAGGCTATTTATAAGTCTAATATTGCCTATTTCAATATTAGAAATATTGCTTATTTCTTAGGCAGCTGTCAGGGGCACCTGACAGCTGAGTGGACAGCACTTCGGATTTGTAGTCTTGAGGCTCCGGGTTCGATCCCCGGTGGAGGCGGAGACAAATGGCCAAAAAGTTTCATTCACCCTGATGCCTAGTAGTAAATAGGTACCTGGGAATTAGACAGCTGCTACGGGCTGCTTCCTGGGGGTGTGTAACAAAAAGGAGGCCTGGTCGAGGACCGGGCCGCGGGGACGCTAAGCCCCGAAATCATCTCAAGATAACCTCAAGATAACAATAGTCAACCCGAGACTTAAGAATCACAAGCCAGCCTCCATAAATGACAATATCCTTAGCTACTATGGTTGAGTTGCTCAAAAATGTGAACTCTTATTCTTCAACAAGTTTATTTTATGCTGTTGGGATTCTAAAGGGCATAACAAAAAGGTGAAACAACGTAATTATAAACAAAATATAGTATGTCCTAGGCCTAAATAAATATTCCTAGGCCTAAATAAGTATTCCTAGG
Source organism: Procambarus clarkii (assembly GCF_040958095.1). NCBI lineage: Eukaryota > Metazoa > Arthropoda > Malacostraca > Decapoda > Cambaridae > Procambarus > Procambarus clarkii. The sequence continues at coordinate 4,300,485 of NC_091240.1, forward strand.
CCTAAATAAGTATTCCTAGGCCTAAATCAGTACATGTGTGTATTAGATCTAAGAAAGGTTAGGCTTTGGCTGTCGCCTTGTTCTTTTACCTATGGAACACTCCACAATGTGTACTACCATTAATAGTAACTGTACGTACTATCCTTGCATGACAGGCTGAGGATACCTACCTGTGCGGCGTTGAGGTTACCAACACTGCAGCAGGTGTGGGCCGCCCCGGGTCACCCTCCTGACATACATGACATGGTGTCCCCCCCGAACCCTGTGGCGCGGGAGGGATGTGTCCTCCTCATTGAAGGACATCTCGAGGGATTGTGAAAGCCGATGAAATATTTACGGTAGAGGAATTTACTGAAAGTTTGGAGGAAAGTTGTTTTTTGCGTAAGAAGTTGATTTTGCTTAAGAACCACTCCAAGCCGTTTGGAGTGGTTGATGGGACCGCTCGGGCAGAGGTGGTGGAGTCCTGGTCGTGCTCTGGTCGTGCTCTGGTCGTACACTCCTCAGGCTCTAGTCTTATTCACCACGCGGCGCTGGCAGAGGGCTGCAAGCGCCAACAGTCTGGTTGAGTGAGCCGTCAACCGTAGGGTTGGTCAGAAACATGGCAGTGTGGGGGAGAGGTGGGTGATAAGGGAGTTCAGTGATCCCCGGGACTCCTTGAAGGACGTGGGAAATGCTAGTAATATTAGACTTGTAACAGGGCCCCTGGGTCTGAAGGCCCTCTGCTGTGTTGCTACGGTGAAAGGCAATTGCAAGGTAAACACGAGGGTAAGGAAACTGGGTAAGTGAGATGGGGTGGAGGTGGATGGGTCTACTTACAGCTATGACTGTTGATCCTGGGGGGCCGCTCACGCCGTAGCAGTCGACTTAGTATTCACGAAAGAAGTTTCGTAAGAAAGAAGTTTCTTACCGCAACTTAGCATTCGCGAAAACAGTGGCGGTAGACCTGGCATTCACAGAACCATACATGGAAGACCTACCATACGTGGTCACCGGCCGCCCCCGGTCTGTGACCAGGGGTGACTGGAGGAATGATGGGTGGTTGGTGTGGGTGGGGAGGATAGTTGGAGGATAGAGAGGGAGGGGGCGGTTGTAGGGGTAATTGTGAGGTGGGGGGTTAGTATTGTGGGAAACAGTGACGCTGCAGGAGTCGACGACATTCCAGCTTGACTATTCTTATGGTAGGTGCTGAGACGCGGGTGGGCGGGTTGACTGGCTGTGGCGGCCACTCCGGCCACCTAATGCTCAGCCCCGCGGTGGGTTGTGATTACAGGGCTCCTGGCCTTCAGGTGGCGGCTGTAGGTGTTGTGGTGGGTGAGGTGCAGGGGAGGGAGCCAGACCTCACTCCTCGCCCCTCCTCTCGCTCCCTCACCATACACTTTCCACTCCATACCTCCTCAACCTTGTGTGGTAGGCGTTGTGTACATTTTCCTCCACACAGTGTAAACCTAGTGTTGCCTTCTGTGTTGCTGGGCCTTGCTGGGCCTTCCTCGGCCTTGCTGGGCCTTCCTGAGCCTTTCTGGGCCTTCCTGGGCCTTGCTGGGCCTTGCTGGGTCTGCCAGACTCTACCAGTCCTCGCGGGGAATGTGGTACTCGTCCTCTCAACTAATAGTTCCTATTTTGTACGTTACGGTAACCAACTTTAAAAATGCAACCTGCTATTTTTATCGGCCCACATATATCTACGTTTTCTATGCATCGAACTCGATAGGTTAGGTGGGTTGCTTAGGCTCACTCGTTTCTGATTAGGCTAGGGGGTTGGATTTTTTACGGAGTGGCAAATCAAGAGAACGGGGCTGTGCAGTGAAAGCCCCGGCGGCGATTGTGGTTGTGGTGGTGGTGGTAGTGGTGGTGGTTGGTGCTAGTGTTGCATGGTTGCCATATGCAGCATTGCTAAACCAGTATGACTATAGCATTTGGAAGAGATATATGCGTACACGGAGCTGTGATATGTTGACCAGACCACACACTAGAAAGTGAAGGGACGACGACGTTTCAGTCCGTCCTGGACCATTCTCAAGTCGATGGTGAATGATTCGGCCTGGGATATGACGGAGGGAAGGAATGGGGTCCCAGTCTCTTGGACTATCGGGGATCGAACTCCGGTCCGGCAAGAAGCGAGGCCTCCACTGTACATACCGACGAGTCAAGAGTTGATGGAAAGTTGATGGATGTACAAAATAGGACATTATCATCCTCCTTATGATGATGACCAGACGACACACTAGAAGTTGAAGGGACGACGACGTTTCAGTTCGTCCTGGACCATTCTCAAGTCGATTGTGAATGATCTTATGATCTCACTTGCCCTGGTGTGATGAAGTGTGTATATACCTTTGGTGTTGAGCGTTGGTTAATGTGCTATGGTTACCTGTGGTGTTAACCTGTGGTGTTAACCTGTGTGTTGTTTACCTGTGTGGTATTAACCCGTGTGGTGTTTACCTGTGTGGTGTGTAATTAAGGTGTGTTTCCTCGCCAGTGGAGCTGTACCTGTCCCCGGTGGAGACCTACTGCGAGAACATCGACTACCACATCTTCAACGAAGACAGCGACACCTCCAAGTTCACTGAGGACGAGATGGTCAGATTACGTGAGTACCCGCGGCTGCCTTCACTAGTAACACCCTCCAGGTTCAAATTCAAGTATTGAAATTGAAATAAGTTTATTGAGGTAAAATACACACAAAGGGATGAGGTAGCTCAAGGTATTCTCACCCCGTTCAGTACATCGTGTTAATACATACATATACACACATCACAAACAATAAACATATTTTCAAACATTTTGAGAGATAAACATCTACATTTCCTAAAAATTCAAGTATGTTTATTGAGACAAGAAAGAAATACATCTCAAAGGGATAGAGTAGCTTAGGCTATTTCTACCCCTCTAAACACCCTCCATGGCTTGGTTTGGGGGAGGGGGGGGGAGGGGTCTTTTACAGGATGCTGCCAGCAACAGCCTCACCGATCAAGGTAAGGTAACACCGAGCGTGACCTTCGAATAAGCAGGGTCTTGTGTAGAAGAAAAACTCGACCAATTAGAGGTAAACTTAGGGTCTGGAAGGTAAACTCTCCGGAAGTGTTTATCTCTAAACACCTCCAAGGAATACCTGATCAACCAGGCTGTGATTCGTACGTCAGGCTGCGAGCAGCCGCATCCAACAGCCTGGATGACCAGATGACCAACCGGGAGGCCTGGTCGGAGAGCGGGCCGCGAGGTCATTGATCCCCAAGGTAGGTAGGTAGGTAGTAGTGGGGGTAGGGGGGGTGAGGGAGGGGGTTTAAGACTCCTTTCCCCCGCTCCTCGGGGGGTTGATAAAGGCGTCAAGGACAAACAGCTTCTCGGGTTAGTAAATATATTCAATGGTGGAGGAAATCACTCACGAGTTTTTCTGCTGTAATTGGAGGGATATTTCCACGACAAGTAGATTGGTGCGCGCGCCGCCGCCGGCTGTCTCAACCTGACCCCTGAAGCCGGGGGGGGGGGGACAGACTACCTTACCCCATTGGGGGGGGGGTGTAAGGGAGGCTGTAAAAGGCCTCGAGAGGAAGGGAGGTAAGAAGGGAAGCTGACTACATACCTTGAGGTGCTTCCGGGGCTTAGCGTCCCCGCGGCCCGGTCGTCGATCAGGCCTCGTGGTGAAAATAACTCCACGACAAATGCTGTTGTGGAAGGCTGAGCTTGGGGGCTGCTGCTTGTATTGAAGGATGCATGTCCCCCCCCCTCCCCCATCTCTTACCCTGCTGTAATTAGATAACGATATGAATTGATAAAGTAGGGAAACTGGATTTACGACTAGATAAATCTAGGAAACTAGATTTATTCCTCCAAGGAGTGCCGGACCAACCGGGCTGTGGTGGGTATGTGGGTCTGCGGGCCGCTCCAAGCAACAGCCTGGTGGACCAAACTCTCACAAGTCAAGCCTGGCCTCGGGCCGGGCTTGGGGAGTAGAACAACTCCCAGAACCCCATCAACCAGGTATCAACCAGGTAGATAATCTCAGAATACAGCCAGGTACAAAGCAGGCTACGCCAGCAGTGGGTGCTTGTGCTGTAGTGAGGTAAACAAAGGGGGGCGTCACTAACAAGAGCCCCTGTTAGTATCCAGTCCAGAAATTACAGCCTAAATGATGGTCCGGGATATAGGAACGTGTGCGTACTGATGCTTGGTGCGCGTATGGTTACTTGTGTGAACGCAAACACTACGCGGGGTGTGTGTGGCCTCTTGCGTATGGAGGATATGTGCGCGTTGATGATTGATTGATGAAGATTAAGCCACCCAAAAGGTGACACGGGCATGAATAGCCCGTAAGTGGTGCCCTTTTAAGCCATTACCAGTATCAAGAGCTGATACTGGAGATCTGTGGAGGTGCGACTGCACCCTGCGTGACGGGAGATATCTCTCTGATTCTTTGAGATTGGCGCGTTGATGAGGTTCTGGGAGTTGTTCTACCCCCCAAGCCCGGCCCCGAGGCCAGGCTTGACTTGTGAGAGTTTGGTCCACCAGGCTGTTGCTTGGAGCGGCCCGCAGGCCCACATATACCTGCTTGATGGGGTTCTGGGAGTTCTTCTACTCCCCAAGCCCGGCCCGAGGCGCGTGTTTGTGTGTAGGAAATCCGCCACCACTGACGGCAGCAGCAGTATGTTTAGCCGTTGAACGGCCAAGTTTTACTTGTACTGCTGCTGTCTTCCTAGTCCAGCCCCGCCCCCAAGCCTGGCCCCAAGCCTCGCCCTGCCTGACCCAGTGCCAGGTTGGCACGGTGCCAGGAGTATGGCCACACAGGCCAGGTGAGTAACTAGGCGCTCCCGGCATGTACAGCGGTAAGCCATTACTGCCTGTACAGCGGTAAGCCATTACTGCATGTACAGAGGTAAGTCATTACTGTCTGTACAGAGGCGCGCCATTGGTTGCAGCCTTCACTCGAGGACGGGCGGGCCTTATTTGAGGGGAAGTCTTTGCAACTTTACATAAATTACTTGGCCCAATTAAAATAATTGGGTGTCTGAGCTGTTGTGTGGGATCTGGTATAACCATTTATCTTACTCTTAAGCAATACATTAGGCCCCCTTGAGGTGAGTAGGCTATAAAAGCGTGTTGAAAAGCTATTAATAACCACGAGAGAATTGTTAGGGAGAGTGGGAAGAATTTGTAGTATAAATATGATACAAATGTATCGCAATATCCATGTCAACAAAGAAAATGAGACCATTCAGGTTCGTGAAGTGGGGGAGCTAAACTAAATTTTCTTGACTGTACCTGTGTGGTCTAAACTAGCTGAAGAGACCGTGGGGGGGTTGGGGCAGAGAACGGAGCATCTCCAGGTTCGTGGACCGGGTAAGGCACAAACGTTGCTACTGTACCTATATAACTACCCCGGTCGGTCGGCCGAGCGGACAGCACACTGGACTTGTGATCCTGTGGTCCCGGGTTCGATCCCGGGCGCCGGCGAGAAACAATGGGCAGAGTTTCTTTCACCCTATGCCCCTGTTACCTAGCAGTAAAATAGGTGCCTGGGTGTTAGTCAGCTGTCACGGGCTGCTTCCTGGGGGGTGGAGGCCTGGTCGAGGACCGGGCCGCGGGGACACTAAAGCCCCGAAATCATCTCAAGATAACCTCAAGATAACCCCTTGTGACAACTTTCTTTCCTGGTTTTGTGGTCCAGTTTGGTAATCTCCTCTCACCAGTTTGGTAATCTCCTCTCACCAGTTTGGTAATCTCCTCTCACCAGTTTGGTAATCTCCTCTCACCAGTTTGGTAATCTCCTCTCACCAGTTTGGTCTCTGGCTGGCTCTCCCACCAGTTAATTTTTAATTTTGCCCCGGAGAGCTAAGTGTAACATGTAGTGGGGTGTTGTACATGACCGCGTGTACAACACCCTCCCTAGTAGGAAGAAAACCCGCAGGGTTGTTCATCCCACCCTCCAGCAGGCTGTCTCCAACCTCCTGCAGCCTGTCTCCACCCTCCAGCAGCCTGTCTCCACCCTCCAGCAGCCTGTCTCCACCCTCCAGCAGCCTGTCTCCACCCTCCAGCAGCCTGTCTCCACCCTCCAGCAGCCTGTCTCCACCCTCCAGCAGCCTGTCTCCACCCTCCAGCAGCCTGTCTCCACCCTCCAGCAGCCTGTCTCCACCCTCCAGCAGCCTGTCTCCAGCCTCCAGCAGGCTGTCTCCAGCCTCCAGCAGGCTGTCTCCAGCCTCCAGCAGGCTGTCTCGACCCTCCAGCAGGCTGTCTCGACCCTCCAGCAGCCTGTCTCCAGCCTCCAGCAGCCTGTCTCCAACCTCCAGCAGGCTGTCTCCAACCTCCAGCAGCCTGTCTCCAGCCTCCTGCAGGCTGTCTCCAGCCTCCAGCAGGCTGTCTCCAGCCTCCAGCAGGCTGTCTCGACCCTCCAGCAGCCTGTCTCCAACCTCCAGCAGGCTGTCTCCAACCTCCAGCAGGCTGTCTCCAACCTCCAGCAGGCTGTCTCCAGCCTCCAGCAGGCTGTCTCCACCCTCCAGCAGGCTGTCTCCAACCTCCAGCAGGCTGTCTCCAACTTCCAGCAGGCTGTCTCCAGCCTCCAGCAGGCTGTCTCCAGCCTCCAGCAGGCTGTCTCCAACCTCCAGCAGCCTGTCTCCAACCTCCAGCAGCCTGTCTCCAACCTCCAGCAGCCTGTCTCCACCCTCCAGCAGGCTGTCTCCACCCTCCAGCAGCCTGTCTCCAGCCTCCTGCAGGCTGTCTCCAGCCTCCTGCAGGCTGTCTCCAGCCTCCAGCAGGCTGTCTCCAACCTCCAGCAGCCTGTCTCCAACCTCCAGCAGCCTGTCTCCAACCTCCAGCAGCCTGTCTCCACCCTCCAGCAGCCTGTCTCCACCCTCCAGCAGCCTGTCTCCACCCTCCAGCAGCCTGTCTCCAACCTCCAGCAGCCTGTCTCCACCCTCCAGCAGCCTGTCTCCACCCTCCAGCAGGCTGTCTCCACCCTCCAGCAGGCTGTCTCCACCCTCCAGCAGCCTGTCTCCAGCCTCCAGCAGGCTGTCTCCAACCTCCAGCAGCCTGTCTCCACCCTCCAGCAGGCTGTCTCCACCCTCCAGCAGGCTGTCTCCACCCTCCAGCAGCCTGTCTCCAGCCTCCTGCAGGCTGTCTCCAGCCTCCAGCAGGCTGTCTCCAACCTCCAGCAGCCTGTCTCCACCCTCCAGCAGCCTGTCTCCAGCCTCCAGCAGGCTGTCTCCAGCCTCCAGCAGGCTGTCTCCAACCTCCAGCAGGCTGTCTTCAACCTCCAACAGTCTCACCAGAAGCTAGGGGGGGTACCCATGCCCCAGGAAGGTCTCATTAACCTGTAATGGCAACCTTCCTTCCGCTGTAGGTTGGCATCATCGGCACTTCAGCCAATGCAAGTGGAAAGTCAGGCTTGTTGGACCTGGAAAAATTGCAGCGGATTGCTTTGCGAATTCTTACGAAAGAGCACTTGCAAGGCAATATGGAGATGACTTGAGAGAAGGGGGAGTTATACTTGCTCTTGAGAGGGAGTTATTTTCTACTGGAGCCCGAGGGAGGGTGGGGAGGGCTGCTGGAGCCCGAGGGAGGGTGGGGAGGGCTGCTGGAGCCCGAGGGAGGGTGGGGAGGGCTGCTGGAGCCCGAGGGAGGGTGGGGAGGGCTGCTGGAGCCCGAGGGAAGGTGGGGAGGGAGGGCTGCTGGAGCCCGAGGGAAGGTGGGGAGGGAGGGCTGCTGGAGCCCGAGGGAAGGTGGGGAGGGAGGGCTGCTGGAGCCCGAGGGAAGGTGGGGAGGGCTGCTGGAGCCCGAGGGAAGGTGGGGAGGGAGGGCTGCTGGAGCCCGAGGGAGGGTGGGGAGGGAGGGCTGCTGGAGCCCGAGGGAAGGTGGGGAGGGAGGGCTGCTGGAGCCCGAGGGAAGGTGGGGAGGGAGGGCTGCTGGAGCCCGAGGGAAGGTGGGGAGGGAGGGCTGCTGGAGCCCGAGGGAAGGTGGGGAGGGAGGGCTGCTGGAGCCCGAGGGAAGGTGGGGAGGGAGGGCTGCTGGAGCCCGAGGGAAGGTGGGGAGGGAGGGCTGCTGGAGCCCGAGGGAAGGTGGGGAGGGAGGGCTGCTGGAGCCCGAGGGAAGGTGGGGAGGGAGGGCTGCTGGAGCCCGAGGGAAGGTGGGGAGGGAGGGCTGCTGGAGCCCGAGGGAAGGTGGGGAGGGAGGGCTGCTGGAGCCCGAGGGAAGGTGGGGAGGGAGGGCTGCTGGAGCCCGAGGGAGGGTGGGGAGGGAGGGCTGCTGGAGCCCGAGGGAAGGTGGGGAGGGAGGGCTGCTGGAGCCCGAGGGAAGGTGGGGAGGGAGGGCTGCTGGAGCCCGAGGGAAGGTGGGGAGGGAGGGCTGCTGGAGCCCGAGGGAAGGTGGGGAGGGCTGCTGGAGCCCGAGGGAAGGTGGGGAGGGAGGGCTGCTGGAGCCCGAGGGAGGGTGGGGAGGGCTGCTGGAGCCCGAGGGAAGGTGGGGAGGGAGGGCTGCTGGAGCCCGAGGGAGGGTGGGGAGGGCTGCTGGAGCCCGAGGGAAGGTGGGGAGGGAGGGCTGCTGGAGCCCGAGGGAGGGTGGGGAGGGCTGCTGGAGCCCGAGGGAAGGTGGGGAGGGAGGGCTGCTGGAGCCCGAGGGAAAGCTTAAAGCAGTCAAATTGTACTCTGGAAAGGGTGGAAGACGTCACATAATGTATACATGGATGATACTGGAGCGTCGGGTCCCAAACATGCACACCAAAATAACTTGCTGGCGCGAAAGATATGGCGGGAAATGCAGACTAGACCCCTGAGTGAAGAGTGGATGCGTCATAGACACAGAGAACATTGTATGAACATGAGAGGTGTTCATACAGTGAACATCTCTTCAACCTCCTTCCTCTAAATGTAGGAAACATTGCCGGAACACAAATGGCGATATTCAAGAGACAATTGGACAAATTTTGCAGGAAGTGCTGTGTGATTGTACCTATGGCACCTCTGCTCCTCACTGGTTCTATTCTTGCGTTTCCTACTTGTGCAACCGGGCTCGGGGAATAGAAGAACTCTCGAGACCCTCTCCAGGTATGCTCCAGGTAAGTGCCGGACCCGCCAGGATGTAGTGGACACGTGTGCCTGCAGTCCCTTACAAGCAAACCACCTTTCAGATCAAGATATCACAAGCAGAGCCCCAGCCCGGTGGAGGGGGCAGGTAACTTTCCAAGTTTACTACAGGTAAACCATAGGTAAGGTAGGAGTTTACGGGTACTTGGTCTGGAGTACTCACCAGGTAACACGTCACTGATCGATGTACCTAGAGACACTTCCTGCCTTCCCCCCTTCCAACCCCCCAGCAAGCAGGCGAGGGGGAGACCATTACCTGCACTCAGCGGCCATCTACTTGCTGGCGTTCCAGTGACCCCCAAACCCCCTAGTTACTCCACACAGTGTGGTGAACACAGTAACTGTTCCCTTTCTTCAGGCCCTGCTGGCAAGGGAAATACACCCGGGGCCACTGGCCACCCTGAAAGATCTGGACGAGCATGGCAGGGTTAGCAAGTTATCTGCTGATGTTCAGACAGTACTGTTCCCTTCATGCAGGTCGGCGTTCAATCCCCGACCGTCTATATGGTTGAGCACCATTCTTTCTCCCCCCGTCCCATCCCAAATCCTTGTCCTGACCCCTTCCCAGGGCTATATAGTGGTAATGGCTTGGCGCTTTCCCCCTGATACTTCCCTCAGACAGTACTGTGTTTGTGCCTGTGGCACCTCTGCTCCTCGGAGGAGCAGAGGTGCCACAGGCACAATCTGCATTTCCTTCCGTATCTTTCGCTCCAGTATGTTGTTATTTTACTGTGCAAATTTGGGACCTGGTCCTCCAGTATCGTCCATATATATATATTATTTGGTATCTCTCTCGTCTCCTTTACATGGAGTACATTTTGGGAGCTTTGAGACGGTTCCAATAATTTAGGTGTTTTATCGTGTCTATGGGTGCCGTATATGTCCTCTGTATTCCCTCTAGTTCAGAAATATCTCCCGCTCTGGAAGGGTGAGTGAGTACCGAGCAGCACTCGAGGTGGGACAGCATTAGTGACTTAAACAGTATTACACAAACGTGGGATCCCTGGATTTGAACGTTCTCGTGATCCATCCTATCATTTTCTTTCCATAATTCCCAGGTCTTTTACATGTTTTTGCTTCTGTGAGAGAACTTTATAAACACCTCCAGGTAATACCTGATCAGCCAGACTGTGATGCATGCGTCAGGCTGCGTCCAACAGCCTGGTTCACCGGACCAACAGCCAGGAGACGTTCTAGTATTGGTCCCACTTGTACCCTAGACTAGAGCTAGCAGTGGTAACGTCTAGAAACCTGCTAACCTTATTGGATGATCCATAGATGTGCGTTGCTTCCTGCATGATAGAAGGATGATAAAATGGAGGATCTGGTGTAAATTTCACTTTGCCTCGTGTCCACTTGCGGTGTTGACCAGACCACACACTAGAAGGTGAAGGGACGACGACGTTTCGGTCCGTCCTGGACCATTCTCAAATCGATTGTCGACTTGAGAATGGTCCCGCACGGACCGAAACGTCGTCGTCCTTTTACGTTCTAGTGTGTGGTCTGGTCAACTTACTTTAGCCACGTTATTGTGACTCATCGCCTGCACTTGCGGTGGTTTGTTTGGCATTTCTCACCAGTGCAGACATTTTCTCATCTGGAGCTTTTCAGAAAAGAAAATGACGTTTCCCAAGCCTGGTAACATGCGTCTGTACCTCTGGTTGTCTGGTGTTGCTGGTCAAGATTGTCGTGTGTTGCTGGTCACGGAGCTTGTCATGGTCTGAGTGGTCCGTGAGGGACCTGTCTTAGTCTCAGTGGTCCGTGTGGGGAGCCAGTGACGGTGTGGTCACTGGCGGTCACTCACACCGGGGGACCTTAGTTGTGGTCCTCGCTGGTAAACAAGTAGGAAGGTTGTGTGCTGGAGACCTACATTCATGACCTCCTTCCCCCCCCCCACACTGCTCCTTCCCCGCCCCTCCCCCACACTGCTCCTTCCCCGCCCCCCCACACTGCTCCTTCCCCGCCCCCCCACACTGCTCCTTCCCCCCCCCCCCCACACACTGCTCCTTCCCCGCCCCCCTCACACTCTGCTCCTTCCCCGCCCCCCCCACACTGCTCCTTCCCCGCCCCCACACGCTGCTCCTTCCCCGCCCCCACACACTGCTCCTTCCCCGCCCCCCCACACTGCTCCTTCCCCCCCCCACACACTGCTCCTTCCCCGCCCCCCTCACACTCTGCTCCTTCCCCGCCCCCCCACACTGCTCCTTCCCCGCCCCCACACACTGCTCCTTCCCCGCCCCCACACTGCTCCTTCCCCGCCCCCACACACTGCTCCTTCCCCGCCCCCACACACTGCTCCTTCCCCGCCCCCCCCACACTGCTCCTTCCCCGCCCCCACACACTGCTCCTTCCCCGCCCCCCCCACACTGCTCCTTCCCCGCCCCCACACACTGCTCCTTCCCCGCCCCCCCCCACACTGCTCCTTCCCCGCCCCCCCCCACACTGCTCCTTCCCCGCCCCCACACACTGCTCCTTCCCCGCCCCCACACACTGCTCCTTCCCCGCCCCCACACACTGCTCCTTCCCCGCCCCCACACACTGCTCCTTCCCCGCCCCCCCCACACTGCTCCTTCCCCGCCCCCCCCACACTGCTCCTTCCCCGCCCCCACACACTGCTCCTTCCCCGCCCCCACACACTGCTCCTTCCCCGCCCCCCCCCCCACACTGCTCCTTCCCCGCCCCCCCCCCCCACACTGCTCCTTCCCCGCCCCCACACTGCTCCTTCCCCGCCCCCACACACTGCTCCTTCCCCGCCCCCCACACACTGCTCCTTCCCCGCCCCCCCACACTGCTCCTTCCCCGCCCCCACACACTGCTCCTTCCCCGCCCCCCCCCACACTGCTCCTTCCCCGCCCCCACACACTGTTCCTTCCCCCCCCCCCACACTGCTCCTTCCCTGCCCCCACACACTGCTCCTTCCCCGCCCCCACACACTGCTCCTTCCCCGCCCCCACACACTGCTCCTTCCCCCCCCCACACTGCTCCTTCCCCGCCCCGCCCCACACTGCTCCTTCCCCGCCCCCCCACACTGCTCCTTCCCCGCCCCCACACACTGCTCCTTCCCCGCCCCCACACACTGCTCCTTCCCCGCCCCCACACACTGCTCCTTCCCCGCCCCCCCACACTGCTCCTTCCCCGCCCCCACACACTGCTCCTTCCCCGCCCCCACACACTGCTCCTTCCCCGCCCCCACACACTGCTCCTTCCCCGCCCCCACACACTGCTCCTTCCCCGCCCCCCACACACTGCTCCTTCCCCGCCCCCCACACACTGCTCCTTCCCCGCCCCCCACACACTGGCCACCCTCCACCCTCAGACCCACCACCACCCCACCACCAACACTGGTGGTGGGGAAGGTGCTCCAGTGGATAAGGGAGTACTTAAGCAACAGGAAACAGCGAGTAACGGTGAGGGGGGAGACATCAGAGTGGCGAGATGTCACCAGCGGAGTCCCACAGGGCTCAGTACTTGGACCCATCCTGTTTCTAATATATGTGAACGATCTTCCAGAGGGTATAGACTCATTCCTCTCGATGTTTGCTGATGATGCAAAAATTATGAGAAGAATCAAGACGGATGAAGATAGAGACTACAGGATGACCTGGACAAACTGGAGGAATGGTCTAGAAAATGGCTGCTAAAGTTCAACTCGGGAAAGTGTAAGGTGATGAAATTAGGCGAAGGGAGCAGGAGGCTGAACACAAGGTATCATCTGGGAGGGGAAATCCTGCAAGAGTCAAATAGAGAGAAGGATCTGGGGGTTGATATCACACCGAACCTGTCCCCAGAGGCCCACATCAAAAGAATATCATCAGCGGCATATGCTAGACTGGCCAACATAAGAACTGCCTTCAGAAACTTGTGTAAGGAATCTTTCAGAACCCTGTATACCACTTATGTAAGACCAATCCTGGAGTATGCAGCTCCAGCCTGGAGTCCATACCTAGTTAAACACAAGACAAAGTTAGAGAAGATTCAGCGGTATGCCACCAGGCTCGTCCCGGAACTGAGAGGATTGAGCTACGAGGAAAGGCTAAAGGAGCTGAACCTCACATCCCTGGAAAACAGAAGAGTAAGGGGAGACATGATAACCACCTACAAAATTCTCAGGGGAATTGACAGGGTGGACAAAGATGAGCCACAGGGTGGACACAGATGAGCCACAGAGACGTTAGAAAGAATTTTTTCAGTGTCAGAGTAGTTAATAAATGGAATGCACTAGGAAGTGATGTGGTGGAGGCTGACTCCATACACAGTTTCAAATGTAGATATGATAGAGCCCAATAGGCTCAGGAATCTGTACACTAGTTGATTGACAGTTGAGAGGCGGGACCAAAGAGCCAGAGCTCAATCCCCGCAAGCACAATTAGGCGAGTACTGGGGTAGTGGCCCCAACACACGTAGTACAAACTCCTGGCCAGTGTTTCTCCACCACGTAGTACAAACTCCTGGCCAGTGTTTCTCCACCACGTAGTACAAACTCCTGGCCAGTGTTTCTCCACCACGTAGTACAAACTCCTGGCCAGTGTTTCTCCACCACGTAGTACAAACTCCTGGCCAGTGTTTCTCCACCACGTAGTACAAACTCCTGGCCAGTGTTTCTCCACCACTTTTGTAATTTCTTTTTGTTTTCTATTTTTGCGGTTGAGTGTGAAAGTGGAGAGTGGAGCAGGAGACGCAGCTGGGAAGGTGGAGGTGGACGGGCGAGGAACATTATGAGAACGTTCAAATCCCGGGATCCCTTCACGTTCAATAAACCCTTGAACTATATGTTTAACACATCCCTAACCCGGTCCATGGAGGACAGAAGGAAATGTATATATGCTGGTTAGCATTGTAAATGTGTGGCCACGTCTGTGGTAGAAAATAATAATAATAATAAAGTCCCCTGAGTACTGCTCGGTCCTCGCTTCCCCCTTCAGAGCAGGCGAGATTTCTGAAAATTGAAGGAATACACAAAACACGAAAACCAAAACATATGACATAGCATCAATATTACCTCTGCTGAGGACATTGCAACACTACAAGCAGATATTAATAAAGTTTTCGACGGGGCATAAGAAAATAACGTGATGTTTAACAGTGATAAATTCCAGGTACTCAGGTACGGTAAAATGAGGATCTTGAACATAATACAGGGTACAAAACACAATCAAATCTGCCCATAGTAGGAAAACAGCAGATAGTTTTCAGACTATCAAATTAGATAGTTTTCTTCAAGGAGTGCCGGACCAACCGGGCTGTGGTGGGTATGTGGGCCTGCGGGCCGCTCCAAGCAACAGCCTGGTGGACCAAACTCTCACAAGTCAAGCCTGACCTCGGGCCGGGCTTGGGGAGTAGAAGAACTCCCAGAACCCCATCAACCAGGTATCTCCTCTGCGCTGCACCCTCTCTCCTGTGCGTCACTAAATATTGGTACGTTCTGGCGGTCCGTCACAGCATTTTGGTACTTTCTAACGGTCTGTCGCTACAAATTGGTACTTTGAACCAAATAGTTACTATACGTACTATAGTAACTATAGTCACGGTATATAAGTTCATTTTAGAAGGCTGGGCTGCTTCGTGCCGAGGTCTGTCACGGTGTCCAGGGGAGGGAGAGGAAGAGGGGGAGGTGGGGGTGAAAGGGAGGGAGTGGAGGATGGGGGAGGGGGTGATCAAATGGAGTGGGAGGTCTCTCCTGACGTCCTCCCCCTTCACATTACAACATTGCAGTAATTTCGACCATACATCACGGAAAACAAATTTGGAGTGTGCTTTGAATGCTGCTCTCCGACGTCTGCCTCATGTCTCACCTCACGTGTCTGTGAGAGGAAGGGTCTCACCTCACGGGGGTTTCTGAGGAGGTCACCTCATGTCACTGGGGGAGGGGTAGTATGCCTGTGAAAGGGGGGGGGTTGTCACAATTTGCACAATCGCTCAATCATCTCAAGATAACCACCTTAGGTATGCCAGAACTCTCAGTATAAAACCCAAATTTGGAGACACGAGGCTTAACAGAGCTGGCGAGTGAGTGATTAGATCGACAGGTTTGGAGACCAGTTCGGGTTCACGTGGCTGACAGAGGTCAGCTAGAGCAGGAGGAGGAGGTCGAACAGGTTAAGGAGGAGCAAGAGTACCATCTTGAGGGGGGTAGTTTCGGGGATCAATGCCCTCACGCAACCCGTTCTCTGTCCTGCCCTCCACCCCCCCTCACCCCAACCATGAATTCCGCTCAGAAATAACGCTCAGGAGTCATATTTCCTATAGGCGTCATATTTTGAAACTTCAGGGCGATTTGAGCAAAATCTGATCAATCGACGGTTTTCACTAATTTGCATATGTTCGGTATAAAAAGTCGTAATTTAAAACTCTACCTTCGCCAGGTAGAGAAGACCGCCTCAGCAACCGACCAAACATGTTCGGTCCCTCTCACAACCTGTCTTAGGAATCACAGCCTGGTTGATCACACAGTCTTTGGAGGGGTTTTATCAAGGTTTCTCAAGAATACAAAGAAGAGTGTGTTGAAAAGCCTTTGGGCCTGTAAAGTTTAGAATTTTATAATAATAATGATATAAAAAATACATATATTTGGTACATGATACAGTGGAGAATCTGTAGGCAATAAATGTACAATACATAACGTAAAGATAATTTGGAGTTTTATTGACAATTGAGTTTTAGACATTTGTTAATTGTTGATGAGATTTAGAAAATGGTTGACAACAATTTTATGATATTTAGAAGCGGCAGATTTCAGCGACAGTAGAGATAGCATATTTAATGCTCAGGAAACCAAAAGACAGGCGGGACTGTAGGATGAGGAAATGCGAGTACAGAAATGGGTAGATAATTAGGTATTTCTCAGTTTTTCAATTAAAGTGGTTCAGAGATGTACAGTTTTGTATCACTTGGGAGGTCATTCTGCAGTTTAGGACCCTTAATTAAGGGCGATATCATTGCCCTCACCCCCTGCTATCACCTCCCTCACCCCCCTGCTATCACCGCCCCCACCCCCTGCTATCACCGCCCTCACCCCCTGCTATCACCACCCCCACCCCCCTGCTATCACCGCCCTCACCCCCTGCTATCACCACCCCCACCCCCCTGCTATCACCGGCAGCAGCCTCCTGCCATGGTTCTTGTGATGGGGTTATTCCGCCTCCGTGTCTTTTCTATAATGACAATAAATACAAATGTCAATTCATTAGTTTTTTATTTTGTGTAGAAGTGTGACGCGCCAAGTTTAGGCTGTTGGGTGAAAGTTGGGTGGAGTGGACCATGTCGAATGTCAACACGCAAAGGAAAAGTCGAGTGATTGTCGTGGTATTTGACACCCGTGTTGTTTATGCTATTGACTCCAACCCCCCCAACCCCCTCTCCTCGTTGCCCCCCCACCTCCTCTTCCCTTTGCTGGCCCCTCCCCGCCCCCCGTAATTGCTCTCTGCCCCTCAGCAGCCAAAACACGGCTGACTATGACTATGGAAGGAAGCCGTTGTAGAGGTCCCTGGCGATGGCGGCGACGCGGCCACCTCGCCCCGGCATCAACTGCCAGTAGAGAGGTGACGCGAAAGCCGAGACTGTTGTAACGTTAGAGTCCGGCGGCTGGTGTTAGTGGAGGTGGTCACCCTGTGCCTCTCTGCCACTCCCCGCACCCTTGGGTGACTCGTCTCTCACCGATACACGTGACACTGCAGCCATCCCGGAAAGCGACGGTGTAGGCTACTGGCGTGTCACGAGTGCTACGGGCCTCCAGGCGTTACTTGGACCATTCAGCAACACCAAGTAACTTTCACTTGATTTCGAACACGTGACCTTAGCAGCACATACCTGAGGCGCGCACCCTGGCGCCCCCTGCCCTCGGGCTATCCATCCCGGCCTGGGTGATCCACCCTCTATAGTTTTTTGTTGAGTTGGACAGTAGTCGAGCGACGGTCTCGCTTCATGCAGGTCAACGTTCATCCCCCGACCGTCCAAGTGGTTGGGCGCCATTCCTTCCCCTCCCCTCCCATTCCAAATCCTTATCCTGATTGATTGATAAAGATTAAGCCACCTAAGAGGTAGCACGGGCATGAATAGCCCGTAAAAACCTTATCCTGACCTCTTCCCAGTGCTATATACTCGTAAGGCCTTGGCGCTTTCCCCTGATAGTTCCCTCCCCCTTGGAAAGTCTTCAGAAAATTAAAAACGCTGTTAAAAACTGATACTGGTGGCGGAGGAGAGGCTGTTTACTGTGTTCTACTGCTTCCGTGTGGTGGAAGAGGCGTGTCATAGATAGTGACACAAGGTGGGGGTAGATAGATTGCTAGTGGAAGGGAGGCGCTGATAAAACTGGTGTGGGAGAGATGGAATAGGCGAGTCTGGAGCCACGGCGTACTTGCATATAATATTGCATCAGGGAAATGAAATACACAACCAACATTTGCCTGTTGAGAAACCAACTTTCCCTCTCGGTCAATCTTTGACGATCAGTTCTTGTTTTTTTTTGGTAATAATTGTTAACACTGGCGCCACTGATGGAGCAAGTGTGTTAGTAAGACAATAGGCAAACAATCGCATCACCTTGTCATCTCTGTGGAATGACGCTGGTGATTAAGGGGGAGGCAGAAAACATTGGCCGCTGGAGTGAAAGTTTAACAGCTAAAGGATTAATGTTACTCATAGCCGAATGAGGCCGGTTCACGAGAAAGTATTTCGGTTATTTTTGGTGTACGAGAAACTTAGAGATAAGATGAACGGTCGCAATAGAACTGTGGGAGGGTGGGTTAGGCTTCCCACACACCTGGTGGGTGGGTTAGGCTTCCCACACACCTGGTGGGTGGGTTAGGCTTCCACACACCTGGTGGGTGGGTTAGGCTTCCCACACACCTGGTGGGTGGGTTGGGCTTCCACACACCTGGTGAGTGGGTTAGGCTTCCACACACCTGGTGAGTGGGTTAGGCTTCCACACACCTGGTGGGTGGGTTAGGCTTCCACACACCTGGTGGGTGGGGGTTAGGCTTCCACACACCTGGTGGGTGTGTTAAGCACGGCTTCCACATACTAGGACGAAACAAACCCCCCAAAAAATACATTTGTAACAAAATTGATGAATAGTACACGAACTTTGGTCATAAAAACACAATTTTATTTCAAGCAGTGGTTTTTTTTTGAGATTCAAATTTATAATTTTGTGAGCCTTAGGCTCAGCACAGTAAATCTTTGAATACATTGAACGGGTTATAGTGACTTTTTTCCAGCAGAGATGCTTGTGAACTCTCGTTTTCTTACCCAGTAGACTGCACCTACATGGGATACCTTACCTTGAAGGTAAGAGTATAAACCTTGAAGGTAAGGGATGGCAAGAGTAAAATTACACGATGTTCCTACACAGAGGCTGAACATGCAGCATGTTAAGGGGGGCATCTATATTCAGGGCGCTAAGTAGTTTTTTAAGGCAATTAAAGTGAGGTTTTGTAATGAGTTGTAAATGTAACACATCCTTAGCCAATATGTTGTAAATATAGACTAAATATAGTGGTTTAACGATGACATGTGAGAGATATCTTGTACTTACGTAATATTAATAAACTCGGATATAAAATAATAATATACAAATATTTAGTGCGGTTATATCATGTCATCAGCAGCTAGAATAAGATAATAGACTATAATAATGTTTGCCAAGAGTGTGTAAGGAATATTTTTAATACTATAGATTTGTATGAATATTTTGCTGGCTAAAATGAGTAATATCTTAGCCTAATACATTATTGATGTAACACATTTAGTGTTGGTAAACTATATGATGTCTTGTGAAGTAGGGTGGTAAATGGTAAGAAAAGGTTATAGTGAGGTGATGTTAGAACCATATATACGTAGCCTAGCTACGTAGATATGGCTACGTATATATATAGCTACACATGTATGACAGCACCACTCCTGCGCCAGGTAAGTTACGGGCTCACCATAGCCCGTGCTACTTGAAACTTTTTGTTCCTAGTAGCTGACTCTAAAACATCATTGTCAGCGTCTCCTATTTCAAGTGGTGTTGCTTGAGGGGCGGGGAGTGGGTGCATGTTTGTGGAGGCGTGGGGCGGGGAGGGGGGGTCACGGGGTGTTTTATTGACGAGGGAGTGACGGGTGTTGGAGGGGAGGTGGGGGGGGGGGGGAAATTGTGGTCACGTTGTGTTGGTTTAGATGTTGAGAGTAACTGATGGTTGTCATATGGTGAGGTGTTAGAAAGTGGACTGATTGAGAGAGACTTGTCAGGCTTTCACCCTATTGTGTACACACACACACACACACACACACACACACACACACACACACACACACACACACACACACACATACACACACACTGTGTGTGTATGGTAGGGTAACAGTAGGGGCCCTGACGGCTGAGTGGACAGCGCTCGATTTTCGTAGTCCTAGGGTCTGGGGATCGATCTCCGGCCGAGGCGGAAACAAATAGGCAGAGTTTCTTTCACCATGATGTCCCTGTTACCTATTAGTAAATAGTTACCTGGGAGTTAGACAGCTGCTACGGGCTGCTCCTGGAGGTGTGCAACAAAAAGTTGGCCTGGTCGAGGACCGGGCCGCGGGGATGCTAAGCTCCGAAATAACCTACCAGAGGACCCAAAAACAGAACAATACGTCACTTTCGCCAGCCGCTTCCATTAACTAGTACGACAATTTTTAGCCTTAATTTTGGACGCATACGATCAAAATGCGACGTTCTTTTATAAGATGACAGGTTACCTTACCTTGAGGTGCTTCCGGGGCTTAGTGTCCCCGCGGCCCGGTCGTCGACCAGGCCTCCTGGTTGGACCAGGTTGCTCAACCTGCTAACAGGAGACGAAAGGTTCCTCTGTGTTGGGATCAATCATACTTCCATTCCTCTACCTAGTATAAGAAGATACCATTCTTCTCTCCTCTACCTGTCTTGGTTACCGTACTCTCACTGGTTCTTTCTTTATAGCGCTCTCTCCAGTGCTGTTAATAGCGCTCTCTCCAGTGGTGTTAATAGCGCTCAATCTCCGTTGGTTGCGCTCTCGCTCCAGTCTGCCCCTCCCTCCCTCCAGAAAGTGAAGAGCAGCCATCAGGTGCGGAAAATACCGTTATGTGGTCTAAAACTTCTCAAGGCGACGCAGAAAACTGTAATAAAAATTAGAGTACAACTTTCCCAGCGTTTGTGTAGACGGCGCAGACACGAAGTGGATCAATTGTTTTGCTTTTTACGTGGCACAGTGCCATTGTTGTGCCGTTGGTGATGGTGGTTGGCGAGTGAAAACATCAGGTTTAGACGCGAGAGAATTGGAGACGGGGGGAAGAGGGGGGGTTATATTGTGCTGGAAATGTGGCTAATTCTTATTTGGGAAGGTTGTGGTGGTGGTATTGTTGGGGTCTATTGTTGGGGTTGGGGTCTACCTGGCACATCCCATCCTTCCTACATCCTACACCCATCCTTCCTACATCCTACACCCATCCTTCCTACATCCTACACCCATCCTTCCTACATCCTACCTACACCCTACACCCATCCAGTGGGCGGCGTGCATGAAGGAAAACAGGAGGCAAACTTGGAGATATCTGGTTAGTACATTCCTCTGAATGAAACACATTACTGGAATATTTGTGATAGTTATCTATAAATTCGTAATTTTCTTTTAAATTCCACCCTTTCTTCTTTCTTTATTATGCACCCCATACCCATCCCGTGGGCGGTGGTGTAAAGGATTACAGAGGCACATAATAGGTTCAGGAACTGCCACCATATTCACTACACATTCTTGTTCACATTTTCTGAGTGCTTTATGCGTGGCTTGGTTTAGGCTACGGCCAGTAACTGGCCGAGTGACCACGCGGCCACAACCTGGCCGAGTGACCACGCGGCCACAACCTGGCCGAGTGACCACGCGGCCACAACCTGGCCGAGTGACCACGCGGCCACAACCTGGCCGAGTGACCACGCGGCCACAACCTGGCCGAGTGACCACGCGGCCATAACCTGGCCGAGTGACCACGCGGCCACAACCTGGCCGAGTGACCACGCGGCCACAACCTGGCCGAGTGACCACGCGGCCACAACCTGGCCGAGTGACCACGCGGCCACAACCTGGCCGAGTGACCACGCGGCCACAACCTGGCCGAGTGACCACGCGGCCACAACCTGGCCGAGTGACCACGCGGCCACAACCTGGCCGAGTGACCACGCGGCCACAACCTGGCCGAGTGACCACGCGGCCACAACCTGGCCGAGTGACCACGCGGCCACAACCTGGCCATTTCTCTTGATTTGCCACTTCGTAAAATGTCAACCTTTTAGCCCAATCAAAAGCCTAAATGTGCAGCTGTTTTCCCTAACCTCGATTCACTTTCTCAATCTTTGGCGGGTTTTGTTGGCATTAAACAGTTTATGAACTCCGAAGCAAAAGTGTATATCACTAGAGGTCACACATGGCGATGCGCCTAACCTACCAGAGGACCCAAAACAGAAAACGGGACAGTATGTCGTCGCTTTCGTGTGTCGCATACATTTTCAGGTACGACAATTTTTGCCCGTAGAGTATACGTCAAAATGCGACGTGCTATTACGGAAGACGGGGGGAGGGGGGTGATTAGGGGGTATGGTCATTCCGTACACGAGACGATTCGACGAAGCTCGTTTTCTGTTAATTAAACCGTATACATATTGTTAGGCTAGGATGTATTAGCTTAGATGAGGCTGTATTTAGCTCGGCTTGGTTAGTTTGGATTAAGTTAGGTTAGGTTATGTAAGGTTCAAAAATCCGTTGGCGAATCGTCTTGTGCACGATATGACTTGTATCATGTACTCACCTAACCTAATTGTACTCACCTAATTGTGCTTGCGGGGGTTAAGCTCTGGCTCTTTGGACCCGCCTCTCAACCGTCAATCAACAGGTGAGGGGTAACCCCTGTGGTTAGGCATCGGGGGGGGGGGGGGAGAGGGAAGGAAACTGTAAGGGGAAAGCGCCAAGCCCTTAAGGCTATATAGCACTTTGAAAGGGGTCAGGATAAGGATTAGGGATGGGACGGGGGGGGGGGATGGAATGGTGCCCAACCACTTATGGACGGTCGGGGATTGAACGCTGACCTGCATGATTGATTGATGAAGATTAAGCCACCCAAGAGGTGGCACGGGCATGAATAGCCCGTAAATGGTGGCCCTTTTGAGGGCCACCATTTACCAGTATCAAAAGATGATACTGGAGATCTGTGGAGGCGCAACTGCACCCTGCGTGACGGGAGATGTCTCCCGGACCAAATGGTGACCAAATGGTGACCAAATGGTGACCAAATGGTCGACCTGCATGAAACGAGACCGTTGCTGTATACCGTCCAGCCCAAGTGGATGGCATCTTGGTGGGGATGGGAGAGGGGGGGGGGGTGGAATTTAGACGCAATTGTCAAATGGGGGAATTGAGCTGAGGTTAGCTTAGTGTAGGGTCCACTACTTCCGCCTCC
The DNA here is from genome assembly GCF_040958095.1 of Procambarus clarkii. Taxonomy (NCBI): domain Eukaryota; kingdom Metazoa; phylum Arthropoda; class Malacostraca; order Decapoda; family Cambaridae; genus Procambarus; species Procambarus clarkii. Next base: position 4,322,999 of record NC_091240.1, read on the forward strand.
CTTCACCCCCTCCTTCCCCCCTTCTACCCTATTCACCTACGCTCATCAGACCCGCGCCGCCGCCGACTTTCGTCATCAATGACGTCCTGGAACTCTCAACACGTCTATTTCAGCACGATGGTGACTGGCGCTACTCAGGTCTCAGGTCCGACGCTGGCAGGCGAAGTGAACAGCTGCAGGAGAACTTTGACTATGGATTTCAATATTTATGGAATTTGGGGAGAAAGTGACGACTTGGCATCGTCTGTTTTTGGACGCATTCCTGAGGTGTTGGTCAGTATTACCATGTCCCTCCCCTGAGAACACCTACAGTGTTACCATGCCCCTCCCCTGAGAACACCTAGTTATACCATACCTCTTTTTGCTGTAGAGATATGAAGAATGAATGTATCGTATCATCTTCCTTGCGCGTATAACCCCCTGCAGCCCGTTCTCACACTTGACATACGTCAAAGGTAAGCTGGAAGCGTAAAAACTTGGGTGAACAGCTTAACATGCGCGCGTATTAAGATGCGTGTGTTCATTAGTATGAGGTAGCGTCAGCATTGCGATGCTGGTGATTTCACTAAACGGTCACAATTTTTACATCGTTGAGTCGATTGCTTAAAGGACATATGGTTATCTTGAGATGATTTCGCGCTTTAGTGTCCCTGCGGCCCGGTCCTCGACCAGGCCTCCACCCCCCAGGAAGCAGCCCGTGACAGCTGACTAACACCCAGGTACCTATTTACTGCTAGGTAACGGGGCATCAGAGTGAAAGAAACTCTGCCAATCGTTTCTCGCCGGCGCCCGGGATCGAACCCGGGACCACAGGATGACGCGTCCAGTGTTCTGTCCGTTCAGCTACCGGCTCCTAGGTGCATAAAGTGAGAGGACAGGTGTGTGGTGGAGGGTGACACATGCCTTATTAGTGGCTTACCTTACACGGGAAAGGTAAGCCTTCCTCACAACCCCTAGCAGCCTAGCGACGGCAACCTTCCTCATAAGGCTGAAAATAATTAATCAAAAGAAAACACTAAGCCTGGAAGACTATTCTATGCACTTTCTTACAAGCGCTCGTCAACTTTTCCTACCGTCGGCTTTCTTATAAACGCCTCGGCTTTAGGAGTTTACTCCAATTATCGTCCTGATGATCGCGCTTACAATCCCAGGATTAGACGATTTTGTTGCGTGGTCTGTGAGTAATAAGTTCAAAGATACTGTATACGTCCGCCCGGAATTTACCTGAGGGGGGGGGGGGCCCTTATGTAAATTCCGTATTTTAAAAAATACGGTAATTTTTTTTTGGTTGGGACCTTTAACAAGCCGCCGGCTTCCTGTTCTCGTCGAGATCACTAGTATTAAAGATCCTCTCCCCTATTTGCCCTGATGACATTTTCGGGTTGTATTTTAAATCTCAAGAGAGTTTTGGCGTTTACGGCTTTGGCGGGTAGGCGGTTCCGTGGGTTTATAACCCTATGGGTGAAGAAGCACCCATATAAACCTATGGATGGAATTGCAGGGACTGTTTATTTTTTGTAAATAATGCAACCTCGTGTTTAGATATTACCTATTGTGACGATCGTCAATAGTCACGAATTAGTATGTACTTACTTTTTAGACAGTAGTATGCTGACTAGTAAGGAATTCTTGAAAAAAAATGAAGCAAAAAAAAACTTAAATATTTCTAGACAAAGTATAGCACATACATGTACTATATTAGGCCTCAGATATCGCGTATTAAGCCTAGGAAGATTAGATTAGTTTAGTTTATCAAAGCAACACAAGTAATAAATAGATTTCCAGTTTATCCAATTCAATAGTGCCGATTTCAACGATTTAATTTCGTTGTTCGTCAGTATATATACTATGGTCTTCATCGTTACTGTAAGTATATACTACCAAAACAGGAGGATGGGCCGTGATAATGACATTAATCGAGAGTGCAATGTAGATAGGCATTTAGAATGACTATCTTGGAATGTAACAGGTTCAACATTCTAGCTGAAATAATATAAATTTACCACACAAGTAAAAAAAAAAATTAGGCGTGTCATATTTATCACTGAACGGAGCACATTATAAGATTTACCGTTGTGTAGCTCAAGGTTTTTAGCAATATAATTTATACTTTAATCTCATTTAGTATTAAAATTTAGTGTTAAGTGTTTTTCCTGCCCGAAACGCTTTGCGTAATAGTGGCTTTAGGCATTGTATGTACTAGCTCTATTTATAACTCCATCAACTTTTTGTATCTCACCTTGTATGTATGTACTTTACCTGAATAAACATTTGTATTTGTACTTTGTATTTGTATTGAAATTGAATTGAAATTAAAATAAGTTTATTGAGGTAAAATACACACAAAGGGATGAGGTAGCTCAAGCTATTCTCACCCCGTTCAGTACATCGTGTTAATACATACATATACACACATCACAAGCAATAAACATATTTCCAAACATTCTGAGAGATAAACATCTACATTTCCTATTGTATTTGTATGGTTTTTCTTCCTTCCAGACATGGCTCGTTCGATGATCGCCCTCTTCATCGTCTCCTTTTTCTTCGTCTTCGTGGCCTTCTGGACGGGCGTGGCCGGCTGCTGGCGACGGTCTCCGGGGAATATTGCTTCCACCGCTATCCTCATGCTGCTGGCCTGTCAGTATATGCCAACCTTACACTGTGCTGCTTCTCCTCCTACTCTGTGCACACAGCTAGATATACTTGGTTCATTAAAATTATGGAGGTAGTTTACTGTGCACCCAATATTCATCCTGTGGGGAGTAGTTTACTGTGCACCCTATATTCATCCTGTGGGGAGTAGTTTACTGTGAACCCAATATTCATCCTGTGGGGGAGTAGTTTACTGTGCACCCTATATTCATCCTGTGGGGAGTAGTTTACTGTGAACCCAATATTCATCCTGTGGGGGAGTAGTTTACTGTGCACCCTATATTCATCTTGTGGGGAGTAGTTTACTGTGCACCCTATACTCATCGTGTGGGGAGTAGTTTACTGTGCACCCTATATTCATCGTGTGGGGAGTAGTTTACTGTGCACCCTATATTCATCATGTGGGTAATAGTTTACTGTGCACCCTATATTCATCTTGTGGGTAGTAGTTTACTGTGCACCCTATATTCATCTTGTGGGTAGTAGTTTACTGTGCACCCTATATTCATCTTGTGGGTAGTAGTTTACTGTGCACCCTATATTCATCTTGTGGGTAGTAGTTTACTGTGCACCCTATATTCATCCTGTGGGTAATAGTTTGTGTACCCCATTACTCATCCTGTGGGCAATAGTTTCATTGTGAACCCCATACTCATTCTGTGGGTAATAGTTTTTTCATCCCATACTCATTCTGCGAGTAATAGTTTATTGTGCACCCCATACTCGCCTGTGGGTAATAGTGTATATTGCACCCTATACTCATCCTGTGGGTAATAGTCTATTGTGCACCCCATACTCATCATGTGGGTAACAGTCTATATTGCATCCCATACTCATCCTGTGGGTAATAGTCTATTGTGCACCCCATACTCATCATGTGGGTAACAGTCTATATTGCATCCCATACTCATCCTGTGGGTTGTGGCAGAGAAAATCACTGTATATCATGAACAGCTGACAAGTATGGTAAAGTGCATTACTGAATTGAGTTTACTTTCTGTTTTGAAGATATTAAGATTTCAAACATTGGAAAAAATGCACATTTACGTATTTGTGAATTTTGCATAGAGATTTACACCATGTCGGGAGACATTTACAACCGTGAGGAGCCGGTCGGCTGAGCGGACAGCACACTGGACTTGTGATCCTGTGGTCCTGGGTTCGATCCCGGGCGCCGGTGAGAAACAATGGGCAGAGTTTCTTTCACCCTATGCCCCTGTTACCTAGCAGTAAAATAGGTACCTGGGTGTTAGTCAGCTGTCACGGGCTGCTTCCTGGGGGTGGAGGCCTGGTCGAGGACCGGGCCGCAGGGACACTAAAGCCTCGAAATCATCTCAAGATAACCTCAAGAAGATGTCTTTTAGACTCTTTTGAGTGCTTTGTCAAGGTCTGAGTATGTAGTTAGGATGAGACTTGCATTGTTTTTTGTTTTTATTTATATATACAGTACATACAAGAGTTCTTACATTCTTGCACAGCCACTATCACACATAGCATTTTGGGTGAATCCTTAATCCTAATTTTCACACACACATCCCCAGGAAGCAGCCCATAGCAGCTGTCTTAACTCCCAGGTACCTATTTACTAATAGGTGAACAGGGACATCAGGGTGAAAGAAGTTCTACCCATTTGTTTCCGCCTCTGCCGGGGATCGAATCCGAAACCTTAGGACTACGAACCCCGAGTACTGTCCACTCAGCCGTCTGGCCCCATGACTAATGGGGCCAATGTCAGTCATTGTATTGCAAATCTCGTCCTAATCACACACTCAGACCTTGACAAAGCACTCAGGAGAGTGCGAAAGACTTGGTGTAAGTCTTTACATCAAATTTACAAATACACAAGTGTGGGTTTTTATCCTATGTTATTATGTCTGGTGGGAAGATATTCTCATTACTGTACTGTACTTATTTCAAACATTCATGTACAGTACTGCACAGAATTTGTCAAGGCAATAAGTTTTAAATAATACTATAAAAATAAGACAAGTCAGGTAATTGATTTAAAAATTTAATGACAGGAAACAAAAATAATGAACTGAATCATTATTCTGATAACAGATTTAATGACAGAAACTTATCCATCACATTAAATTAACAAACTCCAAGTACAGTTAGTGTATAAAACATGCAGCTGTTAAAATGCTGAAAGAGATATAGTCCATAAATCTTTATTGGGTTACTGAGGCTGTTGTACCGTATGTGTGAGCTGAAGTTATTCTTGTGTTGCAGGTCTCTTCTCAGCTGGAGGCATGGGACTATGGCACGGTGTGGAGTACTACGAGGAGGAGAAGCTCAAGACTGAGCCCTGGAAGGCTTCATGGGATAAGGTAACATTATGTCTCATGAATGCTCATCTCCTTTGTACACATGAGTTTCACAAGTACAAACTGAAGAAAAATATATACAGATGTAGTATAGAAAAATGTAATATAAAATAAATTGAAAAGTTAGAGATAATCTGAGGAACATCAGTGGCATTAAGATGAAAGATTGGTAGATTGGTAGTGAATGATAATGTCTGGAAGGTGTGGGAGTAGAACTCAAGAAACTGTAATATTAAGAAGTGTGTGATAAGATATGGTCATGTGAAATAAATGGGTATTGGCTGGGGTGATGAAGGGTATCAGTGTACTTAAGGGCAAGAAGGTAAGTCAAAGGCCATGATAAGTAGACAAGGTGGACGAGTGCAAGAAATTGTGAATAGAGTTGAGCAACATTTATACATGCCTGTGGGTTGAGAAGAACCCACAGGTATAAGAAGTGGTGGTGGTGAGCAAGGTTCAGGGAGGACAGATTTATATTCTTGTCAGTGACAAATCACGAGTATCACTGTACATTAGCCAAGGAAATTATATGAATGAATTGTTTAGTGTATTGCATAGAAATTTTCTGATTCTGTTAGGAGTGAAAAGTAGTGGGAATGGACAGGTGTCACCTTGAATAGCTTTAATCAATTTTATCACTTTTGCAATACAGTATTATGTCTTTGGACAAATACAACTTCCTCCAACTACATCCATGTGAGTCAGCTATATTGTCCTTCTCTCTACTGTATAGAAATACAGTACTAATCTTGTACTTGGCAGTCATTTTGTATCCACATTTCTTTATTTATTATCTGAAGCTAAGAGCCTTACACACTTTCATAGATTAGAATTAATTTTGCACTGACCCATCAACACACAGGTAGGGGAATTGGCCTGCATTAAACAACAGGGAAAGAAGACTCTTGCAATTGATTTATTCTGAGCAACAATTCTATAATAGTCCTTAAAATGTTGGAAACATTCAGTATGGGAAGGGGAGGCAGGGGGGAAGGACTCTTCATTCTCCCAAATTTAGATAATTGCTTTTTAGGCCAGTATGATTTTGTTTTTAACCTTAAAACCTGAATTGTGTCCAAGTAGATTTGCATGTACTGTAGCCTATGTGAGTTGGCTGTAAAGATTCCATTTTTTATTATAATTTTGTATCATGGCACATTCTGCACTTCGTTATGTAAGATACTGTGTTGAAATACTATTTAGATCAGTATTCCTCTTTAAGAGGTCTAATAAAGTGAATTTTTGAAGCCTTGCACATAACCCTATTTTTCCCACATAGAGTAAACTTTGTTCTTTGCAAAAATCACTGCACAGTTTTCTTGTATATACACCTGCAGATCTTGGGTTGGCTGTGCATGGCACACCATTTAAAATTTGAAACCTGTCCAACTATTCACCCTTAAAGAATATTTTTTTTTCTGTGGGACACCCCTTCGGTTCCCTGGAGCTATTGGACTGATATATGCTATATTAGTCTGGAGCATCAGTCAACTGGAGTTCAGCTTACTGGGGACCACGAGCCAGAACCTGGCCCCCTCAGAGAGGCAACGAGAGCAATGGTTTATAGAAACCCCCATGTGGTTGGGGGCATTCCATGTCTACCATCGATCGGGGTTAGGCACCCAGAAAGGTAGGCATGACAAAACAAACCCCACTTGGTAAAAAATTGCTACCGAAAACCGAACAGAGACAGAACTTCCCCCCCAAAACATAAGGAAACAAGGAAACGTCAGTCATCGCTGCTGCTTGTTCATGGAGCCTTCCCCTTCCCGAAAAGTAGAGGGGGGAGCCCTGGACCCCTCGTGCTGGCTACCCACACCTCCAGTTTGTTGGCTGATGCACTCTGGGGCAGTCATCATCATCTTCCTGCCAATTGTGGTGTGGTGGTCAAGAGTACCGCAAATGTATTGGGGGCTGCATGCACTTAGGGTTCCCTTTCCTAGGTGCTCCATAAGTACTACCCCTGGGTTCTAGGGTTCCCTTCCATAGAACCTTTGGGATCCAGTTCAATAGAGGTTCTTGCTGCTCGGCATTTACCCAGCCCTTGGGGCCAACTGGGGTTTTCATTTGGCCTTTTTGGCCTTTGTTTGGCCTTGGGTAGGAAGTGGTGGTGTTTGCTGGTTGGGACGGAAGGTGTTAAGCTGCTCGCTTAGCTATGTGGTGACCATGTTACTGTTCCTTCTGGTGGTGGTGTACTTTTGCAGGGTTTTACTTTTTTTTTTCTTTTTCTTTTTTTTTTCTTGCCTGGTGGGGGTCTGCCTTGTTGGCTAATTGTCCACTTAAGGTATATTGGTGGCCCTCCGCTTGGCCCCCGTCCCATGATTGTACACGTCCCAAGGGTCCAGCTCTTCCCCTTGATAGGTGGCTTAACTGGCTAGTGGTCGAGGCCGGGGGTGCATCATGTGTTGTGTTCGGTTGCGGGCTCTTCGCCGTTACTTGCGCACCTCTGCATCTGTGGCTGGGGACGTGCTTTGAATTGATCCGGTTTCCCTTGTTCCCTGTTTCAGGGCTCGGATCTCTCAGGTTGTCTACAAGGTTATTAAGTCTATTCAGCCAGCCTTATGCCCATGTCGTTCGTAAGTTTGCTGCTTTGGCTGCTGTCTTTGGCAACATGTCTTGGGCTGATATTTGGGCTCGGGGATTTTGGAGGTCGAACAGAGTCCTGGCCGCCCGTTATCTAGTAAACGTTCCTGGTCATTCGTGTGTGGCTTTGGGTTGCAGGTTGCAGCCAGTCATCTTGCCTTCGAGTTGATGTGTGCGTGGTGGCTGCCTCCCGGTTAAGTCCCTCTTTTACTTGTATTTGGTTAGGTAGCTCCAGGGAGCCGAATGGCTCCCCACAGAAAACCAGCGTTGAATGTAATGAAACACCATTTTCTGGGCGAGCCCCAGGGGCTCCCTGGCAACCCTCCCTTCCTCCCTCCAGTCAGCGGTTCTGGTTTGCTTTTGATATTCAGCCTCTGAACTGGAGGTGTGAGTAGCAGACATGAGGGGGAGGGGGTCTGGGGCTTCCCTCTCCTCCCTCTTGGGAAGGGGAAAGCTGCACAGACAAGCAGCACGGCGGTGATGACTGATGTTTGCTTGTTTCCTTATGCTTTTGGGGGAGTTCAATCTCTGTTCGGTTTTAGGTAGCAATTTCTTACCAGCTGGGGTTTGTTTTGTTATGTCTACATTTCTGGGTGCCTAACCCTAGTTGATGGCAGACATGGAATGCCCCCAACCACATGAGTTTCTATAAGCCATTGCTCCCTTTGCCTCTTGAGGGGGTCAGGTTCTGGCACGTGGTTCCCAGTAGGCTGAACTCCAATTGACTGATACCCCAGACTAATATGGCATATATCAGTCCGATAACTCCAGGGCTCGCCTAGAAAATGGCATTTCATTACATTTAACGCTGGGTTTTTCTAAAATGCTATGCTGTAATTTTATTATTTAGAATTCAGTTCCCTCTGTTTAGCATTTTATGATCACTGATAAGATGGTATGGGTTGCAAATATAAAAGGTATTAACCCGAGTGGATGTCTGGCATCTCGGGATTGGAAGTCCCACATTAAGATCTGTTATCACTTCAGCATAGGTCTAGATATCTAAACATCATTTTGCAGCATACTTTAATTGTCATTTTAAGTAACCTTGGTTAATAAATGCTAATATAATACAGTAATATACTGTAGTCATTCTTTTTGTGTCTCCATTTTGTGCTCTTCTTTTCAAACATTGTCTTTTCTATAGTTACTTCATGCCAAAATAGATTTTATACATGCAGTAAATACATTTATTCCACTGCATAGTTATTTGACCCATTTTGCAATGATAGCTCATGTCATTTAACACATTCTGCAAGACCATCACCAATATTTCTTCTCGGCTCCAATCAGCATACACAGAATGTTTACTCAGCTAACCTAAATGTTACCTATTACAATACAGTACTGACTTGATACTGTAATGTACTAATTGAGAATAAAAGGTGTGATAAACTAATTAAATAATGTATGCTCACTGATCAGATGGTATGGGTTGCAAAGACGAAAGGTACAGTATTACCAGAGTGCATGACTGGGGTTTTGGGACTCAATCCTGTAAAAGATATCACACTTTATCACTCTGCAGAGGTGAGTATTAGGCAGTAGAGTGCAAGCATTCCTGACACAGCACATTTCACTGTAAGGACCAGATGAATTGTCTTGTAAGATCGGACAGTCAACAATGGTTTCTATAACACAAATTTTCTGAGACATAGTAAAGCAGTCATATATAAAATCCTGGTTGACTTTCACCTTGTAAAACAAATGCATGGTGTACCAGACTCTCATGGTGACGTGCAACCTCTCCATTTAGAGACATTGGACATGCATTCAGGTAATGCATTACAATTTTGCAGTCCTTAGTACAGTACTCATACAAATAAAATCAATCTTGTAGCATTTTAACCATACATCATATCTACTGGACTAAGACTTGGCACATGTAGTTATGCCTTAATTGTTTATATCACATATTTTATTTTCATTCACATAATGTTTTTAGTCAAACAATTTACTGGGAAACATTTGACTGTGCAACAACTATTGCACAATTCCATCTCAAATATCCATCATTATGTTTTGTATATCTGGCATAAAGATGAGGATACCCAATGCCCACCACAAATGTGGTACAGTTAACTCCACAACTTCTGTATTAAGTCTATCATATTGTTCAGTACAATATAAAGAAAAGTTTGACACAGTATAGTACTGTATATTGAAACTTTAATTAAAAATAAATCTGATACCAATTAAATTTTAAATATTAGTGATTTAGTGTTAATTTTGTGTGATCGAGTTCCTCTCAGTATTATACATTTAGTTTTGTTTTATTTCATCTCTTCATACACTTTTTTTTTCTGCTGCTGCCTTGACCTGTACTTGAAATTTCTATTCTTATTACGTTTTTAATTACCGTGTGCATTCCTTCTTTTTTCAAGTTTCCTCTATTTTTGTGCTCTGTGCCACTTTTCCATTTCCTCATTCCCTTCCCTATTAGAACCTGCAGGATGCTACTGCCATCCACTACGACTGGTCTTACATGATCTCGTGGGTTGGCACTGGTATGGCGCTGCTGGCCTTCTGCCTGTTCCTGGGTGCATCGCAGTGCATGCAAGGGGAACAACAACGTGAACAGGCAAAGCAGATGCAGTACATCATGCCAGGTATTGGCTGTGCTCCTTGACCACCACCTTGCACACCAAAATGTCTACCCACCATCACCACACTAACTTGCATGCCTTAACAGTGCATGATGCTCGTACTAATTCCTCAGCAGGATTTTTTTTTTTTGGGTGTCCTGAAGTGTACATACAGCAGCTGCCAGCCTAGAAGAGTGCTGCATCAGTTTTAGCAGGAAGATTGACCGTTGGCAGTTCAAGGCTGGTAGCTAGCACAGAATTTCTATTGCTCCATGGTGCAGGTCTGTGTGGTCAGGCTTATGTAGTTAACGCTTCATGGTTGTGGTGTTACAGCTGCTGAGTGACAACACTGGCGTCGTGTACGACTGGTCCTACTTCATCGCCTGGATTGGTGTTGGCTGGACACTCGTTTCGGCCCTGCTGTTCTCGGGCGCGTCTGTGTGTCTGCGTAGCGAGAGGGAACGTGACGATGCTAAGAACATGGCCTACCTAATGCCTGGTAATGCCACTTTTAGTGTGGCTTTGTAACTGACTGACTGGATTAACCATTGTCTTTTTCAGGCAGCTGCCTCCTATTTCAATATGTATCTTACCATTTTGTTACACTAACATCAAGGGTTGCATTTACAGTATCATAATTTACAGGATACTAACTAATGCAATGCAATAATAGCTGCATTTTTTTTTTTTACCTCTGGAGTGTAAAAATCATTAATAGTCCTTGTATTCCCCATATTCCATATACACTATATTCAAAACCTTTACTGTTTTATAAATTATCTTACTTTGCCATGTAATTTCTGTATCAAGAGACCTCTCTTGCATAATCAGTAAAATCACATACAGTACAGTATGAGAAATCTTTAAATAGTGTATGTGTTTAAAAATGGTTTCCTTGAATAAAAGCAGCAATAAATGCATAACCCCAACCAAGGAACTGACGGACTTACCTTATGGAATTCCCACTGTAATCTCCTCAAAGTATTTGCCAAAAATAATTGTGCTTATTGCTGTAAATTTAAAACCATTTACCTCTGTTAGCACTACAGAAAAATCTAAATTTGTAATAAAAATATAATAGCGTGCATCCAGAATGGCATATTTATCTGAGGGACGAGGACAGGAAGCTGGCGGCTTGTCAAAGTTCCCCCCTGATTTTATTAAAAGGAGTATGATGTGGACAGCTTTAGCAGAGATATACTATGTAAGAGAAATCCAGTAGAGTGGGGTTAGTGGTGTCACCTCAAAACCAATAGGTTCTGGGTTTGATTGCAAGGCTGGGGGAAGATGTTTTGTGATGTTTCCCTGCACCCAACTTCTCTGTTCACCTGTCAATAAATACGTACCTGGGAGTTGCTCATCTGTTCCAAGTTGAATTTTAAGACAAGTTAGTCATTGGGTAGGAGGACTTCAAAGGGAGTAACAAGCTTCTTGTCCCCAACAATGAAAAACCATAGCAAGGGAGACATAAATGTAAAATAATTAACAGCCAAATTTTTGGGATGTATTTAAAAATATTATGGATAAGTGGTGACAATGATCTCTCATTCTTAGGGACAGTAAGCCTGTTAGGTTTATGAAAGTCATAATAGGCCAGGATGTAACCCAGAAGTATTTATTTAGAAGGCATTTATTTAATGCTAGCTGAACATTGTTGTCAAGTGTAGGGGAACATGGCCAAACATTGAAACCTGTCTAGGAATTGAACCCGGGACCATTGGATTATGAGCCTAAGAAAGATTTACAGATAAAGGTTTTAGTGTTAGTGACTACACTTTTTCCCATGCTTGTCTTTTAACAGGAGTACAGACAAGTACCACAGCATATATCACACAACATATATATTGTGTCACATGCTGTAATGGTAGAATTATTTTAGTGCAGTAAATCATGATGCATTCACTTCTATTTTTTCCCATTTGCACTCAAGTGTGTTACTAGCATTCTTGTTTACACCCTAGAAAACTGTATATATTGTGCAATTTTTTTGTTATAATTTGTGGTAGCTTGTAATGGTCACACACAAGGTTTAGTTACATTTTGATTGCATGAAAACATATCACTAACTTATTGAATGTTTTACTGCATGACCATGTCTCAGTACAGTACATTGGATTAAAAGGATAATTCGGTTGCACTCAAAAGACAGTGTCATCACTTATATTTTGAGTTAAGAGGCTTATGAAATTGATTGATTAAGATGACCAAACTACACACACACACACACACACCAGATGATGAAGAAACGATGACATTTCGGTTTGTATCTGGACCATTCAAAGTCACATATAACTTGATTATAGTCCAGAATGGATCGAAATGTTGTCATTTCTTCAACTTCTGGAGTGTGTGGTTTGGTCATCATATCTTCAGCCACGTTGTTGTAACGTATCATCTGATTTATTAAGTCAGCATGAAAATGCTCACTTGTAGCTAATTAATGAAATAGCTTTTACATGGAAAATATGACTTGAACTCATGCTGCATATGTATTTTTTTATTTAGTTTACTTTTCTTTTTTTCCAGTCTATTCACAGAAACACCAGTACCCTTCGTATGGCTATGGCTACCCAGGACCTTACCATTATGGATCCCAGTATGGCCCATATAATTACTAGAGGACTACCATGGCTGTGTCACTGTGGATCCTAAAACGATTCGCGTAACTGCAAGTGTCTCCCAGGCAATGTCCATCATAGTCAGGGGCTCCACCAGTATAGATTACAGGAGCTACAACTTGACTATCAATACAGCCAGGGCTTTTACTCACTGGTGTCCAATAGGCCATATTGCTGCTAGGCAGCTGCTATCATAGCTTGAGGTATGTTGCTGGTAATCTTCATGAGGCACAAGTAACTTCTCAACATCTTCTATCATAACAAGAAGCCTGTCATTGTCAATCTTAGGCTGTTGCTTGTAAAGATACTGGACAGTTACCATTTTTAACAAAGGAACATAAAGCTGGATAAAGCTCTATGGTTGTGAGTCGCAGAATGAGACAAATTACTTGTAGATGACTACGAACTTATGACTGGCTCGCTTTTCATCGTAGTCCAAATACTTAACCAACTAACATCCCTCCCAAAGTCTCACAGTTCCAGAGTCCAGTGTGATCTGTGTAACTAAATACTCTTATTATATGACCTTCATTCAAACATTTTATGATATACATGCAGGCAGGCATCTGTTGATCTGCAGTGCATTTTCCTTCGTCAAACTTTGAAAATAACACTGTACAGTAGTTTCATAATGGCAGTTTTGCCACTAATTTCCAAGATTTAAATCGAACTTGCCATTGTGTACTGTCCTGATTATTTCTGGAAGTATTAATTTTATATTACAAATATCTGAAATTTAAAAGGTATAATACATTAGAAATTTCATAACATCAATTCTTTCATAAAGCATTATGAAAGATGGTATGTTTAAGTAATGTTTCCATAAGTATTTAATACTGTATTTACATGAACACAATATTGTACTGTATTATAAAAGTGCCTTAACAGGTAATTGTCTTTGCTCATTTAAGCAATAATGAAAGAACCAGTCTCAACACTGGGCTTTCAGTAATAATAATATTTATATTTAAAAAACTACAGGTATTAAACTGAAAATTTTAATTGTACCGTACTTGGGATTTTTTAAATCTTCAGATGCATGATAATTATCAGGTGACAACTGTACATTAATAAATATTAGAAGGTTTCTATCTCAGAATACATATTGTAAAGCTTAAAAAAAGTAACAGTAAAGTAACATATAGGTCGGCTATATGCTTTGGATGAAATAGTTACTTTGTAAATATTAGGGTCCTCAACTTAGGTTTATTGTGATGGAATGTCAATATCCTGTCACTAATTCGTTAATTTTTGCCAGAATATGACATTGAATGTGCTATTACTTTGAATTTCAAGTTTGTTATGTGAGAACTGTGCTTAATATATAAATTTGTCTCTGTATCAAGATGAGGATGTTTGTATTTAGTCATTAATTCTCTGCTCTCTCTCCCTCAAGAACTTGAAAACAACATGCTAGGTTATCATGCTCCATTGATGTATCTTATTTAATGAAAAATACAGTACTGAATATTTAGCCCTCGACGAATATTTCCCGTTTTATATTTTAATAAAACTTTCTCTATAATGTATCCTTCATATATGTTGTTCATAGAAATTATGATAGAAATTAGGACATATCGCTCAAATCATGGTTTTAATCTATGTAATTATGTTTTTTATCCACAAGCTGATTAAATTATAAGTTGAAAAATCATCATCTTGTATACTGGTTGTATGTTCAATAGTTCTGGCATGTAAATACTGCATTGCTCAGTGTACTCTATTTATTAGGTTTCCTAGACTAACCTAGACAATATGCAAATATTTTTTGTAACAATGTTCATACTTGTGTGTGTTTATAAAGAGAGTTCTGTGGAAACAGTGGAATGATATTATTTATTCCAGTATTTTGTGAACATAGCACGTTTTATGGTGACAAATATTTCCTCAGCTGTGAAATATAATTGTTTCAAGTGCAGGATCTCTTAATTTTGTAATGCTGCACAGCATTTGACTCTATTAAATTAATTATTGGACAAACAGGAGTTGTCCACTTAATGTGCAAGATATTTAGTAGCAGAACACTTATTAATAAAAGTTAAATAATAATAACAATTATAATATTAAATGTTCAAGGTTTTCTTGTAATTAGTATTTTACTGTTAAATTGATCAGTGTAGTTTTGGGAACACTGGGACCACTGTCAGGTACAGTACTTGTGTTAACTGATAATGAGTCAATTCATAGTACTAAATATAAATAGCTTTCCAGGCTTAACTCCTTTTTTGATAATTACTTAAGTTAATGGAGTTTCCCCAATTCTTTCAATTACAGAAACAAATTAAATTGTAACTAATTTTGTAATAGTAAACATGGATGGCAATACTTATTTAATTTTGTATGCAGGATAAACACAGATGTTCTTATATCATCCTGAGGAAATGTTGGTTATGTCTCTGTACACACCTGCAATAAATGTTTTGTACAAAATCACTTTTGTAATATAACCTTTTTATGGTTTATCCATTTCTCACTTGGAATTTTATTTGATTTCACATGGCCATGCATCCATTTTACTGCTGTGTATAGGTTACTGTCTTGGCCATGGAGGTTTCAATATCAGTGTAGTTTGGAGGAAAAAGCTTGGCTATACAGGAAAGATACCAGAAGCATCAGCAATAGATATATTTGTAAATATAGCTCCATTACATAAGGGAGGGTGCAAAGCATTAGCTGAAAAACTAGAGACCAGTTTCACTAACATCATAACATAAAAAGTTTTTGAACGAGTGATCAATAGTCAAATCAATAATTTCATGGAAAAAAATTAACCTCACAACCCAGGTCAATATTTGCAATTACTCAACCAGTATGACAATATCATGGAAACATTAAAAGATAAAAAAAAAATCAGATGTGATATAAACGAACTTTACAAAAGCATTCAATGAATGTCATCATGGAATGATTGCCCATAAAAAATAATCTATATACTCCCGCAATAATAGGTAAAGTACGATGACAGATATTCAATTTCCTGTTAATCAGAATGCAAACACTGACAAAAAAGATGAAGTTCAAGCATGGTGAAAACCTCTGTTCTCCAGGGCACAGTCCTTGCACTCACTGCTTTTCTCATTCTCATATCAGATACTAGAGAGGTACCCAGCTGTCCTTAGGGCTATATTCCCCTCTCTCTTCTCCCTATCTGTCTGTTCCCCCTAACATCCCCCCTCTACCCCCCCTCTCTCCTCTGTCTTTGTTTCAAAAAATGTAATACTGAATTCACGTTCCTTGTCTGCATGAATGCACCTTTACTACGAACGATCTTCATCTCTGTGCATCTTCACAACTCACTATATTCATCACTTTTACCATCTGTTCATACACAACCATCATTATTATACAGTATCAATTTTCACTGCAAGTGAACATCATCACTAATCATCTTTACATTACACTATCTTTACCACTATAAACATCTTAATGAACTCGCAACCATCATCACTGTAACCATCTTCACTATACACAACTTGCAACACACAAACTACACTACACATGGACTATCAACATTACTGTAACCACCTTCAGTAACTACTGTTTTCACCTCTTTAACAATCATCACTACCAGGGCACTGCTGGGTTTCCTTTCTACAACCTTCCCTACGATTTGAAGTTTTGAAGCCGAGGTCTCTATGCTTGGAAACAGTTGTCCAGATGTATTTATAGCTGAAAAAAACAAAAACTTTTCCTTAAAACACTCAGAGGTTCATTTGATTATTCCAAAGGTTTGAGTTCGTATGTATTTTGTTTTTACTAATAATGTCAAGCTACTAATAAAAATGATCAAGATCAGGCTACTCCCGCCCTCCCCCAGGCTACTCCCGCCCTCCCCAAGGCTACTCCCGCCCTCCCCAAGGCTACTCCCGCCCTCCCCCAGGCAACTCCCGCCCTCCCCCAGGCTACTCCCGCCCTCCCCCAGGCTACTCCCGCCCTCCCCCAGGCAACTCCCTCCCTCCCCCAGGCAACTCCCGCCCTCCCCCAGGCTACTCCCGCCCTCCCCCAGGCAACTCCCGCCCTCCCCCAGGCTACTCACGCCCTCTCCCAGGCAACTCCCGCCCTCTCCCAGGCAACTCTCGCCCTCCCCCAGGCAATTCCCGCCCTCCCCCAGGCAATTCCCGCCCTCCCCCAGGCTACTCCCGCCCTCCCCCAGGCAACTCCCTCCCTCCCCCAGGCAACTCCCGCCCTCCCCCAGGCTACTCCCGCCCTCCCCCAGGCTACTCCCGCCCTCCCCCAGGCAACTCCCGCCCTCCCCCAGGCAACTCCCGCCCTCCCCCAGGCTACTCCCGCCCTCCCCCAGGCAACTCCCGCCCTCCCCCAGGCTACTCCCGCCCTCCCCCAGGCTACTCCCGCCCTCCCCCAGGACACTCCTGCCCTCCCCCAGGCAACTCCCGCCCTCCCCCAGGCTACTCCCGCCCTCCCCCAGGCAACTCCCGCCCTCCCCCAGGCTACTCCCGCCCTCCCCCAGGCTACTCCCGCCCTCCCCCAGGCAACTCCCGCCCTCCCCCAGGCTACTCCCGCCCTCCCCCAGGCTACTCCCGCCCTCCCCCAGGCTACTCCCGCCCTCCCCCAGGCAACTCCCGCCCTCCCCCAGGCTACTCCCGCCCTCCCCCAGGCAACTCCCTCCCTCCCCCAGGCAACTCCCGCCCTCCCCCAGGCAACTCCCGCCCTCCCCCAGGCTACTCCCGCCCTCCCCCAGGCAACTCCCGCCCTCCCCCAGGCTACTCCCGCCCTCCCCCAGGCAACTCCCGCCCTCCCCCAGGCTGGTACTGGTAAACGAAACTGGTACTGTCTAGCTGACAGTACTTAATAACTTAATGACAAAGTCAAGAAAAACAAGTATAAAGGTAAAACGGAAAGTAAAATAACATGCACTTAGGCAATGCATAACTAGCAATAAATTGCTGAAGGAACTAATCATAATACGAGTCCAAGATAAACTTAAAGGAAGAGGCATGAGGCCCGTAACACAGCGTCTAGTATATTAAAGGTGAAGCATAAGTTAAACAAACATAATTGTAAACCAGTAAAGTAAAAACATGCAGCAAGAGCGATGCAAAATTGCGGGAAATTTGCTGAGGAAACTAAACGTAAATGCAGGGCCAGAATAAGCTTAAAGCAAGAGGCAAGGGGCCCGAACCCTGCAACTATCACATCCTAGCTGACTTACCTAGCCATAATAACTTAATGGCAAACAATAGTTAAACAATCACAATTGCAAAACCGGTAAGAGTAAATAACATGCAGCTTGAGCCTGCATAAATTGCAGTAATAAATTGAGGTAAATTAATGGTACGCAATGCCAAGATAATCTTAGTCAGAGGCATGAGGCCTGTAACTCAGGAACTAGCACATCCTAGGTTACTTTACTTAATAACTCAATACAATAAGCAAGAGTTTTTTGTAAGTTAATGAAACATGCGACGCCAGGCCACTTGTAGGGAGCCTGGCCGAGCACACACGGCCGGGCGCGGCACGAACCAGGGCCCCTAGGGGACACAACAGACCTGTGCCCCTAGTGCACGTCTGGGAGGAAGTGCTACCTGGTGCGGCCCACACAGGCACGGCGCAGAACACAAGTCCAACCCGGGTGTTGTGGCAGCAGCACCAGTCCCAGCCTGAAGGGCGCACCTGCATACCCCAGACAGGCAAAAAGGCAGAAGGCCCAGGGAACTAGCTAAGGCGGTATGTATGGACCGCGAGGGACGGCGCTGGGCACACGCCGGCACTGGGGACAGTCCTGACTAAACTTGAACAGAAAACTACACTTTACCTTAGTGTTTAGTGCGTAAAGCGGACTGGAAATGCAGGATAGAGTACTGGTCCACGTGTTGTTGAGGCGCGGCGCACTTTTTGTAAGTGAGCAGCTGCTTGCTTGCGAGAACAGGGGACCAGCCCGTCTGCAGGCAGAGCTTATATAGCCTCGGCTCGTTGCGCGCGCAGCTTGGGCGGTTAGACTCAGCTCCCCCGACATACGTTTTCGGTGGGTTTCAGAAAACCCACCGCTTTTTGTTTTGGGAAAAGCAGTGATCTTATAATACTGTACCGTACAATAATTTACAATTATAATACTGTGCACAATAATATGCATACCAAAGCCAATGTAAATAAATATTGATCAGTATGATTGCATTAATACCATAAATACAGTATTTTGTAATAAAATAAATTTGAGACAAAAGGCCGAGGGTGTAAGAGTCCAGTACAAGGAACAGACAGTTCTCACTGTAGACTTAGGTGCAGTGTTCCTGTTGGGGAACACTGCAAGAAAGCCATGTTAGGATATTATGTTCAGCAAGATTTTAATACAAAATATTTGGTTAAATATTAGAAAAATATTTTAAAAGAAAGAGAAAATAAATCTGGTATTATTGTAACTAGAACTGCTAGGGCTAAATTAAGCGCGCTCTCTCTTTTCATGTGTAATATATTATACGGTAAACACCCTGCAGTGTTGGACATATCATATGATGTTACTAATAACCAATTTGCCATAATTCAGAGCCCTGATAATCAGACTAGGCCAGACGGATGTGTATTAGAGTTACACTATCAAAACTTACCTTTGTTTTAAAAGTTTTCTTTCAATACCTCTCTTCTGGCTCTATCGATTTGTCCTTCCCTGATATGCCGTTTCAGGCTGAAAAATAAATGATATGTATATTTTTTCAGAAAATTTTAAAACAATACATTTGTAAAAAGTAAAATGCTAACAATACATGGAGGACAGAAGAAATGATTATATACTGGCCAGGATTATAAATGAATGGCCATGTCTGGGGTGGAAAATATATTTCAAAAACTATTTCAGAGCATAATAAAACAAATGCAAAGGAAAATAATGACTAAGAATACAAAAATAAAATAAAAACACATCACATCCTACTTACGGTTTAATGTCACTTTCTAGATATGAGATAATACTCTCAAACAACTCATCATTTTTGTTTCTTTTTCTATTCCGGAACATCTGAAAGTATAATACAAAAATAATTATATACACCAAGAGTTATGGTAAAGTGGGAAGTGAAAATGATATCTTCACTGCAAAAAGATCTACATGAATGATCAGAAAACTGCCAAATGATTTTTAATATAGAAAAATGCAAGCCCTTGCATGTGGGGCATGACAATTTACATCACAACTACCAAATTAACAACATCTATCATTTCAGCAGATTGATGAAGAAAAGAACCTTGAAGTCAGAATCCATCATTCACTAAAAGTTGCACAACCAGTGGGAGAGGCAGTAAAAAAAAAAAACGCTAATCAAACCCTGGGAATAATCAAGTGCATCTTTGATTTTGGAGGGAACACAAATGCGAACAAGCCTGAATGGTCTCCAGACATACATGCAAATGAAATTGTGTTCCCTCACGTGTGCCCCAAAGAATGAGGCACACGTTATATATATATATATATATATATATATATATATATATATATATATATATATATATATATATATATATATATATATATATATATATATATATATATATATATATATATATATATATATATATAT
>NC_091240.1:4348295-4355795 GCF_040958095.1 Procambarus clarkii
AATAGAAACAATTGAACTAGCGCTAGAAGAATCATCCAAAACCCAAAAGAGACAAAGATAGCAAAAGGCCATCAGTGAAATAGAGAGAAATCCAAAATATTTTTTCTCCTATGCAAAATCAAGATAACAAACTACATGTAGTATCGGGTCCCTGAGAAAGGGAGATGGAACTTTCACAGATGACAACAAAGAAATGAGCGAAATACTGAGGAATCATTACGACTCTGTTTTCAGCGAGCCACTAAACACGCTGAAGAAACCATCAGCGTGAAACAAATGTATAACACTGAAACTATGAGATGTATAACATTAGAAGCTATAGACAGTCATCTTCAAAATCTCAAACCGACTGAATCCTACGCCTTTACTGATGGTTCTGTGCAGTTAGGCACTGGTAGAACAAGTTGTGCATGTGCAGTATATAAAGGGAATGAAATGATCACATCTAGTACACAGAGACTGAACAACTGGGCAAGTACGACACAGACCGAGCTATTGGGTATTTATCTAGCCACGTAGTACCTTAAGCTCAATGGTGATGGAGTGATATTCTGTGACTCTAAAAGTGCTCTGCAGTCCTTAAATAACCCATCACAATGTATGTCTGAAGTAGCTTGTAATATTAAATGGAATGTAATTTTTGCCAATGATAATAACTATTGTATAAAATTTGTGTGAATCCCATCCCATGTTGGAGTTGGAAAACATGACTTTGTAGATCGATTGGCCAATGAGGCTTGCAGGAAAGAAAACATTGATTATGGCTCTGAACTATCTAATGCAATTATTAGAAACATACAAATTAAATAAATTAATTCAGATTTAGAAGAACTAAGAAATGCCCAGAGACCTGAAAGCTGCAGTATTAAAAGTTATGACAAGTTTTGTAATAATAGGTATTTGTATGGTCAGCACAGTAACCGAACCAAGCAATGTGATGTAGTCATTCCGTGAATTCGCCTTGGCTATAGACACATCTGGCAGGTTAGTGAGGCTGAGCCACTACCAGAGTACTAAGATTGTAAACTCTGTGATAAACCTTTAATGCATTCCCTAGAACACTATATTGTTGAATGTGAAACCGTAAAAGACTTTAGACCTTCTGGCCTCTTGTACCACCAACTGTGTAACTATTTCATTAACTCAGGTGTTCTGGACGACATTCTAACAATTTATCCAAAATTTGCTTGTCCATTTTAAAGAATGAAGAACAATTTTATTTATATTACTTCTAAGCTGCATCACTTATGAACCCATCCCTGCCCTTGTGTGGCAGTGTACAATAGAAAGTTGTTTTCACATATCCATACATTAAAACATTGATTGTAACCATGATATACATGTGCTTCAGCCTACAGTTTAGACTTATTGACTTGTGTATGACTGCCTGACAGTGAATACCAGCATTATCTTCACGTTAATAAGGCTTAATTGAAATCCTCAGATTAGGCAAAATTGTAATTAATTTTGTCAATAAAGATGTTAACAATGATAATACAAAATCGAATCACGGAACAACTTGAGAGTCACACTCACGAATTTGTCATGGATATGATACAAACATCAAATCATATATTAGATGTCACCCTATCTCCACTGAATTTTAAAGAAGCCATGTGCAGGCGATGAGTCACAATAACGTGGCTGAAGTATGTTGACCAGACCACACACTAGAAGAAGCCATAGACAATATGCCCATGCACTCTGCACCAGGCCCTGAATCTTGGAACTCCATATTCATTAAGAACTATAAAGTCATTATCGCAGGCCCTTCACATTCTTTGGAGATAAAACCTAGATACTGGTGTTATCCCTGACATACTGAAAACAGCAGAGATAACACCACTTCATAAAGGAGGAAATAAGGCAGAGACAAAATTTACAGACCGATAGCGCTAACATCATACTTCATAAAAATCTTTGAAAGAGTGCTGAGAAGATCATAAAATACATGGAATCACAGCATCTCCATAACCCTTGACAATATGGTTTCAGAACAGAGTGCTCTTGCCTATCACAGTTGCAGGACCACTATGACATAGCCTTAGATGCCATGGAAGACAAGCAAAATGGTGATGTAATTTACACGGATTTCGCAAAATCCTTCGACAAATGTGATCATGATGTTATTGCACACAAAATGGGTTCAAAAGGAATTACCGGAAAAATTGGCGGATAGAACTACAATTTCCTGACTAACAGAACCCAATGTCAACAAAATAAAATAAGGACCACCAACCGTGAAGAGCTCAGTCTCCCAGGGTACTGTATATGCTCAAGTACATTTTCTCATTGTCACATCGGACATAGACAAGGACACAATCTATAGTACCGTATTTTCCTTTGCAGATGACACTAGGATTTTAATGAGAGTAGGCAACATAGAGAGCACAGCAAACCTCCAATCAGATGTAAATCAGGTCTTTCAATGGGCTGCAGATAATAATATGGTATTTAATGAAGATAAGTTCTAGCTCCTGCGTTACGGAAAAAAATGAAAAAATAAAAACGGAGACCACGTAAAAAACGCACTTAAATCATACCATAAAACGAAAAAGCAATGTAAAGGATTTGGGTGTACTCATGTCGGAAGACCTTACCTTTAAAGAATATAATAAAGTAGTTGTGACAACTGCAAAAATAATTAAGTTGGAGTACACGAACATTTCAAACCAGAGATGCTATACCAATGATTACATTTTTCAAGACGCTAGTGCTCTCTAGAGTGAAATACTGTTGCGCAATGACAGCTCTTTCAAAGCTTGATAAATTGCTGACCTGCAGAGTTCCTTTACTGCTAGAATCCACTCAGTAAAACATCTAAATTATTGCCTAAAATGCCTAAATCTGTATTCTCTTGAGCCCAGACGGGAGAGATACATAATAATTTACACGTTGAAAATATTAGAGGGGCTGGTCCCAAACCTGAACACAGAAATAACACCATATGAGACCAGAAGGCATGGCAGGATGTGCAGAATACCCCCATTGAAAAGCAGAGGTGCAATAGGTATTCTGAGAGAGAACTCTATCAACATTAGAGGTCCGAGACTGTTCAACATGTTGACCAGACCACACACTAGAAGGTGAAGGGACGACGACGTTTCGGTCCGTCCCGGACCATTCTCAAGTCGATTGAGAATGGAATTTAGTAGCCACGTTATTGTGACTCATCTCCTGCACTGTTCAACATGCTTCCACTACACATAAGAGGCATAACGTCCCATTAGGAAGTTCCTCATCTCATCATATTTTCCTCTTCGGTAATTTAACCTTTTCTTTTCCGATCCCTTCCTTGGATACGTTATCCCAACCACCAACAGATACTCAAATATCATTATGCGGTGGCCACTCATTCCCATGGGGGCTTCAAATTTTACTTCCTATTTCTGACCCATTCAGTGTGAATATCAGGTCGAGTCTAGCTGGTTCTCATTGAATTTCGTTCTTCGTGTATGTATGTATGTATGTATGTATGTATGTATGTATGTATGTATGTATGTATGTATGTATGTATGTATGTATGTATGTATGTATGTATGTATATATATATATATATATATATATATATATATATATATATATATATATATATATATATATATATATATATACACATACAGAGAGGGATACAAGTCAACCAGGTTCAGGGGAATTAGATCACCGGTACAACTTCGTTCCAATACGATCTGAGACCCTAGGCCCATGGGGAGAGAGTGCAAAAAGGTTTGTTAAGGTTCCAGGCCGGTTCCAGGCTCATTGACACTACAAGAGATCCGTAGAGCGGCAAGTTTTCTCTTCCAGTGCCTCAGTATCGCGGTCCAGAGGGGGAATGCCCGCTGCGTCGAAAATGTATTTATTTATATATTTATTTATAAATAAATACTTATATAATACTTTATTAAAATAAAATATTCATTTATTTATTATTTATTTATTTATTATTTATTTATTTATTTATTTACAAGAAGGTACAATAGTTTTGCGAGATTACACAATATTGGTATTTTTACATTCTTGCAAACACACTAACACACATAGCGTTTAGTTTGTCACTTAAGAAACTTGTACTTACATGCAATAAAATAAAAATAAACAAAAGTAATGCAAAGAAAATGACAAAGAATAGACAAATAAAATAAATAACGTCACATGCTACTTACCGGGGCATAAGACTCTCCTCGATTGCTTTGAACAAGAAATCATTACGACTCATAGTTGTCATTTTTATTTTCTGAAATTATAAATAATATATAAAATTATAATAATATAATATAACGTCATTATATAATGGAATGTGATAAACTCAAGGAATTCTGAGATAACACCATCAATGGAATTAATTACAAAAATACTGTTGGAAAACTATTAGTTAGAAACAGTCCTCGTAATGATAATTGTGTCATTTACTATTTTCTATTACTATTTTCTGATTTTTGTCTGTAGGGATAACGTTCCTATCAATAATGTCTTTCAAGACCCTTTCCTCTGTTTTATGAGCCGTCGAAAAGAAGTTCCTGTAAAACAGTCTAACAAGTGTTGTGTTAGTTGACTCTTCAGAGGTTCCATGGCGTTTCACCTTTCTTTTTTATGGTGTCTTCAACAAACCCGTTAAAGAAGCCATTGTTGACTAGGACAAAAATCAGAAAATACAATTAACAATTTACTACAAAAGCAAAAAAACAGCCAACCTACTCATGAAAAACTTCCCAGACACCAAACAAAACGCCCTGAAGGAAACCAACGTCGTCTATGCCTTCACATGCCCACTTGGGTACTGTAAGCCCCAAAGAACTCAGTATATAGGCAAGACAACAACGTCTCTTTCTAGGCGATTAACTATGCACAAACAACAGGGATCCATCAAGGAACATATAATCTCTTCTCAAAACTAGACCATCACCAGAGAAATCTTAACAAACAACACAGAAATCATCGATAGATACAGCGATAGCCGGAGACACGACATCAGCGAAGCACTACACATCAAGAAGTCAACACCAGCAATCAATAGCCAATTAATGCACAACTATATTCTACCCACTTCACGACCCGGAACCAACATAGAAGAAGCAAGAGGAAGTATAGGTCAATAGGCCTTCTGCAGTTACTTCCATTCTTATATTTTCATACCCAATTTATACCCATTGATTCGTGTTCTGGCATATGTCTATCACCTTATACATAAATCTGTGTATTTATGTATTTACGTATGTAGCTTAGCCTAGCATTTTAAAACACTACAATCACCTTCTGTGGTTGATTGTTCAATAAATCCCTGAACTGTATGTTTGACAAATCTCTCACCCTGTCCATGGAGGACAGAAGAAAATGTATATATGCTGGTTAGCATTGTAAATGTGTGGCCACGTACTGTGGTAGAAAATAATAATAATAAAAAAAACTGCCTTCTATGACAATTACATTACTCGGCATTTGTTGCCTTCTACGCTTGCAGTAGTTCTGTTCGGCAGGTTTGCAGGGCGTTTAACTTAGCCTTAGCTTAGTCTTATTCACCAATCGTTACGGAACTCTGGGCTCGTCATTTCATGATAATGACGAAACATTGGATATAAATTGTACCCACACACTAGGCGCGAGTTTTTCTCCCCGTACAAAATAGTCTGGATGTAAACATTCTACTGTAATCATGCTTGCTCTTAAACTACAAATCTAGGTTTCTTCAATGACTTCATGCTCATGAGCTTCTTGCTCATCTCAGACATATTTCCCGCCACCCCCCCCCCACTCCCCCATTTTGCCGTCCCTCAATATTTTATATTTCAATACTGGCAATGTATTGTAATACGTTAACAGTATTTTACCAATACATTAAATATTCCATTTACCGTAATGCCACACCCACAAGAATAATATGAATGGGATTATTTATCTAAATTCAAGTGAAAATAATGGAAACAAGACAACTTTTCACTTAGTATCAGCCCCATTTAAACGAACATGTGTAACTCACCGCTTTTGAAGTAGCGAAAAGGTTGGAACGCACAATAGTGTTGCTTGCAAGACCTGCGGACAGCATTGTTCTAGATGGCCCTCCATTTTCTTCTGAAATATGCAATTTTGAACATCAGTGCACATTACATCCAAAGATCTACCCTGATGAATTATAAGTGCACATAATAAGAAAATATTACAGAAAGTAGTTAAAGAAAGTAACATACTTGTATTGACCTTGCAATTGTATGAATACAATTTTTCTGTAGTTTTGTATCTCGGCACAAAACAAACAAATAAACAAATTACGAATATAAAAACAAATAAAGCAAATAAATACATACA
Organism: Procambarus clarkii; assembly: GCF_040958095.1. Taxonomy (NCBI): domain Eukaryota; kingdom Metazoa; phylum Arthropoda; class Malacostraca; order Decapoda; family Cambaridae; genus Procambarus; species Procambarus clarkii. The sequence goes on from NC_091240.1 coordinate 4,354,596, forward strand.
ACTAAATATGCCCTGAATTTAGCCAATTGAGGGAGGTATCACCAGTCTATCAGACTGGTGATAATACCTATAGATGGTATTATCATATGAATTCTATCACTGCCACCTCCAAACACCTACACTTTCTCCAACATCTACTCTATTTTTTAACATTAATTCATAACAAGTTTACTTAACTTGAAAGGAATCTTAATCTTTCAAACTACACACTTAACCCTCCTTAGTTACAAATCAAGATAATTTGTAATTCATTCGTTAACTTTCACTCATCATTCACCAGTCTTATCTCCTTCCTTTCTAACTTCAGCTTTAAAAGTACTGAAGGCACAACTTGTGGTTGCAGAATTAACTGCACTTGAACCAAATGAAAACCCAGCAAATATGGGTTCTGGATGATCTGAATTTTTTTAATATGGACTCCTTCTTTTTTTCATCTCCTGGAAGCTTCTGTTGAGCCTCTGGTTTGAATGATTGGCTGCTGGTGAAGGTAAATCCATGGCAAATAAGCTTGCTTCCATCCTTGGAAGTTTCGGGCGTAGTCACGGCAGCTAAAGAAGCACCTGCGGTGCAAGCTGGTTCAACCGAGGTGACTGGAATTGTATTAGAAATTATACTGACGATCGGAGGGCTGGTTGTAGTTGTCGTATCAAGCCCAAATTTGAATGAAACTGTAGAAGGCAATATGATACACAAATTATCAACTTGTTTTTTATTTTTGCAGGGATATTCCTGCGCGGGCCCTAAGCCTCTCCAAAGGATACCTGATCAACCAGGCTGTGACTCATACGTCAGGCTGCGAGCAGCCGCGTCCAACAGCCTGGTTGATCAGTCCAGCAACCAGGAGGCCTGGTCGACGACCGGGCCGCGGGGACGCTAAGCCCCGGAAGCACCTCAAGGTAACCTCAAGGTAAGCCTCTGGCTGGCCCACTAAGTGTTGCTTGTTTCTGTTTTAATTGGGCGGAGTATGAGTATTTATGACTCGTATGGTCGCTTCAGTAAGATTTTGCCATATGTGTTTAACAACTTCTTCCATATGTGTTTAACAACTGCTCTGTTGAATCTAAGTTGAAATCTTAATGGGTTTGTGACTGTGCACTGTGTTAGATAATGTTCCAGCAGTCTGTCGGGCATTTCTTACAGTGCTGACATTTCCTCATCTTCCGGAACCTGCAAGCCTATTTCTCATGCACATGGGTATCC
>NC_091240.1:4358295-4500795 GCF_040958095.1 Procambarus clarkii
TCTGACATTGTCACATTCTTAATCACGTGTTTATTTTCGTGATATACACACACACATATATATATATATATATATTTATATATATATATATATATATATATATATATATATATATATATATATATATATATATATATATATATATATATATATATATATATTTATATATGTCGTACCTAGTAGCCAGAACGCACTTCTCAGCCTACTATGCAAGGCCTGATTTGCCTAATAAGCCAAGTTTTCATGAATTAATTGTTTTTCGACTACCTAACCTAACCTAACCTAACTTTTTCGGCTACCTAACCTAACCTAACCTATAAAGATAGGTTAGGTTAGGTTAAGTAGAATTGGTTAGGTTCGGTCATATATCTACGTTAATTTTAACTCCAATAAAAAAAATTGACCTCAAACATAATGAAATGGGTAGCTTTATCATTTCATAAGAAAAAAATAGAGAAAATATATTAATTCAGGAAAACTTGGTTTATTAGGCAAATCGGCCCTTGCATAGTAGGCTGAGAAGTGCGTTCTGGCTACTAGGTACAACATATATATATATTTATTTGTGGGTGAAGAGTGGAAGATAGAAACCCTAAAGGCCAAGGATTAGAGCATATATGCAGACCATTCAGGGAAAAGTGTGTTTTGTTGATGTCTTACCAAACTGTTTTCGGGCCTCAGGTGATGGGATGGTTTCACAAGCGACACCTTTTTCATCTGGTGAAAATGCTGTCTCATCACTTGCTTTTTCCTGTCCTGCAGTTATATCCTAAAGGACAAATTAAATCAATAAGGCAAAACCCACATAGCAATTTAGGATTTATATACCTTACTATGGTTGTATAGAGTAGACAAATATACCCTACGAATGCAGATGATTTCTTTATAACCAAAAAAAAAAAAAAAAACATTATAAAGCAGGTAGTGTTGTTTGTTATAGACCTTTCCTCAACATTTATTTCCTGTAAAATAGCAATTAAATCTCACTAGTTTCTATCTCTATTCAATCGTTAATACATGCTAATCCTCTTTATTCACCATGTATGCTACTAAGTTAATACTCTCTGGCCAAGCCTAAGTAGTTTCAGTAAGGGGGCTACATACACACTTCCCACTAATTTACAGCCTCAATAATGTACATCTCTTAAATTTGCCATCCGTTGTAGCACCAACAATGATTTTCTGTCTTATTCCTTCTTAATTTAATTTAATAACACTGGTACACCTGCAAAATCTTAACCAACTCACTTCATTCATAATGATGTGCTGCCCGAAATCTTAGCGAAGAATCCAAAATTTGCTTACTGTAAGTAATGCATGCACTTGACTGTAAAGCTGCCGCCCAGTTGGGTGGGTGTGGAGCACATGACTGTAATGCTGCCGCCCAGTTGGGTGGGTGTGGAGCACATGACTGTAAAGCTGCCGCCCAGTTGGGTGGGTGTGGAGCACATGACTGTAAAGCTGCCGTCCAGTTGGGTAGGTGTGGAGCACATGGCTGTAAAGCTGCCGTCCATTTGGGTAGGTGTGGAGCATATGTCTGTAAAGCTGCCGCCCAGTTGGGTGGGTGTGGAGCACATGACTGTAAAGCTGCCGCCCAGTTGGGTGGGTGTGGAGCACATGACTGTAAAGCTGCCGCCCAGTTGGGTGGGTGTGGAGCACATGACTGTAAAGCTGCCGTCCAGTTGGGTAGGTGTGGAGCACATGGCTGTAAAGCTGCCGTCCATTTGGGTAGGTGTGGAGCATATGTCTGTAAAGCTGCCGCCCAGTTGGGTGGGTGTGGAGCACATGACTGTAAAGCTGCCGCCCAGTTGGGTGGGTGTGGAGCACATGACTGTAAAGCTGCCACCCAGTTGGGTGGGTGTGGAGTAAGACTAGTAACTGTGCGACTCATCATAGATGTAAAGTGCCTTGTATAGTGACTGTTGTGAGCCTCTTGTTGAATCACTTGTGACACAAAAGATTATTGATGTGTATTTGTGTGGGTGATTAAATATATATGTGTATGTATATATGTATACGTATATATATATACATGTATGCATGAGTATGTGTACATGTATATATAACTTTAATAATTTTGTAACTAGCGTCAAAAGATTGTTATTTGCTTAGCTAAACGAATTAGAGGGTTCAGTCCCTGAACCGATTATGTGCCTCTGTAATCCTTTACACCACCGCCCACGGGATGGGTATGGGGTGCATAATAAAGAAAGAAATTGAATTGGCTTTCAAAATTTAACTTATCCACTTTCATGAGAACCTTCTATACTGTGAAGGTAAACACAGGTAGCAGTGCGGTCTGCTGCATGATGCGAGGAGGACGTGATGCTCCGCATCTTCGTGTTTGCACGTGGCTGCTGCAACTAGATGTTGTGAATTTGTTCTCGACTGTTGCAGTGATACAGTGCCTTTGTGTATCGAGGAAATGGCTGAGGCGGTCTGCCTAGGTGATGGATGATCCTGCACTGGGCCTGGAGAGTGTGACAGTGGGGATGGCAGACAGGATGATACTAGGCCGTATCAAGCAGTAGTAAACATATATAAACGGCGAAATATTCAAAGACAGTGAGGAGGAAATAACAAAGAGACCAAAAAATGAAGCCATGCTCAGCAGGACGCGGGAGATGCAGACTAACGGAAGGAAGAGGCTGTTGTTCCCTACAGCGTGTCAACTGAATTTTCATCAAAAGCTGGAGCGGACGGTTCGTTTGGCTAAGGAGTTTTTTTTATTATGAACCACTATTCAAGGAGGGTGCTCACCGGCCCTACATAACAGTTGGGACAGAAAAGGCTATGGAACACCTAACGGAGGATGGGTTTGAGAATATTGTAATGGTTACTCCGGAAGAAGGTATGACACACACCAAGGTCATAGTGTTTAAGTATCAAACTTTTTATAGAACCTGATTATCTATTGCTCAACAATGATAGTGTTGTTTGGGCAAAGAAGAACATTGTTCGTGGTGAAAAACAAAGCCAGGTTGTTGCCTTGGTAAAGGGTGAGGCTCCAGAAAGAATTTTTGTGCAAGGACTAGGCTACAGGAAAGTTGTAAAATACATTGAGGAGCCCATATTATGCATGAAGTGTTCTCGTTGGGGACGTATGGCTTGGAAATGCCAGTTTGACTCCAGGTGTCGGTACTGTGGTAAGAAACACGACTCTCGAGAGTGTAGAATCAAGATTAAAAACGGTGAAAAAATCGTCCCATCTTGTTGCAATTGTCGAGGCAGCCACAATGCTGGTTCCTATCTATGTCGCATGAAGCCTCATCTGAGAGACTCCAGGACGGGTCCTACAAGCAGGATAGATGTATCCTCGAAGAAAGGAAAGATTGTGCAGCAGGAACATGAAGGAAACAGCTGGAAGCCAACGACAGCGCCTATGAATAATGTGTGGGAGAAAGGAACAGAGACAATTAAGGTGAGCCTAGGGAAAGTAGGAAATGCAGCTGAAAAAATTAAGCCTTGTGGAAACAGGGTTCAGGGCAATATAGTGAACTCTGAGGTTGGTACTCAAATACTGGAATATCTAAAAAAAAAACTAGACAAGAGGATTGAGGCATTAGAAAAATTAGCTATGGAGGGTAGACGGGGTGAAAATGGTGGTGAAACAGGACGTGAAATGGAAAGTAAAACAGGACGTGAAATGGAAAATGAAACAGGACGTGAACTGGATAGTGAAACAGGACGTGAAATGGAAAGTGAAACAGGACGTGAAATAGAAAGTGAAACAGGACGTGAAGTGGAAAGTGAAACAGGACGTGAAATGGAAAGTGAAACAGGACGTGAAATAGAAAGTGAAACAGGACGTGAAGTGGAAAGTGAAACAGGACGTGAAATGGAAAATGAAACGTGCGTTGAAGAAAGTAAGGAAGAATATGACGTATTTATGATAGAGGATAGTCAGGAAAATGAACTTACTAGTAGTGTTAGAGTTCAACCTTCTGTAGTGACAAATGTTGAAACAAAGATTAAAGTAAAACGGTATAGAGAAATAAAAAAGAAATTAGATATGAATAAAATCACCTTTGAAGTTAAGAGCTGTTGTGCAAGTGAGGAGAAAGCAAAAATGTTACAGTGTTGCGAGAGTCTGTCTGAGAAAATCTCGTATCTCATGGAATGTGACGGACAGGGCAAAGGTAGTTTTATTAAATCATGGATGAAAGTAGAGTGAGAATATTATCCTGGAGCGTTAATGGGTTAAAATCTAGTGCGGTGGATGTACACTATTAAACTCTTAGATAATACTATATTAACCTGAAATGTTAAATGGGATTCTTGTATTTGTACTCACTGGAATGTGTGATAATGATATGATAGACAGAATACTTAGGAACTACAAGAATTTTGCCCCAATGATGCTGTGCTTACTATATTAATCTGCAATGTTAAATGTTGTATTGTGATTTGTGTATCTGTACTCACTAAATTTGTGCGCCCCTTGAGGGACTTGAAATAGAGGGGGGTAGAAATAGCCTAAGCTACTCTACCCCTTTGAGATGCATCTTTTTTCTTGTCTTAATAAACATACTTGAACTTGAATAAGGAGTGTAAATTATGTAGTATGCCGCACGCCCACACCTTAGAACATTATGTATTAGAGTGTCAACTTATTGATAACTATAGAAATAAGGAAATAAGTAGTGTACCACATCAAATTTTTTGGATGTGTGATAATGATATGATAGGAACTACAAAAATTTTGTCCCAAGAGTCTAACACTTATATGCTGTGCTTACTATATTAACCTGCAATGTTAAATGGGATTCTTGTATTGTGATTTGTGTATTTGTACTCACTGAATTTGTGCGCCCCTTGAGGGACTTGAAGTAGAGGGGGGTAGAAATAGCCTAAGCTACTCTACCCCTTTGAGATGTATTTTTTCTTGTCTCAATAAACATACTTGAACTTGAACATAGGTAGCCTGTGTGTATATTTATTTATTTATTTATTTATATACAAGAAGGTACATTGGGATTGTGAGGATACATAGCATATTAATAACATTCTTGTAAAGCCACTAGTACGCGCAGGGTTTCGGGCAGGTCCTTAATCTAAGAAACTTATAAGTAGGTAAATACTTGCAAAATTTATAAAAATGATAACAGTTACATAGCATGAAAAAAAAATAAAAGATGAGAGAAAAATTGTAGGTATATTAAAGCACATAGGTAGCTCAGAATGATTGCAATGACAGCTTGAATGGTAGTTTAACAAAACTTAGTAGGCACAATACAGCATATGGCTAGCACATAAAGGAAGACAGCAATGAACACAATGATAAAGTTGTTTGGATTAAGTACATAAAGATTGGGTAACACTAGATACAGGGCAAATTTAAAGCTTAGTGTAGGAAATTACGAAGATGAAATTAGGTACTTTTTGGTTTTGAGTTTAAATGAGGCAAAAGTTTAAGGAATGAATGAGGCAAATGTTAGGCTTATATCTAGGTCCCCGCCCTCAGGATGCAACTCCACAATAAACTAACTCCCGGGGACCTATTTAATTGCTGCCAGGTGAACAGGGGCATTAGGTGATAAAAAATACACCCAACTACTAGTTCATTACTTACAACTGCTCTAGAGCTGTCCATAATTAACAGTACTTCTGGTTCCAAGCAGGAAAGAGGTCGAGTGCCGATGTCAGTCAACTTGCGTCCCTTCAAGTCAATACATCTTGACATTTGAATCCAGAGCAGTTTTTAAAATAATAATTATTAATAATAATAATGATAATTAATCATTATATTAATAACAATATATTTTTAAAATTTGCAGATCAATTATCAAGTATTACATCGGCTGTTTATGTAAGTACAGAAATTATATACAGTAGTTCATTTTCAAAAAGTTATGTTTTGCACATGACTGTAAAACATGTAAAAACATGTTTTGACATGAAAAACATTAATTGTGTGCAGCGTAAGGTGTGCACAATTAATGTGTATATATATATATACATATATATATATATATATATATATATATATATATATATATATATATATATATATATATATATATATATATATATATATATATATATATAATGTGTGTGTATGTGTATGCATGTATGTACGTAAAAAATATATGTGTGTAATACAAAATTGTGTAACTAGCTACACAAGATTGTAACTTGCGAACTATGGAGTTCAATTCCTGGATCCATTATGTGCCTTTGTAATCCTTTCCACCACTGCCCACGGAATGGGTATGGGGTGAATAATAAATGACTCAGTCCAGAAGTAAAAAACTTAACAATCTAACACATATTAGGGGTGGGGGAGACCACTCAATACATATAGAAATAAATTAATCAAAGCACTGGCTAATTATCTCCAGTCAAGCAAAATACTAGGCTACATCTGACCTCTTCATACAACTCAAACCACGCGGACAAGCACATAGAAAACGTAGCCCTAGCTACAGAGACCACTAACTATAGAGAACACCAAATACATATATACCACCAACGACCAGCTGATACCAGTAACACACCATTCATCGAAATTGTCATCCACACTTCCGTGGAAACAAATATTCCATTCACCTACAGCCCCACATACATACATACATACATACATACATACATACATACATACACATACATTCATTCATTCATACATACATACATACACATACATACAAACATATACATTCATTCATACATACATACACATACATTCATTCATATATACATACATATACATTCATTCATACATACATACACATACATTCATTCATATATACACACACATACATTCATTCATACATACATTCATTCATACATACACATTCATACATACATACACACATTCATTCATACATACACACACATACATTCATTTATACATACACACATACATTCATTCATACATACACATTCATTCATTCATACATACATACACACACATTCATTCATACATACACACATACATTCATTCATACATATATACACATACATTCACATTCATTCATTCATTCATACATATATATACATACATTCATTCATACATACACATACAATTCATTCATACATACACATACATTCATTCATACACATACATTCATTCATATCATATCGTACAGATATGAATGTACTTGCTAAATATTAACTCCCTCCACACATTCTCTTGTGTCAACTACATTTACAAAACCCTGTTCTCAAATGCAAACCATGCTCTGAAACTCTCCCTGGACAGATGTAATAGGACCCATTATCACCACACCAGAAATAAATATCTCTTTGATATCCCCAGGGTCAAACTTAATCTGTGTAAACACTCTATGCAAATTAAGGGACCTAGTCTATGGAACTCACTCCCTAGTGAATTGAAAAACTGTAAAACTTTTGCCTTATTTAAAAGCAAAACCAAAAAGTACCTAACTTCATCTTCTTAGTTTCCTACACTGAGCTTTAAATTTGCTCTGTACCTAGTGTTACCCAATCTCCTAATTTTTATGTAATATCAAACAACCTTATCATTGTGTTCATTGCTGTCTTCTTCTATGTGCTAGCCATATGCTGTATTGTGACTACCAATTTTTGTCAACTACCATTCAAGCTGTCATTGCAACCAATCTTATATTGTTTCTGCTGTATTGTGCCTACCAATTTTTTGTCAACTACCATTCAAGCTGTCATTGCAATCAATCTCAGCTACCTATGTGCTTTAATATACTGTACCTACAATTTTCTCTCATCTTTTTTTCATTTCATGTAATCTGTTATCATTTTTTTGTCTATAATTTTTGCAAGTATTTACCTCCTTAAAATTTTCTTAGATTAAGGACCTGCCCGAAACGCTGCACGTGCTAGTGGCTTTACAAGACTGTAATTACCATATTTGTATCCTCACATTCCTTATGTACATTCTTGTATATGCATAAATAAATAAATAATAAATAAATAAATAAATAAATAAATAAATATATACACATACATTCATTCATACACATACATTCATTCATACATACACATACATTCATTCATACATACACATACATTCATTCATACATACATACACATACATTCATTCATTCATTCATGCATACATACACAATCTTAATTTAAATTATAGCAGTGATTTGGCATCTACGGCTTTGGCGGGTAGGCAGTTCCATGGGTTCAAACCCCTATGGGAGAAAAAGCATCTCCTGTTTTCTGTCCTACATTGTAGCCTGTTGAGCTTGAAACCATTGCTCCTTGCCTATCTTACAATAAAACATTTAAAGAAGTTACCTAGATCGATATCCTCCAAATTGTTGAGTAGTTTAGAAGTTTTAGTAAGATCAGGCCAGTCATGTCTGGTTTGCAGTGTTTTTAAAAATTTCCAAATATGAGAGTTGACGTGATTTTAATAATTGACATCTCTTGAACATTTGTTATAGAGTTGTCTCTGAATTCATGTATATATATTTTTACACTCCATCACATAGTGACGGAGGGTTTGTGAATAATTTTGTTGACACAGTTTATATTTGGTCAGGTCTACATCAGCAGATAATGAAAATTCCCAGAGATAAATATAATGGCAATAGAAATGTTGATGGATTTTAAAACAAATAAAACTAGTTTATTTTTTTTTATTTTTGTAATTAATTAACAGACTGAACTAAACCATACTTCAATAAACAAAAAGTTCAATAGACAACAATAAGACATACTTCAATAAACAAAAGTTCATTATAGAATCTGTAGTCCTAGCAAAAATACAAAAGTAGTTTTTAACATCATTAATAACAGAAAGGCAATAAAAAGGTTTATTTTATTAAAGCCAGTAGAACATAACATATTGCAACAGTAAAATTGAAAAGTTAAATGGGGTAAGCACTTAAACAATAATAATACTGCATACAGTAATCATTGAGTGAATAATCAATGCAAGTGAAATTAGTTACACGATATCAAGTCTCTCTTTTAAACTGGTTGGCAGATGTTCAGCTTTTAATTTAGATTCATGAGGTCATTCCTCAGTTTGGGACACTTGATTTGGATTCTATTTTATTATTAGTAATTATGTATTGTCATTTTTGTCTCTACTTTAGCTCAATTCATGCTTTTGATCTCAATTAGTTTTAAGTCTTGGTTTCAATTTTTTTTCCACATCTTGCCCGATGTGGAAAAGTGGCTATAGGCATACTATATGCTGTACTAGCTCTATCTAGAAATCCAACATTCTACTTGTAACTCATTTTGTATATACTGTATGTACTTTTCCCTAAATAAACATTATTATTATTACATATTATTATTATTATTCATTAAAGTCCTTAAACATTTTAAACATATACTAACTCAACACATTCTCTTGTGCTATTTACATGTACAAAACCTCATGTCCTTGTTCCTAAATGCTAATCCTGATCTGAAATGCTTCTTTGGTAGATGTAATAGATGCACCACACCAGAAATAAATATCTCTTTGATATCCCCAGAGTCAAACTAAATCTGTGCAAACACTCTATGCAAATAAAAGGACCGAATCTTTGGAACTTACTCCCAAATGAATTAAAAAATTGTCCAACCTATGCCTTATTCGAAAGTAACACCAAAAAATGCCTAAATTCATCTTCATAGTTTCCATCCTTGTGCTTCAAACTCATTGTATCTTGTGCTACGCACTCCCCCAATATTAGTACTCAAGACATGCATCTTCACCAGTGTAATCATCTCTGTCAATTTATATTGTAGTTATTATGTTGAACTCAAATTTTGCTGCAATGATTCTATTCATCTTACCTGATCTATTATATTAACGACCTGCCCAAAACACTTTGCATGTTAGTTGATAAGCAAGAATGTAAAAACACCAATGTTATGTACTGTACTCTCACAAACCCAATGTACCTTCTTGCCAATAAATAAACAAATAAATGAATTTCTGCTTGGTTAGTCTCACTTTAGGAACACTATATCAATTTTATTTTATTTATTTATATATATACAAGAAGGTACATTGGGTTTATTTGAGTACATAGCATTGATGTTTTTACATTCTTGCAAAGCCACTTAACATGCATAGCATTTTGGGTAGGTCCTTAATCTAAAGATAATTTTAACTAGGTAATTTGTAGCAAAATTTGAAGAATATTAACACGTACATTGTAAGAAAATTTGTAGATAATTAATAGGTACATTGTAGTAAAATTTGAGGAGTATTAACAGATACATTATAGCATAATTTGAGGATTATTAATAGATACATTGTAGTAAAAATTACATTCAACATAACAACCATGATATATTAAAATTCAAATTCAAAATTCAAATTCAAATGTTTATTCAGGTAAAGTACATACATACAAGGTGTGATACAAATATTGATGAATTTATAGATAGAGCTAGTACATACAATGCCTAAAGCCACTATTACACAAAGCGTTTCGGGCAGAAACAACATTTCTGCCCGAAACCAGAAAAAAGAAACGAAGCAGAAATGTAAGTTGATAGCAGTGATTAGAATGGTGAAGTTGCATGGCTTAGGCACACATATTGGTGGTTTTATACATATGTCAAAAGATATTTGTTTTTCATGTGGTGCCCCATGGGTTGTTACAGCCCTCTAGGAAGCACTTAAGGTTAAGATTAACATTGCAGTTCAGAATTTAATTGATGTAGAGATCATTTAACATATTCAAAGATTTCAGCAAGGGTGAAATGCTGTCTGGAACTGGTGTTGTTATTTAAATTTTTTATTAACGTTGTGTAATTAGGGGTCAGAGAAAGAATAATTAAGGGTTGTGGATCCCTATGCACAGATACCATAGGTGAGATATGGATAAATTAGCAAATACAGTAATACAATTACTAAGGCAGGGTGAGGTTAAGATGATGACAATAACAATTAGTAATTGAAAAATTAGCCTAGACCTTAAATTAAAGCATGGCAATAGTAGTAGGAACAAGCAATGAAAAACAAACTTATAATGTTGACAAAACCACACTAGAAAGTGAAGGGACGACGACGTTTCGGCTTGAGAATGGTCCAGGACGGACTGAAACATCGTCGTCCCTTCACTTTCTAGTGTGTGGTTTGGTGAACATATTTCAGCCACGTTATTGTGACTCCTCATCTGCAAACTTATAATGTATGCTCTTAACATCCAGCCCCAGAGTGTAGAGGGTTGTGCAGGTAACGAAACTTGTGCAGTCTGGCGGACTCTGCTCCTCTAGCCTCAGTTAAATCATCCATCCTCTGGTAGCCTCGGTCAAATCATCCATCCTCTGGTGAGAAACTGGGGAAGCACTACCTCTTCCTTGATGCCATTGGTGCAGTTGATGGTCGCCTGACTGCTCATGATGGGTCAGTCTCCAACTCATTAGGTGCATGTCAACCCAGGGAAAGAGGTGGGCAACCGCTTGCCATGCTTGTGAAGTTAAGATCTCACCTGAAGTTAAGATAATGACAGTAACAATTAGTAATGAAAAACTTAACCTAGACCTTAAAATTAAAGCATGGCAATAGTAGTAGGAACAAGTAATGGGAAAACAAACATAATATATGCTCTTAACATCCAGCCCCAGAGTGTAGAGGGTTGTACGAGTAATGGTCTTTTTAGTTATATTTTGTATATGGCAATGGATGTTCAGCTTGCTGTCTATGTTAACACAAAGGAATATTCATCTACTCTGCTCATAATTTGCATAATATTAATTCCTAGGTTAATTTGATTGGTGAACTTGTTACATGTCAAATGTTTTGTTGATATTAAGGGGCAGTTTATTAGTACAGTAGTCAATCACAAATGGACTTCATTTAGTTCAATATTTACTGTGTCATGTAGAATAAGTGTGGTTAGCTTGGGAGAAAATGAAGGTTGTATAATATAATTGGCTTCAAGTGTTAAGTGGAAGATGCATTTGGAAGATCACTGATGTAAGTGAGAAAAAGTAGTTGACCAAGTATACTACCCTGTGGAATACCAGTGTTAATGGGCAGAGTGGGAGAAGTAGCATCGTTCCCAAAAACAGTATTATGGTTAACATTTATTTATTTATATACAAAAAGGTACATTGAGTTTATGAAAGTACAGAGACTTGAAATTTTTCATTCTTGTAAAGTCACTAGCACACATAGCGTTTTGGGCAGGTCCTTAATCTAAGATAATTTTAAGTAGGTAATTTTAAGTAGGTAATTTCCAGCAAAATCGAGAACAAATGTTTACTGGTACATTGTAAGAAAATTTGGCACAATACACAAAGAGTAGATTAATGCACAATAATGACAATACACAATAATGACAAAGATTAGTAGGTACATTAGAGTAAAATTTGAGGGTTATCAACTGGTTCATTGTAGCACAATTCAAAGATCATTTCAATATATAATGCAGTAAAATATGCATTCAATATAACAACCATGTTATAAGGTGATAATAATGATGACAAAGGTAAAGATTGTATGGCTTAGGTACATATATTGGGGAATTGGGTTGCACTAGATACAGTGCGAGAATAAAGCACTAGGCAGGAAACTACCTAGTGCTATGCTTTATTTATTATCTTAGCAGTGAGGAACTGTTCACTGTTCTTAGTGAGAACAGTGAGCAGTGAGTTTGCTCAGGAACTTAGCAAACTTCTAAACCTCTTAGTCTTGTTATTGAGTTCAGTTCCCTAGTTTCTTTGTCCCTCCCTATAAAATCCATTTATGTGCTTGTATTAAAATAGTACAATACCTCATATGGGTCTGTATACTCCCCCATCCAACTACTTGAGCTGGATGGTAGAGTGACGGTCTTGCTTCATGCAGGTCGGCGTTCAATCCCTGACCGTCCAAGTGGTTGGGCACCATTCCTTCCCTCCGTCTATCCCAAATCCTTATCCTGACCCCTTCCAAGTGCTATATAGTTATAATGGCTTGGCACTTTCCCCTGACAATTCCCTCCCCCCCCCTCAGAAGCAACCCCACAAAACAAGCTGACTAACACCTGGGTATCTACTTGCTGCTAGGTGAATGGGTGCATTAGATGACAGGAACATACTGGAACAAAAGATACGGAAGGAAATGCAGAATAGAACCAGTGAAGAGTAGAGGTGTCATAGGCATAATCAGAGAGCACTGTCTGAACACCAGAAGTCCACAGCTGTTAAACACCCTCCCAGCAAGTATTAAAAATATTACTGGAACAAATGTGGATATATTCAAGAGGCACTTAGATAAGTTCTTGCAAGAAATGCCGGACCAACCAGGCTGTAATGGATGTGATCCTGCAGGCCGCTCTAAGTAACAGCCTGTTGGATCAAGTTATCACAAGTCGAGCCTGGCCTCAGGCTGGACTCGAGGAGTAGAAGAACTCCCAGAACCCTCTCCAGGTATGTATTCAATGTAATACAATGCCTCATGGGCTTGTATTCAGATAGTACATTCAAATTCAAATGTTGTATTTATAATAGTTTGTTCATTTATAGTTGGCTTAGTTTACACAAATTTACAGTAAATTACAGTATTTACCCAAGGCAAAGTCATAATAATAGCATAATATGTAATATCCATAATTATATACTGTATTCTCAAGATTAAAATTTAGAAGCTACACTTATCAGTGATTTAGAAAGTCTTACAGTTGTTAAGTTAAGAATCAGAAACTATATTTGTAACAACTTAAAACTTAACAACTACAACCACGGCAGTCTCCGTGGTGTAGTGGTAAGACACTCGCCTGGCGTTCCGCGAGCGCTATGTCATGGGTTCGTATCCTGGCCGGGGAGGATTTACTGGGCGCAATTCCTTAACCGTAGCCTCTGTTTAACGCAACAGTAAAATGTGTACTTGGATGAAAAAACGATTCTTCGCGGCGGGGATCGTATTCCAGGGACCTGCCCGAAACGCTACGCGTACTAGTGGCTGTACAAGAATGTAACAACTCTTGTATATATCTCAAAAAAAAAGAAAAAAAAAAAAAAAACTTATACAAATCATTACAATTTTGGCTGAACTAAACAGGTGTACATCAGTCTAAATCAAACTTACATGTTTGGCATAAAGTGTGAAACTTTAACTTTTAGCTTACAATTGAGTACTTCATATCAGCCTGTATTCAAATAGTACAGTGTGTCAAATTATCCTGTACAGTGGAACCCCGGGTTACGAGTGTCCCTGTTTATGAGTTTTTCGGGTTACGAGCCCGATTTGGTCGGAAAATTTGCATTGGGATACGAGAATTGCATTGCGTTACGAGTTTGTTGATTCGTGTACGGGCCGACCTAGCGCCTGGTGGCACAGCGATCGCGCCTCAGTTTACCTGTGCCTCACGCCCAGTGACTATCCCGCCTGAATTTTTCACCAGGATTTACAGTTTTTTGTCGGATTTTTGGCCATTTGAGCATAAAAGTTGTTATTATATATCTCGCCATAAGTACCAAGAAAGCCAGTGGTAAAGTTCAAGGCAAGAAATCGCATGTGAGGATGACAATAGAGGAAAAACAAGAGATCATTCAGAAGCATGAAAATGGTATTCGTGTTGTTGAACTAGCTAGGCAGTACAACAAATCTTCACAGGAGGAGGAGGTGGCAGTAGAGAATGTCCCTTCCTCATTAATTAAGAAAATGTGTGTAGTATGGGAAGGACTGCAAAAGTTTTGCTGAAAAGAATCACCCGAGATAAAGCTGTAGTAGGCCATTGATTTGATCTTTTTAATGACAATGTGATGCTTCACTACAGACAAGTGTTGCAAAGAAAGGAAAAACAATCTTCAATGGAACATTTCCTTGTGAGAAAAGTGAGAAAATTAAGCAGTGAGCTACAACCAGGACCTAATGGTATGCAGGCAAAACGTGCCAGAGAGTGCACTCCAGAGAAATCATCACTGCCTGATGTTATAATGGAAGGGGACTCCCCTTCCAAACAGTAACACCTCTCCTCCTCCCCCCTCCTCACTATCCTCCATACGCCAACAGTAGTCATCAGCAAGGGTAAGTAATAACTTGAACAAACTTTTGTAGTGTAGATTTGGATGAATTAGGTATAAAATTTAGTTTGAAGTGAAGTATTTGGGTAGTCAGGAATGGATTAATTCATTTCCCATTATTTTTTATGGGGAAATTAGCTTCGGTTTACGAGTTTTCGGGTTACAAGCTGTCTCCAGGAACGGATTGAACTCTTAAACCGAGGTACCCCTGTATTAAATAAGTATGGTGCATTATGGGCTCATAAACAATAGTTTACTTTGCTTGTACAGTACTGTATTATAAATTGCAGGAAACAATTTGTCTGTAACATTCTGTAATGGCTGTTCTAGCAAATGTTGGACTACAAATAAAGGGGCCTAAATAACCTTTGTTATTTAGTCCTACAGATGAGTATTAATTCACAGTGACAGTCAGCAATATATATAATGATACATAATAGAATAGTAATTAATTCAAAATGGAAGAGAGAGAAGTTGTCTCCTTGGGGTGTTTGAATTGTACCTGTTTTCTGCTGGGCGTCTTCCACCTTTTATATGGTTCTGACCAGGTCAGTAAGGCATCTAGTGTCGTGCACTGGTCCCTGATTGGCCACTGCAGCTTCCTTGCTCATCCCTAATCCATCAACACAGTTAACTTGGCTGTGCCAATTTGATATGGCATAGGGCAACCACAACTGTTTGCTGGTCTTGAGCTCCTTTTGGGTGGTTCTACAACAGTGTCTTGAGCTGTGCTACAGAAGTATACCAAATATCTGGGTTCGTATCCTGTCCGGGGAGGATTTACTGGGCACAACTCCTTAACTGTAGCCTCTGTTTAACTCAACAGTAAAATGGGTACTTGGTTGTAAACACGATTCTTCGTGGGGGTCGTATTCCAGGGACCTGCCTGAAATGCTACATGTACTAGTGGCTGTACAAGAATATAACAACTCTTGTATATATCTCAAAAAAAAAAAAAAAAAAAAAAGTATATATATATATATATATATATATATATATATATATATATATATATATATATATATATATATATATATATATATATATATATATATATATATATATATATTATTAAATATGACCGAAAAAGTAAGATTAATAATTCTAACACGAATTTTCTCGATATTTCTTATATATCTTTTCACTGTTGATAGTAATTGAAAAATCAATTCTCCAAAATTCATTTTTATTTCTAGTCTGACACTTGACACTAGGTCACTTGAACGCGTTTCGTAATAACTTATTACATTTTCAAAGACTTTAGTTTACATACACACACAACTATAACTTGCAAACAACTAAACAGAGTTTAAACAGCTTTGATTTTATACCTGCATTTGGGTGAGGTGATATGTTACAACAGTTTTGGATGAGGTGAAAACAAACTTTCAACACAAGACAGAACACGAAACAATGGGTATAATATTTTATAAGTTAAAGGGAAGAATGGAAGTAACTGCAAAGGGCCTATTGGCCCATATTTCTTGATGCTTCTATATTGGTACGGAGTCTTGAAGTGGGTAGAATATAGTTGTGCATTAATTGGCTGTTGATTGCTGGTGTCGACTTTTTGATGTGTAGTGCCTCGCAGATATCAAGCCGCCTGCTATCGCTGTATCTATCGATGATTTCCGTGTTTTTTGTTAAGACTTCTCTGGTGATGGTCTGATTGTGGGAAGAGATTAAATGTTCCTTAATGGAACCCTGTTGCTTATGCATCGTTAATCGCCTGGAAAGAGATGTTGTTGTCTTGCCTATATACTGAATTCTTTGAGGCTTACAGTCCCCAAGTAGGCATTTGAAGGCATAGATGACATTGGTCTCTTTTAAAGCATTCTGCTTTGTGTCTGGAGAGTTTCTCATGAGTAGATTGGCTGTTTTCTTGGTTTTATAGTAAATCGTCAATTATATCTTCTGATTTTTGTCTGTAGGGATAACGTTTCTATTAACAATATCTTTCAGGACCCTTTCCTCCATTTTATGAGCTATGGAAAAGAAGTTCCTGTAAAATAGTCTAATAGGGTGTACAGGTGTTGTGTTAGTTGTCTCTTCAGAGGTTGCATGGCGTTTCACCTTCCTTCTTATGATGTCTTCAACGAAACCATTGGAGAAGCTGTTGTTGACTAGGACCTGCCTTACCCTACAGAGTTCTTCATCAACTTGCTTCCATCGTGAGCTGTGGCTGAGAGCACGGTCGACATAAGCGTTAACGACACTCCTCTTGTACCTGTCTGGGCAGTTACTGTTGGCATTGAGGCACATTCCTATGTTTGTTTCCTTAGTGTAGACTGCAGTGTGGAAACCTCTGCTCCTTTCCATGACTGTTACTTCTAGAAAGGGCAGCTTCCCATCCTTCTCCATCTCGTAAGTGAAACGCAACACAGAATTCCGCTCAAATGCCTCCTTCAGCTCCTGCAGATGTCTTACATCAGGTACCTGTGTAAAAATGTCGTTAACATACCTGCAGTATATGGCCGGTTTCAAGTTCACGTCGACTAAGACCTTTTGTTCAATGGTACCCATGTAGAAGTTTGCAAACAGGACACCTAGGGGAGAACCCATGGCGACCCCATCTACTTGCTAATACCTGTGCCCATCCGGGCTTAAGAAGGGTGCCTCTTTAGTACAAGCAGGTGCCTCTTTATACCCAAATGCAGGTATAAAATCAAAGCTGTTTAAACTCTGTTTAGTTGTTTGCAAGTTATAGTTGTGTGTGTGTAAACTAAAGTCTTATACTGCAGGTATGTTGATGACATTTTTACACAGGTACCTGATGTCAAACATCTACAGGAGCTGAAGGAGGCATTTGAGCGGAATTCTGTGTCGTGTTTCACTTACGAGATGGAGAAGGATGGGAAGCTGCCCTTTCTAGATGTAACAGTCATGGAAAGGAGCAGAGGTTTCCACACTGCAGTCTACACTAAGGAAACAAACATAGGAATGTGCCTCAATGCCAACAGTGACTGCCCAGACAAGTACAAGAGGAGTGTCGTTAACGCTTATGTCGACCGTGCTCTCAGCCACAGCTCACGATGGAAGCAAGTCGATGAACAACTCTGTAGGGTAAGGCAGGTCCTAGTCAACAACGGCTTCTCCAATGATTTCGTTGAAGACATCATAAGAAGGAAGGCGAAATGCCATTCAACCTCTGAAGAGACAACTAACACAACACCTGTACCCCCTATTAGACTATTTTACAGGAACTTCTTTTCCACAGCTCATAAAACGAAGGAAAGGGTTCTGAAAGATATTGTTAATAGAAACGTTATCCCTACAGTCAAAAATCAGAAGATACAATTGACGATTTACTATAAAACCAAGAAAACGGCCAACCTACTCATGAGAAACTCTCCAGACACAAAGCAGAATGCTTTAAAAGAGACCAATGTCGTCTATGCCTTCAAATGCCCACTTGGGGACAGTAAGCCTCAAAGAATTCAGTATATAGGCAAGACAACAACATCTCTTTCCAGGCGATTAACGATGCATAAGCAACAGGGCTCCATTAAGGAACATTTAATCTCTTCCCACAACCAGACCATCACCAGAGAAGTCTTAACAAAAAACACGGAAATCATCGATAGATACAGCAATAGCAGGCGGCTTGATATCTGCGAGGCACTACACATTAAGAAGTCGACACCAGCAATCAACAGCCAATTAATGCACAACTATATTCTACCCACTTCAAGACTACGTACCAATATAGAAGCATCAAGAAATATGGGCCAATAGGCCCTTTGCAGTTACTTCCATTCTTCCCTTCAACTTACAAAATATTATACCCATTGTTTCGTGTTCTGTCTTGTGTTGAAAGTTTGTTTTCATCTCATCCAAAACTGTTGTAACATATCACCTCACCCAAATGCAGGTATAAAATCAAAGCTGTTTAAACTCTGTTTAGTTGTTTGCAAGTTATAGTTGTGTGTGTAAACTAGTCTTTGAAAATGTAATAAGTTATTACGAAACACGTTCAAGTGTCGTGTCAGACTAGAAATAAAAATTAATTTTGGAGAATTGATTTTTTAATTACCATCAACAGTGAAAAGAAATATAAGAAATATCGAGAAAATTCGTGTTAGAATTATTAATCTTACTTTTTCGGTCATATTTAATAATATATGTCTACAGGAAAGACTGCTACCAAAATATACTAATATATATATATATATATATATATATATATATATATATATATATATATATATATATATATATATATATATATATATATATATATATATATATATATATGTCGTACCTAGTAGCCAGAACGCACTTCTCAGCCTACTATGCAAGGCCCGATTTGCCTAATAAGCCAAGTTTTCCTGAAATAATATATTTTCTCAATTTTTTTTCTTATGAAATGATAAAGCTACCCATTTCATTATGTATGAGGTCAATTTTTTTTTATTGGAGTTAAAATTAACGTAGATATATGACCGAACCTAACCAACCCTACCTAACCTAACCTAACCTAACCTATCTTTAAAGGTTAGGTTAGGTTAGGTAGCCGAAAAAGTTAGGCTAGGTTAGGTTAGGTAGGTTAGGTTGTCGAAAAACAATTAATTCATGAAAACTTGGCTTATTAGACAAATTGGGCCTTGCATAGTAGGCTGAGAAGTGCGTTCTGGCTACTAGGTACGACATATATATATATATATATATATATATATATATATATATATATATATATATATATATATATATATATATATATATATATATATATATATATATATATACAGTATATACAGTACATACATGTATGTATATACACATGCTAGGCAAGGAAGTGAATGAGATGTATGGCAAGTTTTGTGAAATATATGATAAAGGCACAAAAAAATTTATACCAAAACAGAGATGCAGAACTAGGAAACAGGATTGGTTCAATAGAAATTGCGAGAGGGCTAGAGACCGAAAGACACAAAAATGGAATCAATACAGGAAGAGGCCGAACCCCCAAACATACCAGCGATACAAAGATGCGAGAAACAACTACACGGCAGTGAGGAGAGAGGCTGAAAGAAATTTTGAAAAAGGGATTGCGGACAAATGTAAAACAGAACCAGGTCTATTCTATAAATTCATAAACAACAAATTGCAGGTAAAGGATAATATTCAGAGGTTGAAAATGGGAAATAGATTCACGGAAGATGAAAAGGAAATGTGTGAAACACTAAACGAAAAGTTCCAAAGTGTGTTTGTACAAAATGAAATCTTTAGGGAACCAGATACAATAAGAATTCCAGAGAACAACATAGAACACATAGAGGTGTCTAGAGACGAAGTGGAAAAAATGCTCAAGGAGCTCGGTAAGAACAAAGCAGCTGGCCCAGATGGCGTTTCACCATGGGTTCTGAGAGAATGTGCATCTGAGCTCAGCATTCCACTTCACCTGATCTTTCAGGCATCCCTGTGTACAGGAATCGTAGCAGACGGGTGGAAACAGGCTAACATAGTTCCAATCTACAAAAGTGGCAGCAGGGAAGACCCCCTCAATTATAGACCTGTATCATTGACAAGTGTAATAGTGAAAGTATTGGAAAAACTAATCAAAACTAAATGGGTAGAACACCTAGAGAGAAATGATATAATATCAGACAGACAGTATGGTTTTCGATCTGGAAGATCCTGTGTATCGAATTTACTCAGTTTCTATGATCGAGCCACAGAGATATTACAGGAAAGAGATGGTTGGGTTGACTGCATCTATCTGGACCTAAAAAAGGCTTTCGACAGAGTTCCACATAAGAGGTTGTTCTGGAAACTGGAAAATATTGGAGGGGTGACAGGTAAGCTTCTATCATGGATGAAAAATTTTCTGACTGATAGAAAAATGAGGGCAGTAATCAGAGGCAATGTATCAGAATGGAG
This sequence comes from Procambarus clarkii, assembly GCF_040958095.1. Taxonomy (NCBI): domain Eukaryota; kingdom Metazoa; phylum Arthropoda; class Malacostraca; order Decapoda; family Cambaridae; genus Procambarus; species Procambarus clarkii. The sequence continues at coordinate 4,379,086 of NC_091240.1, forward strand.
AAATGTCACAAGTGGAGTACCACAGGGTTCAGTTCTTGCACCAGTGATGTTTATTGTGTACATAAATGATCTACCAGTTGGTATACAGAATTATATGAACATGTTTGCTGATGATGCTAAGATAATAGGAAGGATAAGAAATTTAGATGACTGTCATGCCCTTCAAGAAGACCTGGACAAAATAAGTATATGGAGCACCACTTGGCAAATGGAATTTAATGTTAATAAATGTCATGTTATGGAATGTGGAATAGGAGAACATAGACCCCACACAACCTATATATTATGTGAGAAATCTTTAAAGAATTCTGATAAAGAAAGAGATCTAGGAGTGGTTCTAGATAGAAAACTATCACCTGAGGACCACATAAAGAATATTGTGCAAGGAGCCTATGCTATGCTTTCTAACTTCAGAATTGCATTTAAATACATGGATGGCGATATACTAAAGAAATTGTTCATGACTTTTGTTAGGCCAAAGCTAGAATATGCAGCTGTTGTGTGGTGCCCATATCTTAAGAAGCACATCAACAAACTGGAAAAGGTGCAAAGACATGCTACTAAGTGGCTCCCAGAACTGAAGGGCTACGAGGAGCTACGAGGAGAGGTTAGAAGCATTAAATATGCCAAAACTAGAAGACAGAAGAAAAAGAGGTGATATGATCACTACATACAAAATAGTTACAGGAATTGATAAAATCGACAGGGAAGACTTCCTGAGACCTGGAATTTCAAGAACAAGAGGTCATAGATTTAAACTAGCTAAACACAGATGCCGAAGAAATATAAGAAAATTCACCTTCGCAAATAGAGTGGTAGACGGTTGGAACAAGTTAAGTGAGAAGGTGGTGGAGGCCAAGACCGTCAGTAGTTTCAAAGCGTTATATGACAAAGAGTGCTGGGAAGACGGGACACCACGAGCGTAGCTCTCATCCTGTAACTACACTTAGGTAATTACACTTAGGTAATTACATACACATATATATATTTATGCCTCTCGTACTTTGACAAGGTACGATAGCTACTATAAGAACTAGTGTGTTATTAACAACTTGACCACAGAGGGTGATTAAGATGCTTGTGATCTCATTATTCAGTTTTTATCATTTATTCATCAACATCATTTATTCATATTTCAGTTTTCTTTTAATATATTATTTGAGTTAAAACCATATTAACCATGAACAAAAATGGCTGAGGTATTTGAGGAATGTGAGTATGGCTGCTGAATAGCTGGCTGGCTTTAGGACTTCCTAAAAGCACTATGCCTGTTAGTGATTTGTGATAATGTACAATTTCTGTACCTCAATAAAAAAACATACATTGTACTTTCTTGATAATATTTGGTTTAAAGCCTTCAGTCTCTGGACAGTAGGTAATTTCCTGGCATTGATGCCAAGAAAAGCTTTTTGTGCCTTTAATCTTTAATTACAAGTACAGCACTAGTACAGTGGAGCCTCGGGTAGCAAACATACCTCTTTACGAATTTTTCGGGTCACAAACACAATTTCGTCGGAAAATTTGAATCAAGTTACGACCTTTGCCTCCTGCTTGATACCTGCTTGATGGGGTTCTGAGAGTTCTTCTACTCCCCAAGCTCGGCCTGAGGCCAAGCTTGACTTGTGAGAGCTTGGTCCACTAAGCTGTTGCTTGGAGTGGCCCGCAGGTCCACATATCCACCACAGCCCGGTTGGTCCAGCATTTCTTTTAGGAAACAATCTAGTTTTCTCTTGAAGATGTCCACGGTTGTTCCAGCAATACTTCTTATACTCGCTGGGAGGATGTTGAACAACCATGGACCTCTGATGTTTAAAGTGTTCTCTGATGATACTTATGACACCCCTGCTCTGCACTGATTCTATTCTGCATTTTCTTCCATAGCGTTCACTCCAGTATGATGTTATTTTACAGTGAAGATTTGGTACCTGGCCCTCTTAGTATTTTCCAGGTGTATATTATTTGATATCTCTCTCGTCTCCTTTCTAGTGAGTATATTTGGAGAGCTTTGAGACGATCCCAATAATTTAGGTGCTTTATCATGTCTATGCGTGCCATATATGTTTTCTGTATTCCCTCTATTTTAGCAATCTCTCCTGCTCTGAAGGGGAAAATTGAGTACCAAGCAGTACTCAAGATGGGACAGCACAAGTGATTTGAATAGTACAACCATTGTGATGGGATCCCTGGATTTGAAGGTTCTCATAATCCATCCTATTATTTTTCTGGCTGATGCAATATTTGCTTAGTTATGCTCCCTAAACGTTAGGTAGTCGGACATCATTATTTCCAAATCCTTGACATGCTGCATTCCTACTATGGGCAGATTTGATTGTGTTTTAAACCCTGTATCATGTTTAAGGCTCTCATTTTTACCATACCTGAGTACCTGGAATTTATCACTGTTAAACATCATGTTATTTCCTGCTGCCCAGTCGAAAATTTATTAATATCTGCTTGTAGTTTTTCGATGTGTTCAGCAGAAGTAATTTTCATTTTGATTTTTGTGTCATCTGCAAAGGATGACACGAAGCTGTGACTTGTATTTTTGTCTATATCTAATATGAGAATAAGGAAAAGTAGTGGTGCAAGGACTGTACCCTGAGATACAGAGCTTTTAACTGCACTTGGACTCGACTTTATTTGATTGACTGTTACTCTCTTTGTTCTGTTCGACAGGAAATTGAGTATCCACTGTCCTACTTTACCAATTCCCACTGACCTCATTTTGTGTGCTATCACTCCATGGTCACATTTGTCAAATGCCTTTGCAAAGTCTGTGTATACAATATCTGCGTTTTGCTTTTCTTATAAACTTTCTGTGATATTGTCATAGTGGTTGAGTAACCGTGACAGACAGGATTTTCCCACTCTAAATCCATGTTGTTCTGGGTTGTGTAGGTTATTATTTTCCATAAAACTAGAAATTTGATTCCTAATCACTCTTTCAACAACTTTTATTATGTATGGTTACACATAACATCTGTGCAACTGGTCTATAATTTTTTGCCAATGCTTTACTACCCCCCTATGTGTAGAGGAGCTATACAGTATCTGCAGATTTAAGTGCTGCTGGTATCTCTCCTGTATCCAGGCTCTTTCTCCATATTACAATGAGCGCTCGCACTACTGGTACTTTACATTTCTTTATGAATATTGAATTCCACGAGTCAAGACCAGGGGCTGAGTGCATGGACATGTTGTCAATTTCTCTTTCAAAGTCTTCTGAGGTCGTATTAATATCCGTTATATTATCTGCAGCTTGGATGTCATTCATAAAGAAGCTATCTGGATCTTCAACTTTCATGTTGTTTATTGGTGTGCTAAACATAGCCTCATACTGGCTTCTTGGAATTTCACTAATTTCTTTGTTGTCCTCTGTGTATGTACCTTCGGTTGTAATTAAAGGTCCAATACTGGTGGAGGTTTTTGATTTTGATTTTGTGCATGTGAACAAATATTTTGGATTTTTCTTTATCTCTTGTATAGCTTTCTGTTCCAATTCCATTTCCTCAGACTCGCATGATCGCTTCAACGTTTGCTTTATTTCTTTGATCTCCCTGTTTAGGTTTATTTTCCTTTCTTGTGATAGTCATGTTTCCTTTAGCATTTCCGTTATTTTTTTCCTTCTCCTGTACAGTCGTCTGCGTTCTCTTTCTAGAGTGGGCCTTTTTCTGACCCTCCTTACAGGCACATGCTTCAAGCTGATCTTGTATGCTTCAGCTGTCAGTTGAGCTATCCCCTGTGTTGGAGTTTTGTCGCTTAAGACCGTCTCCCATTGAATGTTTGCAAGGTCTATATTTATGTTTTCCCAGTCGATCCTCTTATTGTTGAAATTGAATTGATTGAATATCCTTTCTCGCTTGTTAGTTCTCTTGGAACTTCTCCTTGCAATGTTGTTGATACACATATGGGTCAACCGAGCGCATGGATCCTGGTGGCACGGGTAACCACACTCAGTTTACCAGTGCCTCCTGCTTAGTGACGAATGTGCTTGAATTCATTGTAAAGAATTTAATTGTTTTGTGCTTTTTTGGCTTTTGAATATAAAAGTAATTATAATACATCATGCCATGGGTCCCAAGAAAGTCAGTGGAAAGTTTTAACCTAAGAGACATGTGAGGATGACCATAGAGGAAAAAATCATTCGTAAACATGAAGATGGCATGCGGGTTGTTGAGCTAGGTAAGCAGTACAACAAATCTATGTCAACAATATCCACCGTACTTGCTAAGAAAAAGGACATTATGAGTGCTAAAGTGGCAAAAGGCGTATCACCAATCACGAAACAAAGAACACAAACACTTGAAGATGTTGAAAAGTTATTATTAATTTCGATAAACAACAAGCAGTTAGCAGGTGATAGCATTTCAAGGGCATCATTTATGAAAAAGCAAAACTATGATATAAAGATCTTATAAAGAAAACCCCCTGGAACGAGTGGTGCAAATACGAAAGAGTTTAAGGCGAGCAGGGGATGGTCTAAGAAATTTAAAATGAAGAAGTGGCATTCATAGTGTTGTGAGGCATGGGGAGGCTGCCAGCTCAAACCAGAGGCTGAACGATTTGTTGGCAAATTTAAAGATTTTGTAGAGAGTGAGGGATACCTACCACAACAAGTGTTTAATTGTGATGAGACAGGGCTATTCTGGAAAAGACTGCCGAAGAGGACATACATTACCCAGGTGGAGAAGTCATTGCCCGGACACAAGTCTATGAAAGATAGGCTAACTCTTGTGCTGTGTGGTAATGAGAGTGGCAATTTGAAAATTAAACCCTTGCTTAAGTATTATTCCAAAAATCCAAGGGTTATCAAAAAATATAATGTGCAGAAAAGCCAAATGTGTGTGATGCGGAGGGCTAATAGTAAGGCAAGACAAACAAGGCAATTTTTTACCGAGTGGGTGAATGAAGTGGTTTGCCCTTCCATCAAAAAAATATCTGCAGGAGAACAGTTTGCCACTCAAGGCCGTGCTTCTCCTCGACAATGCTCCTGCTCATCCTACAGGCTTGGAGGATTCATTGTTGGGGGAATTTAGTTTTGTTACAGTAAAGTTCCTTCCTCCCAACACCACTCCTTATTTAGCCTATGGACCAGAAAATCATTTCCAATTTTAAGAAACTTTATGAAATGGCACTTTTTGAGAAATGTGTCAAAGTGACTGTTGCCACAAACCTCACCCTCAGAGAATTCTGGAAAAACCATTTTAACATTTGTAGTGCTTTAAAACTCATAGACAAAGCCCGGCAAGAAGTTACTCTAAGAACCATGATGTCTGGCTGGAGAAAATTGTGACCTGAATGTGTTGCAGAACGAGACTTTGAGGGGATTCAGTATGAACCTGAAGTGCCTCTTGTAGAAGAAATTGTTTCTCTGGGTCAGCAATTGGCCTTGGAGTTGGATGGTGCTGATGTGGAGGAGTTGGTGGATGAACACAGCGAAGAACTGACCAAGGAATCCTAGCCCTTCACAAGGAGCAGCAACAAGAGACAACTGTGGAAATTCCTTCAGGGGAGGAAGAGGCAGTACAGAATGTCCCTTCCTCAACACTTAAGAAGTGGAGTAGACTGTGGGAAGAAGTGCAAAGTTTTGTTGAAACGACTCACCAAAATCAAGCTGCAGTAGGCCGTTGCCTTAACTTTTTAAATGACACTGTGATACCTCACTACAGACAAATGTTAAAACACAGAGAAAAACAAGTCTCTATTGAAACATAGACAAATCTCCTCCTTCCTCCCCCTCCTCACTATCTTCCATACACCAACAAGTCATCAATAAAGGCAAGCTATAACATGTACATACTGTACAGTACTTTAGTAGCAAATATTTGTGTGTATTATGTATGAAATGTATTTTGAAGTTAATATTTTGGGGAGTTTAGAACGGATTAATTCAATTTACATTAATTCTTATGGGAAATGTTTTGAGTTGGAAATTTTCGGCTTACGACCCATCTCTGGGAACATATTAAATTAAAAAACCAAGGTATCACAGTATATAATAAATATCAAAATGCTACACTGGGCAAAGCATTGGTTAGAACAAAGAAAGCAATGGTCTTCCTAAATGGAAATGAATTTGACTGGAAAAACACTGTGAATGATGTTGCCATAAAGTTCCAACTTGAAGCCAACCTTTTTTCATATAAACATCAGTGACATAGATGAAAATAATACCAACCACATCATCAAATCTGCAACTGACACAATAATCTATAAGTAATGCACATCATAATTATTATATTAACAACATGACTGTACAACAGATCATTAAAGGAAACAACCTAGAAATTATGATCCCCCAGTCATAGAAAGTTGTTTAGCAAGTAGAAGCTGTGGTAAAAAAAATAATCCAATCAAACATTAGGAATAATCAAGCTAAGTTTTGACTTCAATTACATATCTTCTTTTGGAAAAAATCAATGAAGAACAAGAAATTTTATCCCAGAAAAAAGTCAACTCTCATACCAGGAGAGTTCAATCAGCTCAGAGCTAATAAGACTTCAAACCAGACATGACATGGCTGATCTCATTGAGACCATTAAAATATGGAATAAATTGGAAGATATTAATCCAAACCATTTCCAAAGTCCATTGTAACTCACACAAGGGTCAATAACTTCAAGCTCAACAAGCCACAATATAGGACAGAAAACATTTTGTTCACCCATAGGAAAATCAACCTATGAAATTGCCCATCTGCTGCTGATGTAAATGTCAAAACACTACTTTAGTTTAAAATGCATTTGCCAGTCATCTGACTATTTGTGGAGTTCATGTAGATCTCTTTGTAAGGTCTCAATATCACTTTCACTTCCCACTTTACCATAGATCTTAGTGTCATCTGCAAATTTGATGATGTGGTTTGTAATATTCTCATCTATGTCATTGATGTATGACAAAAAGGGTTGGCCCCAAAATGGACACCTGTGGCATCCTACTTAGAACATTTCCCTAGTCAGATTCATTCCCATTTAGCACGACCCTTTGTTTTCTATGTTTTAACCATTGTATTATCCATTCCAGTATTCTCCCATTTATTACAAGTGCCTGTAATTTCCTTCCTAGTCTCTCATGTGGTACCTTGTCAAAAGCTTTAGCAAATTCCATGTAAGCCACATCTACAGAATCCCTATGTCTGAATAACTGGTTACCGTTTCCAGAAATGTGAGCAGGTTAGTAAGGCAGGATCTATTTTTAACAAACAATTTATTGTTAATTATGCTGATTTAATGTTGATTTATACCATCTCCAGAGGTTCCATTTAGTTATTAACGCTCTTTTTACTACTGTACTTGTGTCATCCATCTTGTTTCCCATCTTTTCTTTCTCCTTTTAGGCACATATCTTTGTACGAGTTCAGTAATGACCGTTTTGAAATTTTCCCATGATGTTTCCATGCCATGGTCACCTATTAGCTACCTCAATGAAGTGTTTTGCAATTCCTCTCTCATTCCCTGATAGTTTCCTCAATGGTAATCTAGAAGGTTATCATCCTGGACCTTTACGAGAGTTTCTGTAATTGTATTCCAACTTAGAGTACTGTGCTCACACATTAGGGGTGAGCTTCAATTACATATCCTCTTGAATTTGATTGCTCAAATACTTGAATTTGTTCGATCATGCCCTCTTCTGATGTTAGCACAAGGTCCAAAATGCTGTTACTTCAAGTGGGTTCTATCACATGTTTTATGAAAAATGAGTCCTGCACCAAGTCTAGAAATTTATCTCCTGCTTACAATGTTAGATTTATCCAATCAATTGTCTCTTGGTTAAAATTGCCCATTATAAGAGTTTGGGGTTGTGATGCAGCATTGATCACATTATGCAGATCAATAATTTCCTCTGCTGTTGCTGTGTCAGCCCTGTAGCATACTCCTACTGTCAGTATGTTACCATCTTGAGCTAGTATATTGCACCATACAGACTCTGAGGAACCCATGGTGTTCAGTTCCTCATTGGTTTTGCATTCAGGTCCTCTTTCACATAAAGCAGTACACCACCTACTTTTGTTGTTCAGTCCTTTCTGAATGGTGGATGATACCCCTCGAAGGAGAACTTCTCCCTCAATAATATCCTCTTGTCCCCACGTTCCACTCATACCAATGATGTCTGGAGTCTTGGCTTCAGCATGTGCACACTATGTATCAATTTTATTCACCAGACTTCTGGCATTAGTGTAGAAACACTTTAAATTTCTTTCATTGTTCCTGTTGGGCTGAGAGATAGCTCCTAGATTCTGTACATTATTATTCTGTTTGTTATCACTGCAGTTTTGTGCTTGTTTGTCTTCTGTGATATATAGGGTTAGCTCTGCCTGGCTGGGTGGCAGACAACGTCCTCTCCTCTATCTACTATCTTGATTACCCGTCCTCTCCTGATCACTAGCTTTGAATCTTTGCATGCATCCAAGTTCCTTAACTCCTTTAACTTTCCTCTTAGTACTCTGTTTTCTTTTCACTGTTCAACTGTGTGGACTGGGGAGATATAGACATGGCTATACCCTTTAAGATCTTTTAGGTTATGTGTACTGGTTAGTATCTTCCTTTTGTGTTCAAAGTTTACAATGGTTAAGCATACAAATACTCGCTTTGGGCTTACCTAACCTCTCTACATTGGACTAAGATCTTCCTCGTTACCTACCAGTTTCACTATAACTTCCTCAACGATTTCCTGGTCCTTCTTATCCTCTACGTTTGCAAGGTTCCTTATGATGAGGTTGCTTCTTTATTTTTTCTATCCAAGAATTCCGTTGCTCCCCTCCCTCCAGATCTTCAACTCCACTATCTTCAACTCTGCCTGCATTCAAAGTGTTTTCCCTTAGAGTATGAGTTACTGACAATACTACCCTCATCTACTCAGACCCAATACCACACACATTAAATAATATTGTAAATAACGAATTAAAAAAGTCCACTATTGGATGTCAACCAGCAAACTCACACCAAACATAGAAAAGACCTACAGTACATCTTATTTGGAAGCAAATCAACAAATACAATTCAGCTTCAGATAGGCAATGTTAACATCAGCAATAAAAATTATGGAAAGTTCCTTGACCTATACTTAGACAAGAGACTCAACTTCAGCACCCACATACAGCACAAACAAAAAAATCTCAAATAAATTGGTATACTCTCTAAAATCAGATATTATGTTCCAAACTCTGCTCTCCTCTCACTATATGTACTACATGCTAATCTATCCCTATCTTACATATGGTATCTGTGCATGGGGTTCAACCACTGCAAACTACCTCAAGCCCATTATCACCCAGCAAAAATCTGCTATCAAAACAATAACACACACTGCTTTCAGACATCACTCAGCCCCCTGTTTAAATCCCTAAACATGCTAAACATAAACTCACTCCACACATTCTCTTGTGCCATCTACATTTATAAAACCCTGTTCTGAAACTCTTCCTGGACAGATGTAATTGAACCCATAATCACCACACCAAAATAAATATCTCTTTGATATCCCCAGTCAAACTTAATCTGTGTAAACACTCTATGCAAATAAAGGAACCTGGTCTATCAAACTCACTCCCTAATGAATTGAAAAGCTGTCCAACTTTTGCCTTATTCAAAAATAAAACCAAAAAGTACCTAATTTCATCTTCATAGTTTCCTGACTAGTGCTTTATATATATATATATATATATATATATATATATATATATATATATATATATATATATATATATATATATATATATATATATATATATATATATATATGTCGTACCTAGTAGCCAGAACGCACTTCTCAGCCTACTATGCAAGGCCCGATTTGCCTAATAAGCCAAGTTTTCATGAATTAATTGTTTTTCATCAACCTAACCTACCTAACCTAACCTAACTTTTTTGGCTACCTAATCTAACCTAACCTATAAAGATAGGTTAGGTTAGGTTAGGTAGGGTTGGTTAGGTTCGGTCATATATCTACGTTAATTTTAACTCAAATACAAAAAAAATTGACCTCATACATAATGAAATGGGTAGCTTTATCATTTCATAAGAAAAAAATTAGAGAAAATATATTAATTCAGGAAAACTTGGCTTACTAGGCAAATCGGGTCTTGCATAGTAGGCTGAGAAGTGCGTTCTGGCTACTAGGTACGACATATATATATATATATATATATATATATATATATATATATATATATATATATATATATATATATATATATATATATATTATCAAAAGGGAAGGGAGTACCACCTCTTGCTGGAAGAAGGGGGACCCATAGCCTCGGAGGAAACCACACATAACGCATTGGAGAGAATGTAGGTCCCCTCCAATACAGTTTCTGTGTGCTTTTTTCCTACCACCCCCTTCCTTTTTTTTTTTTTTTTGCTTTATTGTGTATTTAAAGGTTACAAAACATACAAGACAAATGCCTAAAGGTTATGGATCTCTTGAAGCTCCTCCGCTTCCAGACAGGAACTAAGGACGCAGCAAGCATTTCCCCTCTGGATCGCCACACTGAGGCACTAAAACAAAAAACTGGAAGCCCTTGGGTCTCTGGTGACGTCAATGAGCTTGGAACCCAATTCCTTGAGAAATCCCAAGGCACTCTTGCCCCAGGGGCCATGCGTCTCAGACGCTATGGGAACAAAGAGGTATTGACCTTCCAATCGCCTGTACTTGAGTGATTTTGCTGTTTCCCTGTGGTTGGCCGCCCCACCTGCTTGATCAGCTCCGAAGTGTACATAGGTGTCAGCCAGGGTGGATACACATGTGTAGTCCCAAGCCAACTGCCTACCCTCCTTCCATGAGTATCTGGTGATGCCATCAGGGCGAAGTGCGGGGAAATCTGGGTTTTGGACCCCTAGGATGCGAGGTTCTCTCTCCGCTGGGCACCTAGCTGAGACGAGGCTTCTCTTGATGATGTCATTGACCTCGTTGTGTCTTGCATGCCAGCCCTTTGTGCTTCCGCAATGCAACCCATGCAGTCCGTATTGGTCTGCTTCCACCCTGTGGAAGCAGACCCTGTGGAATATATATATATATATATATATATATATATATATATATATATATATATATATATATATATATATATATATATATATATATATATATATATATATATATATATATATTAGTATATTTTGGTAGCAGTCTTTCCTGTAGACATATATTATTAAATATGACCGAAATAGTAAGATTAATAATTCTAACACGAATTTTCTCGATCTTTCTTATGTTTCTTTTCACTGTTGATGGTAAATGAAAAATCAATTCTCCAAAATTCATTTTTATTTCTAGTCTGACGCGACACTTGAGAGCGTTTCGTAAAACTTATTCCATTTTCAAAGACTTTAGTTTACACACACACACACAACTATAATTGAATAGAGCTTAAACATCTTTGATTTTTTATACCTGCATTTGGGTGAGGTGATATGTTACAACAGTTTTGGATGAGGTGAAAACAAACTTTCAACACAAGCCAGAGCACGAAACAATGGGTATTGAAGGTAAGAATGGAAGTAATTGCAGAGGGCCTATTGGCCCATATTTCTTGATGCTTCTATATTGGAGTGGAGTCTTGAAGTGGGTAGAATATAGTTGTGCATTAATTGGCTATTGATTCCTGGTGTTGACTTCTTGATGTGCAGTGCCTCGCAGATGTCAAGCCGACTGCTATCGCTGTATCTATCGATGATTTCCGTGTTTTTTGTTAAGACTTCTCTGGTGATGGTCTGGTTGTGGGAAGAGATTAAATGTTCCTTAATGGAGCCCTGTTGCTTATGCATCGTTAATCGCCTGGAAAGAGATGTTGTTGTCTTGCCTATATACTGAATTCTTTGAGGCTTACTGTCCCCAAGAGGGCATTTGAAGGCATAGACGACGTTGGTCTCTTTTAAAGCGTTCTGCTTTGTGTCTGGAGAGTTTCTCATGAGTAGGCTGGTCGTTTTCTTGGTTTTATAGTAAATCGTCAGTTGTATCTTCTGATTTTTGTCTGTAGGGATAACGTTTCTATTAACAATATCTTTCAGGACCCTTTCCTCCGTTTTATGAGCTGTGGAAAAGATATATATATATATATATATATATATATATATATATATATATATATATATATATATATATATATATATATATATATATATATATATATATGACGACTGAAAACTCACACCCCAGAAGTGACTCGAGCCTATACTCCCAGGAGCAACGCAACTGGTAACTACAGGATGCCTTAATATTCAGTCGCATATAGTCCTGGGGACCATTCAGGCTTGTTCGCATTTGTGTTCCTCACGTGTGCCCCAAAGAATGAGGTGATTTGATAAAATGCTATGCCCAAGATTACCATCCGAGTGCCGGCGGGGAAGTGGTTCAAATAGCTTCAGCTATCACTTCCTTATGTCCGGTCATGATGGTCAAGCGGATTAAGGCATCCTGTAGTTACCAGTTGCGTTGCTCCTGGGAGTATGGGTTCGAGTCACTTCTGGGGTGTGAGTTTTCAGTCGCATATAGTCCTGGGGACCATTCAGGCTTGTTCGCATATATATATATATATATATATATATATATATATATATATATATATATATATATATATATATATATATATATATATATATATATATATAAAATGTTTATTCAGGTAAAAGTACATACATAGAAGATGAGTTAAAAACATAATGTTGGATTTATAGAAAGAGCTAGTACATACAATACCTAAAGCCACTAATACACACAGTATTTCGGGCAAGGTGTGGGGGAAAAAAAACACTTAGACTAAAGCTTGATACTAATTGAGAATAAAGTACAGTATAAATTGTGCAGGAAAAAGGGGGGGGGGGAGGGAATGTGGCAGAAATCAACAATTATACAACTTGGTCAACAAACAGTATTGCAGGCGATGAGTCACAATAACGTGGCTGAAGTATGTGTGTATATATATATATATATATATATATATATATATATATATATATATATATATATATATATATATATATATATATATATATATATATATATATATATATGACTTGAGAATGGTCCAGGACGGACCGAAACGTCGTCGTCCCTTCAACTTCTAGTGTGTGGTCTGGTCAACAAACAGTATTGTTTGAAAATAGCAAGATATGGTTGACAATTAGGGGAGGTAAGGTAGGTTACATGGAGTTTATTAGGTAGGTTTATTAGTACGTTTTACTCTTAAACTGGTTGAGAGAGGTACAGTCTTTAACATGATTGGGAAGGTCATTCCACGTTCTGGGTCCCTTGATTTGTAGATAATTTTTAGTCTGGTTAAGGTGCACTCTTGGAATATCAAATAGGTATTTGTTTCTGGTGTGGTGCCCATGGGTTCTGTTATGACCTTCTAGGAAGCATTTAAGGTCAGGATTGGCATTACATTTCAGAGTTTTAAATATACAGAGTACACATGAGAGGATGTGCAGTGACTTAATATCTAACATATTCAAAGATTTAAGTAAGGGTACCGAGTGCTGACTGGGGCCAGAGTTTGATATTGTTCTAATAGCAGCTTTGTGTTGAGAAATTAGAGGACGTAGATGATTTTGGGTAGTAGAACCCTAAGCACAAATACCATAATTGAGATAAGGATAGATAAGAGTAATAGAGCATCACCAAGGCAGGGCAAGGTACATAATATCTGATCTTAGAAAGAATGTCAACCTTACATAGGTCAACAAATAACCCAACAGGGAACTCATTACAGGGAACAGGGAACAAATAACCCAACAGGGAAGCTGCATGTATGAACACTACACACAGAAATCACAATAGCATGATGCATCAAATGAACAAATCCACAAGGGCCATGACGAGGATTCGAACCTGTAATGAAGTAAGGGCGAAGAGGTAGAACGGCCTATTGACATTGCTCGAGTGCATGGGGGAATTGTGTAAAATCCTGGTTTGTGTCTCGGAGAGGCTGCAGGATCCAAGTAAATTCAGTAGAATTTCTGGTTGCAATTCTTATACCATGTCGTAGCTCAGTCGATTAAGGCAGCATCTGGGATGCTCTCAGACGTAGGTTCGAATCCTCGTCACGGCCCCTGTGGATTTGTTCATTTGATTCATCACGCTATTGTGATTTCTGTGTGTAATGAAGTAAAGGGGAAGAGGTAAAACGGCCTATTGACATACCTCGAGTGCATGGGGAAATTGTGTAAAATCCTGGTTTATGTCTCGGAGAGGCTGCAGGATCCAAGTAAATTCAGTAGAATTTCTAGTTGCAATTCTTATACCATGTTGTAGGTCAGTCGATTAAGGCAGCGTCTGGGATGCTCTCGGATGTAGGTTCGAATCCTCATCACGGCCCTTGTGGATTTGTGCATGTGTGAAATTAATCATACTAATCAGTGTATTGTTAGTGCTTTTTTGGGGGTCTGAAGCCATATTGGAAAGAGCTAAATATATTGTGTTTGGCTAGATAAAAGTAAAGCTGCTTGTAGATTAGCTTTTCAAATATTTTTGACAAGGTTGGCAGAATTTATATAGGTCTGAAATTGTTGACATCAGTGAGATCACCACATTTATGGACTAGGGTTACTCTCGCTTTTTTTAGAATATCCGGAAAAGTTTGGAGTTCAAGTGATTTGTTGAAGAGCAATGCAATGGCAGGAGCTAGAAATCTGGAAGCTTTTTTGTAAATTAGAGTTGGTATCTCAGCAAGGGCTGGACACACAGCATCGCTCCTGTGCCAGATAAGTCCACTACAGGCTCACCATAGCCCGTGCTACTTGCCCCGCTCCTGTGCCAGGTAAGTTACAGGCTCACCATAGCCCATGCTACTTGGAACTTGTTCCAAGTAGCTTAATCTATAACAATAACAACATCAGCAAGGGCACTTGACTTTGTTTTAAGAGAAAAGATGTATGTAGGATGCATTTAAGAGAAAGGAAATATGTACCTAAGCCATACAACTTCACCATTGTAATCATAGCTATCACTTTATCTTGAGGTTATCTTGAGATGATTTTGGGGCTTTAGTGTCCCCGCGGCCCAGTCCTCGACCAGGCCTCCACCCCCAGGAAGTAGCCTGTGACAGCTGACTAACACCCAGGTACCTATTTTACTGCTAGGTAACAGGGGCATAGGGTGAAAGAAACTCTGCCCACTGTTTCTCGCCGGCACCCAGGATCGAACCTGGGACCACAGGATCACAAGTCAAGCGTGCTGTCCGCTCGGCCGACCGGCTCCCTTTATATTACTTTATATCATAGTTGTTATATTGAATGCATATTTTACTGCATTATACCTTGAAATAATCCTCAAATTATGCTACAATATACCTGTTGATAACCCTCAAATTTTAATATTTATTTTATTTATTTATTTATTTATTTATTTATATACAAGAGGGTACATTGGGTTTGTGAGAATACATAGCATGGTATTTACAATCTTGTAAAGCCACTAGTATGCGCAGCGTTTCGGGCAGGTCTTTAATCTAACAGATAATTTTAAGTAGGTAAATTCTATCAGAATTAATAAAATGATAACAGATACATTGCAAGAAAAAAATGAGATGAGAGAGATTAGTAAGTATATTAAAGCACATTGGTATGTTAAAGCTCTGATTGATTACATTGACAGCTTGATTGGTAATTTAAACAAAGATTAATAGGCACCATACAGCAAATTGATAGCACATATAAGAAGACAGCAATGATCACAATGGTAAAGTTGTTCGGATTGGGTACATAAAAATTGGGAGATTGGGTAGCACTAGATACAGTGCAATTTTAAGCAACAAGGTAAAAAACTATGAAGATGAAATTAGGTACTTTTTTGTTTTGTTTTTGAATGACACAAAAGTTGGACAGCTTTTTCAATTCAATAGGGAGTGAGTTCCATAGACTGGGTCCCTTTATTTGCATAGAGTGTTTACACAGATTAAGTTTGACTATGGGGATATCAAAGAGATATTTATTTCTGGTGTGGTGATAATGAGTCCTATTACATCTGTCCAGGGAGAGTTTCAGAGCAGGATTTGCATTTAAGAAAAGGGTTTTGTAAATGCAGATGACACAAGAGAATTTGTGGAGTGAGATTATGTTTAGCATGTTTAGGGAGTTAAACAAGAGGGGCTGAGTGTTGTCTGAAAGCAGAATTTGTTATTATTCTGATAGCAGATTTTTGCTGGGTGATGATGGACTTGAGGTGGTTTGCAGTGGTTGAACCCCATGCACAGATACCATAATTAAGATAGGGATAGATTAGTGCATAATATAGAGAGATGAGAGCAGAGTTAGGTACATAATATCTGATTTTAGAGAGTATACCAACTGTTTTAGTGACTTCCTTAGTTATGTGTTGTATGTGGGTGCTGAAGTTGAGTCTCTTGTCTAGGAATAGGCCAAGAAACTTTCCATCATTTTTATTACTAATATTTACATTGTTTATCTGAAGCTGAATTGCATTTGTAGATTTGCTTCCAAATAAGATGTAGTAGGTCTTTTCTATGTTAAGTGTTACTTTAATGTTCTTACTAATCTTTGTCATATACGAGAAGTTTACCCTTCTTCATGTTCTTCTTTATAGTAGGTGCAGTAAGTTTGATCCGATTTAGCTCTTGATCTGATCGATTTGATCTGACTTAGCTCTTGTCAATATGGCTTCAGACCCAAAAAAAGCACTAACGATGCACTTATTAGTATGATTAACTTAATTCACGCAGCTCTTGATAAAAAGGAGTTTCCTGTTGGGTTATTTGTGGACCTGCGTAAGGCTTTTGACACTGTCAACCATCAAAACCTTCTTCTTAAATTACATCATTATGGAGTCAGAGGACACTCCCTGCAATACCTCAAATCTTATCTTACTGACAGGCTCCAGTATGTTTCTGTGAATAATACAATTTCTCCCACCCTACCCATCAACATTGGTGTTCCTCAGGGCAGCATACTTGGCCCTCTCCTCTTTCTCATCTACATTAATGACCTTCCAAATGCCTCCCAACACCTCAAACCAATTCTATTTGCTGACGACACATCCTTCATTTACTCCAGTCCTGACCCCCTTGCTCTAAATGCCACAGTAAATACTGAGCTAGAGAAAGTCCATCTTTGGCTAACTGCCAACAAACTCACCCTTAACATTGACAAAACGTTTTATATTCTGTTTGGCAATAAATCCACTAATCAGATAAATCTCAAAATAAACGATACCCAAATTTGTAACAAATTAGATGGCAAATTCCTTGGCGTTCTTATCGACCACAAGCTGAATTTCCAGGGTCACATTCTAAATATATCAAAAAAAGTTTCAAAAACTGTTGGCATTCTTTCCAAGATCAGATATTATGCACCCCGCCCTGCCCTGGTTACTCTCTATTACTCCCTCATCTATCCATACCTCAACTATGGTATTTGTGCTTGGGGTTCTACTACCCAAAATCATTTACGTCCTCTTATTACCCAACACAAAGCTGCTATTAGGACAATATCCAACTCTGGCCCCAGACATCACTCGGTACCCTTACTCAAATCTCTGAATATGTTAGATATTAAGTCACTGCACATTCTCTCTTGTGTATTATACATATATAAAACGCTGAACTGTAATGCCAATCCTGACCTCAAAAGCTTCATTGAAGGTTGTAACAGAACCCATGAGCACCACACCAGGAATAAATACAGTTTTGATATTCCTAGAGTACGACTTAATCAAACTAGAAATGCTCTACAAATCAAGGGACCCAGAATGTGGAATGACCTTCCCAACCATGTTAAAGACTGTACCTCTCTCAACCAGTTTAAGATAAAAACTAAACACTACCTAATAAATTCCCTGTAACCCACCTCACTCCTTTATTGTCAACCCATGTCTGTTATTTTATTATTATTTTTTTTTTTAATCAACACTGTTTGTCAACCTATTGTATTTGTGCTGCTTTTTCAGTCATGTTCCCCCTTTTTTTTATCTTTATTTGTATTTGTTTTCAACACTTTTTATTCTTTATGCTCAATTAGTATTAAGTTCTAGATATTAATGTTTTTCTTGCCCGAAACGCATTGCGTAATAGTGGCTTTAGGCATTGTATGTACTAGCTCTATCTATATATCAATCCATTAATGTAACATCACTTGTATGTATGTACCTTACCTGAATAAACATATTTATTTATTTATTATTATTTCGCCTCCACGTGACTTTGTTGTTGTTGATATAGGGGCGACGAGAGTTTGTTTACACTAACTCGCCCAGGGCTACGAGGGCTACTCACCCAAATTATTTACCTACCTGAATATTCATGAGAGCCACTAATACTAGTGACCTCGATGACGAAAAGAAGCCAGCGGCTTGTCAACTGTCTCCCCATTTGTCCCGATGATCTTTTTCAGCTGTATTTTAAAACCCAGCAGAGTTTTTGCGTTTACAACTTCGGCGGGTAGGCTGTTCCACCGGCTTACGACCCTATACACACAAAAATCACAATAGCGTGATACATCAAATGAACAAATCCACAAGGGCCGTGATGAGGGTTCAAACACTGGAACCACTGTCAGGTACAGTACCTGTGTTAACTGATACTGAGTCAATTCATGGTGCTGAATAGTTTTCCAGGTTTAGCTCCTTCTCTCGATAATTACCTAAGTTAATGGACATGACATAAATCAAGTTTTTGAAGATTGATCAATAGTCAAAACTTTAATTTCATGGAGAACAATGAACTTCACAACCGAGGTCAACATGGATGAAGAGCAGGAAGATTTTGTCTTTTGCAATTACTCGACCAGTATGACAATATCATGGAAATATTAAAATATAAACAAAATTCAGATGTGATATACATGGACATTACAAAGGTTTTGATAAATGTTATCATGGAATGATGGCCCATAAAAGATGATCATTAGCAATAATAGGTAAAGTAGGATGATGGATATTCAATTTCCTGTAAATCAGAATGCAAACACTGACAAAGAAAATGAAGTCCAAGCATGGTGAAAAGCTTTGTACTCAGGACACAGTCCTTGCACTCACTGCTTTTCTTATTCTCATATCAGATACTAGAGAGGTACCCAGCTGTCCCTAGGTCTATCTCCTCCTCCCCCTCTCTCTTCCTCCTATCCTTCCCTTTCCCCTAACATCCCTCCTCTACCACCCCCTCTCTCCTCTGTCTTTGTCTAAAAAATGCAATACTGCATTCACATTCATTGTCTACATGACCACACCTTTACTACGAACGAGTTTCATCTCTGCACATCTTTACTACTCGCTATATTCATCACTTTTACCATCTCTTAATACACAACCATCACTATTATACTGTATCAATTTTCACTGCAAATGACCATCATCACTAATCATCTTTACATTACACTATTTTCACCACTATAAACATCTTAATTAACTCACAACCATCATCACTGTAACCATCTTCACTATACACAACTTGCAACACACAAACTACACTACACATGGACTATCAACATTACTGTAACCATCCTCATTAACTACTGTCTTCACCTCTATAACCATCATCACTACCAGGGCACTGCTGGGTTTCCCTTCTACAACCTTCCCTCTCCTACACCACCTTCCCTACCATTCACCACTTAACTTACCCTTCATTACTTTCCTCACCCTTCACCACCTTCCCAACCCTTCATTACCTTTCCTCACCCTTCACCACCTTCCCAACCCTTCATTACCTTTCCTACCCTTCGCCATCTTCCCTACCCTCATAACCTTTCCTTCCTACCTTACACCACCTTTCTTGCTCATCACCACCACCTTCACCCTTCATCTTCCCTACCCATCACTACCTTTCCACCCTTTCACCTCCTCTACTTTTCATAACTTTCCCTTCATCACTGTAACTACAGTATCTTCAATGTACTGTACACTGTCGCCATCAATAAATAAACTACATAAGACAAGCTAACATTTAATCCTGTTCAATATAATATGTTCAATGAATCTTAGGAAGGTGTCTAGTATTTAGCAATATAAATGAAGTTGTAAGCTGGCTTGGAATTTTCACTGATTATGTTGGGGGGGGGGTGGACCCCTAATAAGGGCCCACCCCCTCTTAAAAGTGTCAATAGGACTGACTCCAACCAGCCTATGTCCGTCCCATACTCCAGACCATTCACTCTGCTAAGTTTGGTGAGGCTAGACCCAAGCATCTGGCCTCCAGCCCTGAACACATAGGCAGACATTCTCTCTTATATACACACAGACACAAATACATGTCACGCCTTCATGTTATCCTTGCTAGACAATACAGTACAAAAATTAGCTAGAAAACTACTTTGTAGAAAAATTTAAAATGTAAATGCTGATACTGATAGCCTTTAACTGGGGAAGGAAAATAACAATGTTAACAGTAATAGATACCAGATACTGTACTAACGTATGGTAAAAATGAAGAATTTAAATTAAATAGAGGTAAGGTAAGGTAATTATGAAGAGAAAGCACTAAGCCATTATCATACAGCTCCTATGTAAACTCATAATAGAAAAAATGGGAAAACGCCAAGCCATTATGACTATATAGCACTTGAAAAGGTCAGGATAAGAATTTGGGCGAGGGAAGAGGAAAAGGAATGGTGCCCAACCACTTGGACCATCGGGGATTGAACACCGACCTGCAAGAAGTGAGACCGTTGTTTTACTGTCCAGTCCCAGTGATCGCTGATAAAAATACATCATCTCCACAACCAGTAGCCTCCTGAATACCTTTGTTATTTTTGACTGTTTTTGGGTGTTCAGAGAGGCTATTGAATCTTTTAATCCTTTTAACCTCCAAGCACCTGCCTACCAGGGGGGGAGGGGGGTAGAAGTAGCCTAAGCTACTCTATCCCTTTGAGATTTCTTTCTTTCTTGTCTCAATAAACATACTTGAACTTGAACCTGCCTACCCCTTCCCTACCTATAACCCCTATACACATACACACCCCATACACCCAGGCCAACCTATCACAACCCAACCTATTGATATATCAAACTTGTGAAATGAGAACATGAGCTATGTGCAAACTGCCTTCATACATTATGTCTGCCATCATATGGTATAAGTCTGCCCTTTTCCCTTATAATTACATCGATAACATCCATTAAAATATACTGTATACCACCTATACCCCTTCAACCAACCTGCCCCCATCACTAACACATACCACCAATACCTCTTTTATCCCCCTAGACCCTATAACCAATACTTACCATTAACACCCCAACCACCCATAACCACCCATCGACTCCTCTCACTAACACACACACACACAACAATTTTATTTACCACATAAACATGAGCAAAAACACTCCTCCCTTCCTGTCTCCTACACATTGATTTTAGCCAAAAAGCTGGGAGGTCATCCCGGTGTCCACCTTACACTGGTGTTTTAATTGGTGTTATGTTCTAACGGGTGTGTTTTATTTTTCTAAAATATCTAAAATACAACATAAATACAAAGGTATTTGATCAGGTTCATGTTGATAGTGGGGAGGCGGTGGTAGAGAGCCTGGGAGAAGTTGGCCTCTGGTAAGGCTTCTGGTGGCGTCGCTCCTCCCGTTGACGTCTTCTCCTCTGTATTTCCTCGGCCGAAGACAGAACTATTTTATCGTTTAACACGCTCTCATGTTAGTTTTTAACTTTCAGACTAAAAGGTCTACGGTGCAGTTCACTGACCATAGCCAATACATTTTGAACGGCTACTGTATCGGGGTAAGGTCCCATCCTCATGTTGTAATACCACAAAACTTCCTCAAAATTGTCTAGATTACAACTTGTTACTATATCAAGGAAGGTTAGTGCGTGATAAGCACAGGTGCCGAGGTATTTCCCTTGTTTTGCAAGCTTAACAATTTTAACATCTTTTTTAGGTATTCTATTTTTTATCATAAAATCTATTAAATTTCTAGGGAAAGGGAAATTATTCGAATCATAATAGAGATAGACTCCATCTCTGCAGCGATACAAAGACACAAGATGGTCAATGAGGTCCAATATTAACCCTTCACCCCTGGCGAGGGAAGTTTTATTAAGATCCTCCTTCTCAATACATCGACATCTTTTCAGAGGACGTGGAGAATGGCGCAATATAGTGTTATATTCGTGTATATATAGTCCACGGACTTGACGCAGCACTGGGTGGAAGGTTCCCTCGTACAGTATGTCTTCTGATAATGAGTCTGTCTGTGAGTGAAGCTGGAGTATATCTCCTGCCATACTGTTATTAACTGGATGGCTGACGCAAGAAGTCACTAAGGTTGATAAACTAATATTACACCAGCACCTATCACTGTAGAGGAACCACTTGTAGGTTATTACGTCAGGTGTACACCCGGATACTGAGCTTATTAATATATCATAGATAGCAGTAATATAGTTAAGGGGAGTTGTTGATGATGAGTATGGTGATGGTGATTATTATTATTATTATTATTATTATTATTATTATTATTATTATTATTATTGTTATTATTATTATTATTATTATTATTATTATTATTATTATTATTATTATTATTATTATTATTATTATTTTGGAGCGACGACGATCGTGGGATGGGATGCGACCCACCAACTCCCGGCAGCTGTCGGTCAAGCCGGTCAAGCTGTCTCCCTCCCAGACAGAAAACTTAAATTTACCTGAGGGCCACTATTAGTAGTGGCCTCGACGAGGACAGGAAGCCGGCGGCTTGTCAAGGGTCCCACCCCCCACTTGCTCTGATGAAAAACGTTCAAAATCTGCCTTAATCTCGTTGTGGCAACTCCCGGCACAACTTTCCTGTGACCCAAGACGATATGTGTATCAGGCGTCTTAACAATCCGGACCGTTCAATAGGAATAACAAACGGCAGTAAGAAAATCCTAAATCGCGAAACAGAACGTGATCCGGCGGCCCCCAGGCGGAGCAGGGGACCAAACGTCTGCTCGTCCTCAAGGTTCTTCTTCGGGATTCGCGCAGCTTACATGAAGGTTTGTCCTCTCAACTGCACGAGCGGTGATGTTGAAAGATGCGGCACTCACGCTCGTCGTCAAGGTTCAACTAGGAGTCCCCATTGTTATTTATTTATATATATATATACAAGAAGGTACATTGGGTTTATGAGAGTACATATTGATGTTTTTATATTCTTTTAAAGCCACTAACACGCACAGCGTATCGGGCAGCTCCTTACTCTAACAGATAATTTTAAGTCGGCAATTTATAACAAAACTGAATTTTTTTAACCTACTTGGTTACCTTGAGGTGTTTTCGGGGCTTAGCGTCCCCGCGGCCCGGTCGTCGACCAGGCCTCCTGGTTGCTGGACTGGCCAACCAGACTGTTGGATGCGGCTGCTCGCAGCCTGACGTAAGAGTAGCACAGACTGTGTCTTGGTCACATACAGGAGTAGCACAGACTGTGTCTTGGTCACATTCAGGAGTAGCACAGACTATATCTTGGTCACATTCAGGAGTAGCACAGACTATATCTTGGTCACATACAGGAGTAGCACAGACTGTGTCTTGGTCACATACAGGAGTAGCACAGACTGTATCTTGGTCACATACAGGAGTAGCACAGACTGTATCTTGGTCACATACAGGAGTAGCACAGACTGTATCTTGGCCACATACAGGAGTAGCACAGACTGTATCTTGGCCACATACAGGAGTAGCACAGACTGTATCTTGGCCACATACAGGAGTAGCACAGACTGTATCTTGGCCACATACAGGAGTAGCACAGACTGTATCTTGGTCACATACAGGAGTAGCACAGACTGTGTCTTGGTCACATACAGGAGTAGCACAGACTGTATCTTGGTCACATACAGGAGTAGCACAGACTGTATCTTGGCCACATACAGGAGTAGCACAGACTGTGTCTTGGTCACATACAGGAGTAGCACAGACTGTATCTTGGTCACATACAGGAGTAGCACAGACTGTATCTTGGCCACATACAGGAGTAGCACAGACTGTATCTTGGCCACATACAGGAGTAGCACAGACTGTATCTTGGTCACATACAGGAGTAGCACAGACTATATCTTGGTCACATACAGGAGTAGCACAGACTGTATCTTGGTCACATACAGGAGTAGCACAGACTGTATCTTGGTCACATACAGGAGTAGCACAGACTGTATCTTGGTCACATACAGGAGTAGCACAGACTATATCTTGGTCACATACAGGAGTAGCACAGACTGTCTTGGCCACATACAGAGAGAAGCGGCAGTTAGATATGTGATTGTGTTAAACCTAACTAAACCGTTACTTACTTACTAACTTACTCACTTGGTATTTACGACTTACTAACAACTTATAAACAAAACAAGAGGAGACATCATGACGAATGACGGGCCGTGACCAATCCTCGTCACGGCCCTTGTGGATTTGTTCAAGAGGAGATATGATCACTACATGCAAACTCTTGAAGATAATGCGCGAAGGGAACAAGAACAGTCTCTTGTTGCTGACACTAAAGAACAGGATGGCATCAACGGAAGTTGAAAACACAAATTGACTCAGAGATCTGAGAGAAAGAACTGGTACACTGAGTGGGTAGCCAACAAGTGGAATACTTGGGAAAGTAAGTCATGGAAGCCACCTCCATCCACAGCTTCAAGAGTACTGCGACATATGACCTATACGTCAATAGATGTATAAATCTACTAAGTACAAAATATTGCAAGGTGGGAGCTTACCCGTAAACACACACACACTAGCTATGCAGGACCTTCCGTGGACTGATAACTCAGCTGTCACCAGCCGTGCGTGTACACTGATCAATACTAGGATACAACCGGTGATAAATTACCCAAAACATCACACACCTGTTTTCTCTTAACCCCCCCAACCCTCTGTTAATATACAATCCATGTAATTACCAAGAACTTACGACGGAACACTTCCTAAATCCATCATAACTACGGAAACAATCAACACAAGAACAACTTATGAAGTAATTGAATTATACATATTAACAGTCAACTCTCCAAACGACATAATCATCCAGGTATTAACGACACACAAAAGGTTCTACTGGAAACAGCATAAATTTGTCCAGGAGAGACTGTCCTTTTGTTTACCAGGACAATGACATTCAAATATACCGAAGATTGGGATTTTTCCGTTGGAGACGCGGAGGTGGTGGTTAATTATTGGGTAATTTACTTCCTTCCGTGCATGTTCTTCTCCGAGTCTGTGTTTTTTCTGTTTATGCTTGAATATATATAATTTGTGTGTGTGTGTGTGTGTGCGCGCGCGGAACGACCAAATTTGAAAAATATAAGCTTTAGGCTTTCAACCTTTTTAGGGTTATTGACAAAACCGGATTGAAGGTGAATGGGAAACAAGGACTGTTATATACAAGCCTGCAGAATCGAGCTATTAGCTCTTGGACCCCACCTTTCTAACCAATTTATTTTCCCTCTATTATGGCTACTACATATATTTCTCTCTAACACACACACATACACATCCCCAGGAAGCAGCCCGTAGCAGCTGTCTATCTCCCAGGTACCTATTTACTGCTTGATCAGGTGCATCAGAGTGTACAAAACTCTGCCTCTCTGAAAGAAAGGGGGTGGGGGGAGATCCCCCCTCCCCCATCTCACTAAACTAATTCTTTAATTTTAACATACTGTATATTAAACATTGGTGTGTTCTATGTGTTAATATTATTATATTTTAAATTTATATGTAAAGTTAGGCTTGGGTTAGGTTAGGTGTTAAGGTTCTGTTGCCGATTATTTGTATTTGAAGTATGTGGGTGAAGTATTTACAGCTTTGTGGTTCGAACAGAGGACATGAACGAAGCACTGTGCGACAAAATGTTTGAACGTCATCAGCTGGGAGTCGTGTGTAAAGCGTTGTTCATTTATTAACAGGGGGCTTAGTGGTAGGATTAACGCGGATTCGGCCTTTATTGATGAGGGCGGACTACAACATGCACAGTACACAGGATACACCAGGACGGGCTGAAACAGTGGCCGAGTGCTCGTTAAACCCAGCCGTGAACCCCAATTCTTGACGAATGTAACGCGCTTTAGCCACGATTCACAACTGATGGCGTTTGAACATTTCTCGAACAGTTCTTCACTGACGTTGTCAGTTCGAATTGCACGTCTCTTTATATGCCTCACCCACGTACTGCAAATAACAAAAGTTAACAACATGATCTAAATTCATAAATTAATTTCGGCCTAACTGTACACAATATTATTGTATATAATTTATACTGAGGGAAATTCTGTTTTTTATTATACAGTTCGAACAACATTATGAATATGCCTTCGGAGACGACTGCAGCATGGGGTCAACATGGCCTGATGATGGCCACAACATGGGCCAATATACGCTAGGGGTCCGGACGGCCGAGCTACTGGGATCAAACAACACTTGTCTTGGAGCGGATTTGAGCGAGTTCACTCGGAACTCATAAGAAAGCCCTTCCAACACTAGCGGGACAGATCAGTAAGGCGCAGCAGTGGTTGGTGGACGTTATTCTGCGACGAGGGTGACGGAGGCTGAAGTTGATGTAAATGTAATGATTACTGCTAGATACGAGTAGCAAGTGTTCAGTGAGTGTGTTACAGGGCTAGATGTGATAACACTGAAAGTGCAGTTGGTGCGTTAAGGAAGGTAAGATTTAAGGAAACTGCAGAAGGCTTATTGGTCTATTACTGGCAGCTCCTGTCATAAGTGTTTCTTCGAGTTCCTCAAGTATTTCTTTTATCAGGGAGCTACGCCTGAAAGTGGTTAAATGTAGACTCGGGGAGAGTTTAGTGTTGCGCAGGAACTACTCGTTGACGACTGGTCCTATAGCCGCTGAGGCAACACTATGTGTGCGTGTTGCCACATCCCAACCTGCCTCCAGTTTGTCTTGCTTTGTGTTCAGTGTTGTGTGTGGCTGCGAAGATGGCGCAGACAGTGTTGGGTCATCCGTTCGCCCCGAGCCTGACTGCACTAGGCTAGTTACTCCAGCGACCTCGTCCTTCAAGGTAAGCAACTCCTCGAGCCTCAAGCGTCACCTTCATTATATATACTATATAATTGTATGTGTATTAAAATGCATATTTCATGTGACTGTCTTACATTTGTGAATATATATATAATATGATTTTCACCGTTCACAATCGGGGATTCTAGCGATTCCCGGACGGGACAGAAATAGCACCTTTCCTTTCACGTAATGCCTCTGTTTCCACCGATCCTGTTATTACTACTTAATAATAAGTATTATAATTCAATTATTAATTCACTCTCATGTCATTACAGGTAAGAAGTTTTCAAGTGACAGAAATCAGCCATTTTGAGGTACGTTGTTATTTTTGTTTTGTTTCCGTAGCAATGTTTGAGAAGCCTAGCACACCCAGGGTGTGGCACAGGCCTAGCACACCCAGGGTGTGGCACAGGCCTAGCACACCCAGGGTGTGGCACAGGCCTAGCACACCCAGGGTGTGGCACAGGCCTAGCACACCCAGGGTGTGGCACAGGCCTAGCACACCCAGGGTGTGGCACAGGCCTAGCACACCCAGGGTGTGGCACAGGCCTAGCACACCCAGGGTGTGGCACAGGCCTAGCACACCCAGGGTGTGGCACAGGCCTAGCACACCCAGGGTGTGGCACAGGCCTAGCACACCCAGGGTGTGGCACAGGCCTAGCACACCCAGGGTGTGGCACAGGCCTAGCACACCCAGGGTGTGGCACAGGCCTAGCACACCCAGGGTGTGGCACAGGCCTAGCACACCCAGGGTGTGGCACAGGC
The DNA here is from genome assembly GCF_040958095.1 of Procambarus clarkii. Lineage (NCBI taxonomy): Eukaryota > Metazoa > Arthropoda > Malacostraca > Decapoda > Cambaridae > Procambarus > Procambarus clarkii. The sequence goes on from NC_091240.1 coordinate 4,406,803, forward strand.
CTAGCACACCCAGGGTGTGGCACAGGCCTAGCACACCCAGGGTGTGGCACAGGCCTAGCACACCCAGGGTGTGGCACAGGCCTAGCACACCCAGGGTGTGGCACAGGCCTAGCACACCCAGGGTGTGGCACAGGCCTAGCACACCCAGGGTGTGGCACAGGCCTAGCACACCCAGGGTGTGGCACAGGCCTAGCACACCCAGGGTGTGGCACAGGCCTAGCACACCCAGGGTGTGGCACAGGCCTAGCACACCCAGGGTGTGGCACAGGCCTAGCACACCCAGGGTGTGGCACAGGCCTAGCACACCCAGGGTGTGGCACAGGCCTAGCACACCCAGGGTGTGGCACAGGCCTAGCACACCCAGGGTGTGGCACAGGCCTAGCACACCCAGGGTGTGGCACAGGCCTAGCACACCCAGGGTGTGGCACAGGCCTAGCACACCCAGGGTGTGGCACAGGCCTAGCACACCCAGGGTGTGGCACAGGCCTAGCACACCCAGGGTGTGGCACAGGCCTAGCACACCCAGGGTGTGGCAGGTGTTGGTCACACGTTAAGGAAAGTTAGTCAGATAACAGCCATTTCATAGACACAGAATTCTCACGTAAATGTATATATTAAGTAGAGCTCATGTATACAGATTCGAGCGATATTTGACTATCAAGTAGAATCAGGCAAGTGCAGCGGCGTCAAGGAGGACGACCACCCTGGCACCCTCGCCTCAGCATCGCCGCTAAGCTTACAATGGGGGTCTACACAGCGTTTGAGACTCGGGAATAGTACATTGGAGGTAAAAAGTGTGTCAAGCACTGATTAATGTTACGTCAGACGCGGGATACATACTAGATGGGAGATGGCAGCGATGTTGAGGTGGGGGAGGGGAGGGGGGGGGGGCAAGCTAGCCGCTGCTGTTGGAGGATGGGGACGGGTGAGGGACCTGGCAGGAGCCACCAGTAGTGTCTGGAGGCGACGTGGATACCTCAGAGACCAGCGGAAAACCGGTCGATGAGAACGGGAACTTATTTCGGGGTTCGGTCATGAAATTCAATAAGTTGGACTCGTAACTGGAGTGAAGAATGGAGTTAGAACATCGAGACAGCTGAGTAAACAGCGCTCGGGATTCGTAGTCCTTGAGGTTCCGGGTTCGCTCCCCGGTGGAGGCAGAAACAAATAGGCAGTTTCTTTCATCCTGATGCACCTGTTCACCTAGCAGTAAAATAGGTACCTGGGAGTTACAGCTGTTACGCGCTGCTTCCTGGGGGATGTGTAACAAAAAAGGAAGCCTGGTCGAGGACCGGGCCGCGGGGACGCTAAACCCGAAGTCATCTCAAGATAACCTCAGGAAGACTGCCGTAAGAAAATGTTTCTCCGATGCATTTCGGTAAAATGGTTTTCAAAGAGATATGTCGCCGGCATTGTAATGTTACCCACAAAGATAGCAAGCCACGGAATCCAGTTTTGTTATCTAGCGTTCTCCGAGACAGTTTATAGCAAGTTTGACATCCTGCATCACAATAACGTATTCTCTTGTACCACGTAACCTCATTTCTGCGTGCGTGGGGCTTGAAATTGTTTGGCATCTCCGTACAGGGGCGATTACGAAACTATTTTCGCTACTAATAACGTTCATCTTAAAGATTTTATCGAAACGGATAAACCAAACCCCCTTAACAAATGTATATATTTTCCAAATAAACATGATTGTGTAATGTGATGTGTGCTAGTACCGGGAGCACTAGTACCGGTAGCACTAGTACCGGGAGCGCTAGTACCGGGAGCGCTAGTACCGGGAGCACTAGTACCGGGAGCGCTAGTACCGGGAGCACTAGCACCGGGAGCACTAGTACCGGTAGCACTAGTACCGGGAGCGCTAGTACCGGGAGCGCTAGTACCTGGAGCACTAGTACCGGGAGCGCTAGTACCGGGAGCACTAGCACCGGGAGTGCTAGTACCGGGAGTGCTAGTACCGGGAGCACTAGTATCAGGAGCGCTAGTACCGGGAGCACTAGTACCGGGAGCACTATTACCGGGAGTGCTAGTACCGGGAGCACTAGTATCAGGAGCGCTAGTACTGGGAGTGCTAGTACTGGGAGTGCTAGTACTGGGAGCGCTAGTATCGGGAACGCTAGTACCGGGAGTGCTAGTACCGGGTGTGCTAGTACCGGGAGTGCTAGTATCGGGAGCGCTAGTACCGGGAACGCTAGTACCGGGAGTGCTAGTACCGGGAACGCTAGTACCGGGAGTGCTAGTACCGGGAGCACTAGTGCCAGGATTGCTAGTACCGGGAGCGCTAGTACCGGAAGTGCTAGTACCAGGAGCGCTAGTACCGGGAGCGCTTGTACCGGGAGCACTAGTACTGGGAGTGCTAGTACTGGGAGCGCTAGTACCGGGAGCACTAGTACTGGGAGTGCTAGTACCGGGAGTGCTAGTACCGGGAGTGCTAGTATCGGGAGCGCTAGTACCGGGAGCGCTAGTACCGGGAGCGCTAGTACCGGGAGCACTAGTACAGGGAACAGGTATTCTGGGCCACTCTCTCCTCCTCACCCAACCTCTGACATTTGCCCCAAGGCCCAAATACGTAATTTTGGACCTTACCATTTATTACTTATTTAGGATCGACGATCCCCGGTGTGAGACGAGTTTTGGAGAATAGCTCGTTAGGTTGCGGGATTCCGATCATTTAGCGTAGCTCAACTATGCAATCAAGTCGGTTAACTGTATTCCATATAGACAGGCGCGGTCATCACATCTGTTAGATTAACATAATCCGGTGGGATTATGGGATTTAGAATAATGAAACTGCATCGCGTATAATCTAGTCACATTTAGTCTGGACTAAATCTAATTTAAAGTTGGTTGGTTAGGCCCTATTTATTGCTATATGTTCTATCATGACTTGAGTTGTCGTGAAACACTTCAGTAATCAGTCTCGCGTGTTGACACAACACAGTTTAACATAGTGTTGTCTCATTCCGCCATAACCCAACACTTTTGGCCATATCCTGGTTCAGCGGCTTAAGGCGTGTGTTTGGGAGTACCCAGTGTGTATAGGTTCGATTCCTCCGCATGGCCAGGATTCCTCCGACCAGGAGGCCTGGTCGACGACCGGGCTGCGGGGACGCTAAGCCCCGGAAGCACCTTAAAGTATGACTTCTACTGATTTCTCATAATTGAATCTAGCTTAATACTCTCTATCATAAAGTCATATATCATCTATCCAAATATATAGTTCCAGACTGCTATAATCAATCATAAGTTCCCTAATAGAGTATATATACCCGATTTAATACAATCTAACAGACTAGCCTCATTCCTAAAAAAAAAAAATACAATATATAGTCAAATTAATCGTTAATAAAACTCTATGGCTTCCCTGCGACGGGTTTCATATTGATCTCTGCAACAGGATCCTTTAAATTTCATAATTAATAATTCATTATGTCGGGGACAGGCAGCCAGTTTATATGTACAGTACATGTTAAACTTATATCGAGTTTCCCCCCCTCTCCCCCCCCCAAGTCAAATTACTAACCCTTCCCAAAATGCAACCCTACAACAAGCTAACTCCTGGATATACCTATTTGCTGATTGGTGGACAGGCGCATTAGATGATAGGAAACGCGCCCAACCATTTCTGTCCCGTCCCGGGATTTAAATCTAGAATTCTCGAGCGAGACTCGAGAACGAATCCGACTGCACTACCGGGACCCTACCGGAATTTAAACCATACCTAAAAACAAAGTAAGCCTCTTTCAACTAAGAATGGAAGTCATTAGAGTATTATTGTAACAGTTTGCGCTGTTTTTAAGATATGATGTAGGCTTGTATGAAATGTAATTGTATGATATACCATGTTTGCAGATATATCATACAATTACATTTCATACAAGTCTACATCATATTTTAAAAATAGCCTAAACTGTTACATTATGATTGTCAACAATCTTACTCTTCAATTTCAAAGCTTTGAACTCCAGAAAATGCAGCGTTCGGCACTACCACCCGAAGCTAAAGTATAAATTTGGCAGATGGATCACACACAGCCGTCAGTGATTGTGAAGACACAAGACTGATGATGAATATACAACAAGCCTAGTGACGAGTGATCTGGCCCGCTCGAAATCCAGAATATTTTCAATTGCCTCTATCCAGTGCTCGGACGGGGTCAGAAATCACAGCCTCTATCCAGTACTCGGACGGGGACAGAAATCACAGCCTCTATCCAGTACTCGGACGGGGTCAGAAATCACAGCCTCTATCCAGTACTCGGACGGGGTCAGAACTCACTGCCTCTAGCCAGTACTCGGACGGGGTCAGAAATCACAGCCTCTATCCAGTACTCGGACGGGGTCAGAAATCACAGCCTCTATCCAGTACTCGGACGGGGTCAGAAATCACAGCCTCTATCCAGTACTCGGACGGGGTCAGAAATCACAGCCTCTATCCAGTACTCGGACGGGGTCAGAAATCACGGCCTCTATCCAGTACCTGGACGGGATTCGAGAATGACTGCTCTGACTCGACTTGAGTAATGACTCTAAAAATCCACCAAAAATATGTTTAAATGCTCATTGACAATTGGGGGGAAAATTGGCTTATAAAAATTCAGATAAGCCCCCCCTAGTTTTAGGCCTTTCCATGAATATTTGTTGAAACAAGAGTTTTCGGTGAGTGAATGAAATGACTACAGCAACAGAACACTACAGCCAGCGGTACACAGCAACGAACAGAGTGCATCGAAAAATAAAACGCAACATACAACAGCTCACTACATCCAACGTAACATAACATCCAACAGAACACGCACGACCCCCAAGCAACCCACCTAACCTATCGAGTCCGATGCGTAGAAAACGTAGATATTTTTTTGAGCCCTTAATTTTCTTGATAGGTTGTACTTGTGACGTAAGATACGCTAACGTCAAAAATGCGACCTATGAGTTGAGAGAATGGGTGGAACTCAAAATAGGGTACATGACTGTGTATGACTTTCTTGTTCTCCACCTAAAGATATTTTTTGACAGCACATCTGTTAAGTTCTTCGATGTGAACTTAGCGATATTCTTCGATCTTCTTCAACCTTATAAATCTGTCTGAAATATATGAAGGCAATCTTACTTTAAAACATACTATTAAGAATATTATATTTAATAAAAGTATCTTTGCTAACAAATGCTACCCAAAAAAAAAAAAAAAATTGGCTGAAATCGGCAGACATTTTTTAAGGTAAATATATAAATATACCAGAGAAATTGTTACATTTTTTGCATTGAAAACTCGGGCGGCGTTTGACGCATATTATCAAGTGGCGGTGAGGAGCCTAGCGCCGCCTCGCTCCTCGCTGGGGAGAAGCCTAGCGCCACTTCGTTGGGGAAAAGCCTAGTACCACTTCGCTGGGGAGAAGCCTAGCACAGCTTCGCTGGGGAGAAACCTAGCACCGCTTCGCTGGGGAGAAACCTAGCACAGCTTCCCTGGGGAGAAGCCTAGCGCCGCTTTGCTGGGAAGAAGCCTAGCGCACCGCTTCCCTGGGGGAGAAACCTAGCACTGCTTCCCTGGGGAGAAGCCTAGCACCGCTTCCCTGGGGGAGAAACCTAGCACTGCTTCCCTGGGGAGAAGCCTAGCACCGCTACCCTGGGGGAGAAACCTAGCACTGCTTCCCTGGGGAGAAGCCTAGCACCACTTCGCTGGGGAGAAACCTAGCGCCACTTCGCTGGGGAGAAGCCTAGCGCCGCCTGGCTAAGCGCTGAAGAATCACAGGGGAGGAACCACATGGCAGGGGATGTTGGGTCTGGGGGCGGTCTGATCGCGTGTAGAGTGGGGAGCTATTTTAGGGTCTTGCATGAATGGGTTATATTGGAGGGGCTGTACCTATTGTTCTGACACTGTCACTCAAACGTGTGTGAATGCCGCCTCACCAAACTCTAGACTTTTTATATTTATTTTTTAAAATTTTATTCCCGTCCTTTTCAATTTATTCTTAAGGCAGAGCCAATACGTACACGTACAAGCAAACACGGACGAAGTGGAGAAAATAAGAACATTTAAGAACACGAGATGGAAATAAGGCAATATGAATTAACCGGAATATCTATATTGTTGTGTTGAAAAGCTTACCTTTTCGGGGTGAACATTGACAAGTCCTTGAGGGAGGTAGATGCAAGAAATTTGGAAGGTTACCAATATCGCACCAATAATATATATATATATATATATATATATATATATATATATATATATATATATAAAGCGGAGAAATAATAAACATATAGTGAATAATATGCCCTTTTTTTAGGGGGGGGGGGTTCAAGGATTGTTTCTTACGATAATCATCATGGTATAAATAAATAGATCACCAGAAAGACAATTTGAATACCGTCTGAAATTCAAATTGTAGTTTGAACTATTTGTAGTCAAATAAGTAGTTTGAACTAACTTTTGATGTCACAGACATCAAAAGTATTCAATATTTTTTATTGTATTTTTTTATTTTTTATTTTTATTGATTTTTAATTGTTTTTGATCAGTATTGAATAGATGGAATGTTGTATTTTGAATTCAGTTTTGATGTCGCAGACAGATCTTCAAGTGAAAGGGATGGGTTAGCAGATTACATGTTCTTTGACCTGAACAAAATTATGATTCAATTTTCCTCAGCCATTTTTGTCCACATCATTCAATCATCATCATTCGATGTTGTATGCTCTTAAACTGGACGATATACTTCATTAGAGATAGGAACAGCAACAGTAAGAGATAGATTCTTATGGGATACGTGAGCATAAGCTTCATTTAAAATATTTAGTGTATATAAAGGTTTACCCAGTTTGACCTTGATATATTTGAACATGTTTGATTTACCTGACTGTATCCGAGGGCCGTTATCTCTAATTGCCTCAGCAGGGGATTTGTCAAGGATATCCTCCCTATTATTCATAAAAAATCTGAATTTTAAACTATACTGCCTTGGCATTTATGGCTTCGATGGGCATGCGTTTCCACAGGTTTACGCTATTTATGAGACTCTCCCCCACCCCCCGTTTTCATTATTTATTTATGCATTGGTGGGTAAAGGAGCAAACGACGTCTGACTCCTGTTTACAATTTCAGAGCTTTTCCTGTCCCATAGCTCACGGGAAGCCTTGCCCCTACTGGTTTTTCCCGGAATACGTCCCGCTAATCGGTTAACAATAAGGTACCCAATTACTGCTGGGTGCATAGGGGGGAAACAGTTAAGGATTTGCGCTCGATCAATTCTCCCTGGCCAGGATTCGAACCCAGATCAAATCGCTCACGAGGCGTGGGACGTGTTACCATTACACATGTTACCTTAGCGTGTTACCATTACGCCTGCTTGAAGCTGTTGCTCCTTGTGTGTGCTACATTGGCACTTTTGATAAAGTAGTTTGGATTAATATCTTCCTAATTGTTATGTATTTAAAAAGGTCTGGATGAGATGAGCCCTGTGATGTCTCGTGTGTAATCTCGAGTGCTTCAGTCTTAGTTGACTTAGCTCTGGTGTGATATCTGTCGCGCTGCGTTGAACTTGTTCCAACGTAGTTATGTTGTTTTGAAGGCGAGGTCCTTCATGCTTGGAAACAGTAGTCCAGATGTACCACAGATTTTCACAGCTGAAAAACAAACTTTTCCTTAAAGCACCCAAAGGTTCATTTGATTATTCCTAAAGTTTACATTGGTATGTATTTTTTTGTTACTAATAATGCCAATATACTGATAAAAATGATCAAGATGACTGGAAACTATTGCAATAATACCTGGGTAAACTGTTTACAGGGAGTAAAAATGCCTTGCGGGGGAATGTTGCTTTGGAACTGCAACATCCAGTCGCATAAGACGGTTAAGGTAAAACAGAACGGATGCCACAGAGCCAGCCACAGGCGGATGCTGTGAGTGACCCAGCCACAAGCGGATGTATGAGTGTAACCAAGCAACAGGTAGACTTTGGAATGAAGTGAAACAATAATTACATATCCCCGCTCTCCCTAGGGCATGGAAATGTGATCTGCATTAGCATCTAGCCCTCGGCTGAAGGCACCGATCAGCACCTAATATACCTAAATGGAATTCTTCAGTACTCCCTCGTCGCGTCCCCTAGCGCTGGGATGGACAGCCTCGGACCAGCTCCAGGGAGTCCGGCTCATAAACAATATAACTTTGTTTTACTTCGTTGTACGTTAGTGCCGTGTTCTAACATATAACGGCTTACTATGTGGTTACGTTGTTGCCAGGTTGCTGGGTTAGGGAGTCTTCGTTATGTTAGGTAGAACACATGAACTTGATCCTCCAAGGGGTTGGTAGTGGCCGTGTTGGTGAGGCTTGGAGAGGCCGCGGGATGGTGCTGCACCTCCCGCTCTATATTGATTATCTTCCTCTGTCATGCTCCGTCATGCTCACTCCTCTCAACTCACGCTCCTCTCACGCTCACCGCACGCATCTTTCACGCTCACCGCACGCGTCTCTCACGCTCACTGTACGCTCCCTGTCCCTTACCGCACGCTCTCAGCTCTCCCTTACCGCACGCTCTTTTTCACTTACGCTCCTCTCACGTTCTTAAGCGCTCACCAGACACTCATTTCAACTACTATCGTCTTCCCCAGGCTACTGTCGCCCTCCCCAGGCTACTGTCGCCTTCCCCAGGCTACTGTCGCCCTCCCCAGGCTACTGTCGCCCTCCCCAGGCTACTGTCGCCCTCCCTAGGCTACTGTCGCCCTCCCCAGGCTACTGTCGCCCTCCCCAGGCTACTGTCGCCCTCCCCAGGCTACTGTCGCCTTCCCCAGGCTACTGTCGCCCTCCCCAGGCTACTGTCGCCCTCCCTAGGCTACTGTCGCCCTCCCCAGGCTACTGTCGCCCTCCCCAGGCTACTGTCGCCCTCCCCAGGCTACTGTCGCCTTCCCCAGGCTACTGTCGCCCTCCCCAGGCTACTGTCGCCCTCCCAAGGCTACTGTCGCCCTCCCCAGGCTACTGTCGCCCTCCCCAGGCTACTGTCGCCCTCCCCAGGCTACTGTCGCCCTCCCCAGGCTACTGTCGCCCTCCCCAAGCTACTGTCGGCCTCCCCAGGCTACTGTCGCCCTCCCCAGGCTACTGTCGCCCTCCCCCAGGCTACTGTCGCCCTCCCCAGGCTACTGTCGCCCTCCCCAGGCTACTGTCGCCCTCCCCAGGCTACTGTCGCCTTCCCCAGGCTACTGTCGCCCTCCCCAGGCTACTGTCGCCCTCCCAAGGCTACTGTCGCCCTCCCCAGGCTACTGTCGCCCTCCCCAGGCTACTGTCGCCCTCCCCAGGCTACTGTCGCCCTCCCCAGGCTACTGTCGCCCTCCCCAAGCTACTGTCGGCCTCCCCAGGCTACTGTCGCCCTCCCCAGGCTACTGTCGCCCTCCCCCAGGCTACTGTCGCCCTCCCCAGGCTACTGTCGCCCTCCCCAGGCTACTGTCGCCCTCCCCAGGCTACTGTCGCCCTCCCCAGGCTACTGTCGCCCTCCCCAGGCTACTGTCGCCCTCCCCCAGGCTACTGTCGCCCTCCCCAGGCTACTGTCGCCCTCCCCCAGGCTACTGTCGCCCTCCCCCAGGCTACTGTCGCCCTCCCCAGGCTACTGTCGCCCTCCCCCAGGCTACTGTCGCCCTCCCCCAGGCTACTGTCGCCCTCCCCCAGGCGACTCCCACCCTCCCCCAGGCGACTCCCACCCTCCCCCAGGCTACTCCCACCTCCCAAGGCTACTCCCACCTCCCCCAGGCTACTCCCACCTCCCCCAGGCTACTCCCACCTCCCCCCCCCAGGCTACAGATCGTAACAAGGGATTCAGGATTGTGATGGTTGCGAGAGCGGGTGGCAAGGGGGAGGTGATTGGGGCGGTAATAGGTGGGTCAGGACACCTGCGCACTGGGGTAGTGGGCGGCCGAGGAGGGGGTGGGGTGTGGGGGGGATGGTTGGGGGACAGTACTAGGGGTGGGGTGGTTGGGGAGGATGATGGTGGTGGTCGTCGTCCAGGTGAGTCCCGGCAGAGCGCACACACCTCCACCGCCACCACAGAGCTGGCCGCTGCCGCCGCCGCCACATCTCTGTCTGGGCCGGCCCGCCGTCGCTTGCTCCCGCCAGTGGGCCACACACCTGTCGCAGGCCCCGACACGTGCTCTCCCGGCTCCCTCGCGGGCCGCATATGTGACTCTCCCTCCCCGCACACACACACGTGGCTTTTGACCGGCTCCCTGTTTGTGTGTCTCCGGTCGACTTTGTGGGAAGTTTATGAGGCGTGCGGCGGCTTCAGGTGCGCCAGATTGGTCAAGGCGGACATATGTGGTACCATGTTTATATATAAGTGAAGGTGATATATTTGGGGGTGTCCGCTAAGACGACGCGGTTCGACTAGCCCAGAGAGAAGCGTGGATAGGAACCTGTGGGGCGAGCTGCACGTGGGGCCCAGGACCACGTGTTGCGCTCCTCTATCGGTACGCGCCCTCTACACGCGCCCTCTACACGCCTCCATCTGGACCACAATCACGGGCGTCTTATATAAACACCGACCTCTTCAAGCACCGCTGAAGACATCAAAATCCGATCTTCGGCTTCTCGTTCACCAGAGCGTCGACGGGCCCAACTCAGGAGAAGATAAACTTGTAATCGTGAAGCCGTCGAGTGTTCCAAGAATCTTCCTGTTAAGAGGAATTCACAAAGAACTTTCCTAATGACTATTGGGGCGTAAATTTGACGGCCTTCAAGCTGAGAGGGAAAAGCCACAAATCACTGTTCATCTTCCTTTCTTGTTCGGCTTAGAGTAACTGGTAGTGTAAATAAGAATCGTATAACCAAAATGTAGTCTACGTGTGTGTGTGTTGTGAACACTAAGTTACCATCAACTGTCTTCCAGACCGCGTACGTGGTCCCGTCTTGGTGCAGTGGGAGGCCTACGATTGATTGATTGATTGATTGATGGAGATTAAGCCACCCAAGAAGTGGCACGGGTATGAATAGCCCGTAATGGAGGCCTACTATCAAGGCTCGTCTTAAGAACCTGATAGTCAATTGATCGTCGGAAGAACGTCCATGCAGCTTAGTTCCTGGTTCATTCGTGAAGAGAGATATCTCTCTTTCTCTCAGATACTAGTCAAAAGATATCTCTCACAAGGTGTCGTCAATGGATCTCTCTCACAAGACCTAGTCAATGGATATCGCTCAGCACTAGTCAAAGGATATCTCTCACAAGCACTAGCCAAAGGATATATTCCTCCCAAGCTTTAATCAAAGGATATATCTCTCACAAGCACTAGCCAAAGGATCTCCAAGTTTACCACAATCAACGTTTCTCAATTAAGTGCGAGTGACGCGACCTCGCGGCCTAAGGCACCGTCGAAGACGTTGATTTCTTACCACTTGCCAAAATGTCTCAATCCATCTGAAATATTTTTTTCTCATTGGCGCCAGTCGCAGGATCCTCCGACCAGTCATCATGCAGTCTATTGGCTAAGACCAGTCGACCATTCTTCCAACCTGTCGACCATTCTTCCGACCAGTCACTCTTATACGCTGTCTTAGGTAACACCAGTCACTGTTATACACTGTCTTAGATTGTTGTTGTTATAGATTCAGCTACTGGGAACTAAAAGTTCCAAGTAGCACGGGCTATGGTGAGCCCGATGTGGACTTACCAACTTGTCTTAGGTAACAACAGTCACTCTTATACGCTGTCTTAGGTAATACCAATCCCTCTTATACGCTGTGATTGTTAGAACCAGTCGGACGCCCTCTAGTCAGTCACCATACATGTTAGACCAGTCTAACGGTCTGCGCAAACAAAACAAAAGAGAGCTAGCTAAAGCATCACAAACAGGGGCAGTAAAGGCTTTCAAAAATGTCAATAATAGAAGGTTAGCCAAGTGCAGTCAGTCGTCTTAGTGTTGTCACTAAGTGGAGCTCAACGCCGTGTCTAGAGCAGCCAGTAAGTGGTAAAGGGAATTCCGAGAACGAGGGAGTTGACAGTAAGGCAGAACCTCTTCCCCCCCCCCCTCCTTCCCCAGAAAGTTCCTAGTAAAGGCTCAAGATGTAGGCCAGCGGGTTTAGAACTATAGTGAATCAAGTGTTTGAAGCTGTATACAACTCGAATACCTCAGCAGTTCAAAATCTTCAAGACTGTAGAAGCCGGGGATGATGATAAAAAAAGAGTTTTTGATTCGCGCACAAATTACAAAGTCCGGTGACTTTGTAAGCCAAATTTAAGAGTAGAACAAGCCGACCTGAAGCAAGTGTTCTCTGTGTGCCAATGTTACTACCTTAGTAGGTGCTCCTGTACCGTAAACTAGCACTCTTTTTAGCTCTCTTACGTGTTGTGTGTTCGCTTGAAAACCAACATTACCTTAGGAGACCTCACAAGTAATCTTGAGGTCCGCCCCTGAAAGTGACAAAGTTCTTGTGCTCCACCCCCCACCCCTGAGAGCCCTCAGCTTCGTAAATCTCCAAGAGACAGTCTTCAGGAGGATCCTCCGTGTCTTGAGGCACCTTGGCGCCACACACAGTCACCAGAAAGAGTGTGGTCATCCCTGCGTGTGGCGCTTGAGCTCGAGACGTCGCCGAAAAGGTCACTGGGTCGGCACTTGCTGGCAACGCCGCGGCCTTGAAACCCGACCTCCATCCAGCAGCATCCCCGACACCCCGGTGAGTACTGACGTCACGACTACGAAGATGTATTCTGACGTAATTCTCCGACACGCTGGGAGGGAGGAGGGGGGAGGGGGGGGAGAGAAAGGGGATTGTTGTCGAGGTGATTGTGGCCAGGCTCCCCTCGGCGCGTCCCCAAACATCCAACAGACAACGCTGAGCTCCACATCAACCCCGAGGGATTTAGCTCGTCTCGAGAATTGGCTTCAGGGGGCCCTTGGTCGTCTTCCAGCCGTCGAGATTGGTGGTTCAGGGTCTGTGGATATTTATATCAGTCTTGGTGGGTATATTGGCTTCACACTGTAGAGAATATCACGTACAATGATAAGGCACACACATACACACACATACACACACACACACACACACACACACACACACACACACACACACATATACACACACACACACACACACACACACACACACACACACACACACACACATACACACACACACACACACACACACACACACCAGCCCGTCCTGTTTATATACTACTTTTTTGTCATGTGCACCATAGTACAAACTATCAAGGCATATGGGGGGAGGGTCTTCAACAAGCCGCCGGCTTCCCGTCCTCCTCGAGGCCACTAGTTAGTGGCTCTCGGGTAAATTCAGGTAAACATTGACGTACTAAGCAATTAGAGAGTAAAACTTTGTACTATATTCACTTTATAGTCCGGAAAAATGAAGCTAAACAAACTTACATATCTCTAGGCCTAGTAAAGCACACACATTAGGCCTAGAAAGGTTAGGTTACGTTAGTTTAGTTTCTTTGCAACATAAGTAGAAAATCTTTTTCCTGTTTGTCCAAAATCAATAGTACTGATTTCTATTTTCTAATTGCGTTGTACGTCAGTATATGTACTATGGTCCTCATCCTTCCTATAAGTACTACCAAAACAGGTGAAATTTAAATTGAAATAAGTTTATTGAGGTAAAATACACACAAAGGGATGAGGTAGCTCAAGCTATTCTCACCCCGTTCAGTACATCGTGTTAATACATACATACATACACATCACAAACAATAAACATATTACCAAACATTCTGAGAGATAAACATTTACATTTCCTCCTTTACACAAGTAACCAAAACAGGTGGAGGGGCTGGACGCAGAAGACGGTTTGCCAACGGATTTTAAAACCTACCAAACCCACCTCAGCTAACAATATACACGGCTCTAACGAACAGCAAACATGTTCTGGCGCATCATGTTTACGGTGCGACCAAACCCCCAACAACACGAATAAAGGTCAATGGTGAAACTACTTAATAACCCAACCCAACGGTCCTGTCTTCGGAGCAATGCCCTCACCTTTTTTGACAGTGCCAGCTTCCTCAACTTTGCGTCGCGGCGCCAGGGGCCTCTCCGTCTCGGCGCCAGGGGCCTCTCCGTCTCGGCGCCAGGGGCCTCTCCGTCGCGGCGCCAGGGGCCTCTCCGTCTCGGTGCCAGGGGCCTCTCCGTCGCGGCGCCAGGGGCCTCTCCGTCGCGGCGCCAGGGGCCTCTCCGTCGCGGCGCCAGGGGCCTCTCCGTCGCGGCGCCAGGGGCCTCTCCGTCGCGGCGCCAGGGGCCTCTCCGTCGCGGCGCCAGGGGCCTCTCCGTCGCGGCGCCAGGGGCCTCTCCGTCGCGGCGCCAGGGGCCTCTCCGTCGCGGCGCCAGGGGCCTCTCCGTCGCGGCGCCAGGGGCCTCTCCGTCGCGGCGCCAGGGGCCTCTCCGTCGCGGCGCCAGGGGCCTCTCCGTCGCGGCGCCAGGGGCCTCTCCGTCGCGGCGCCAGGGGCCTCTCCGTCGCGGCGCCAGGGGCCTCTCCGTCGCGGCGCCAGGGGCCTCTCCGTCGCGGCGCCAGGGGCCTCTCCGTCGCGGCGCCAGGGGCCTCTCCGTCGCGGCGCCAGGGGCCTCTCCGTCGCGGCGCCAGGGGCCTCTCCGTCGCGGCGCCAGGGGCCTCTCCGTCTCGGTGCCAGGGGCCTCTCCGTCTCGGTGCCAGGGGCCTCTCCGTCTCGGTGCCAGGGGCCTCTCCGTCTCGGTGCCAGGGGCCTCCCCGTCTCGACGCCAGTGGCCTCCCCGTCGCGGCGCCAGGGGCCTCCCCGTCGCGGCGCCAGTGGCCTCCCCGTCGCGGCGCCAGGGGCCTCCCCGTCGCGGCGCCAATGGCCTCTCCGTCGCGGCGCCAGTGGCCTCCCCGTCGCGGCGCCAGTGGCCTCCCCGACGCGGCGCCAGTGGCCTCCCCGTCGCGGCGCCAGTGGCCTCCCCGTCTCGGCGCCAGGGGGCTCTCCGTCTCGGCGCCAGTGGCCTCCCCGTCTCGGCGCCAGTGGCCTCCCCGTCTCGACGCCAGTGGCCTCCCCGTCTCGACGCCAGTGGCCTCCCCGTCTCGACGCCAATGGCCTCTCCGTCGCGGCGCCAGGGGCCTCCCCGTCGCGGCGCCAGTGGCCTCTCCGTCGCGGCGCCAGTAGCCTCCCCGTCGCGGCGCCAGTAGCCTCCCCGTCGCGGCGCCAGTGGCCTCCCCGTCTCGGCGCCAGTGGCCTCCCCGTCTCGGCGCCAGTGGCCTCCCCGTCTCGGCGCCAGTGGCTTCCCCGTCGCGGCGCCAATGGCCTCTCCGTCGCGGCGCCAGTAGCCTCCCCGTCGCGGCGCCAGTGGCCTCCCCGTCGCGGCGCCAGTGGCCTCCCCGTCTCGACGCCAGTGGCCTCCCCGTCTCGGCGCCAGGGGGCTCTCCGTCGCGGCGCCAGTGGCCTCCCCGTCTCGGCGCCAAGGGCTTCTCCGTCGCGGCGCCAGGGGGCTTTCCGTCGCGGCGCCAGGGGCCTCCCCGTCGCGGCGCCAGGGGCCTCCCCGTTTCGGCGCCAGGGGCTTCTCCGTCGCGGCGCCAGGGGCCTCTCCGTCTCGGCGCCAGGGGCCTCTCCGTCTCGGCGCCAGGGGCCTCTCCGTCGCGGCGCTAGGGGCCTCCCCGTCGCGGCGCCAGGGGCATCCCCGTCGCGGCGCCAGGGGGCCTCTCCGTCGCGGCGCCAGGGGGCCTCTCCGTCGCGGCGACAGGGGCCTCCCCGTCGCGGCGCCAGGGGGCCTCTCCGTCGCGGCGCCAGTAAAAGATATAGTGCTGAATATTACCTCACACTTGACAATTATGTAATGGAGTGACTTGACTCGGCGTTCTGGTGCTCGCCAGACACCTGTCTTAACCCACTCGGCCACGATGGTACCAAAGTCGACCAGCCCGGAACTCTTCTGAATTCACTTGGAGGGGTTCTGGAGGCCCCGAACCGGAGCCCAATCAGGGTTTTTACAGTCAACCCGACCAAACTCTGGCCTATACGGTAATGGTATTCACACTCATACGCCCCGCATCAGATCGCAATGATATCATAATGACGTGATGTATCAGTGAAAATAATTTTTCACTTTCAAGTCGCTCCATGGCCTCAAAATAATTTGCATTATTATTGTTATTATTATTATTATTACACTTTAGGGTTGTATCGAGGTTCCCTACAAGGTGACACTACCTACCACTGTAACAAACTAGGCTGTTGTAAGAATTATCCAGAGTGGTTTATCGACAAAAGAGAATGGGAAGCTGAGCCGCATGGTGACCTGACCCCCAGGGGAATTCGCGGTGGAAATAACCGACGCTTTGTTCAAAGGTGCGTATAATGACTCATCCTATAGTATTCAGTAATTTAGAGAAAATTAGCCTTTATTCATTTTGCATTAAAATTGTATTGTATAATAGTACCGGATACAATATCAAGAGTATTCTAATTATTGAGTTTAAGTCACCATCAGTGACGTCACGAATCAGATCTAACTTCTAAAGCGGAGTGACCGGCGGTCATAGGTCAGCAGGGTTGACATGTCTAATATTTCTCAAAGTTTTAATAACCATTTTTGTGATCGGGAACAGCTCTGCCGTTAGATGTTTGTGTAATCTAATTAAAGTAAAATAATTCAACCAGTCTGGATCAATTAAGTACAACAGAGTTTAATTGTTATAACTTAAACCTGGCTAGTAACTTGGTAAAACTTTGACTAGGCGGAAGGATACAAGGTTCTAGTCTGGGCTAGGCCAGACGAGGACAAATCAGTGTGGTCACGGAAGCAGCTAGGAGAGGTCAAACATCTTACCTCTCCCCTAGACCAGCCAAGACATCCAGCTGGTCGCCCAAGGTATAGTTGCTATTGTTAATTATAGAAATAGTCTTCTCATTTGCCACTCAGGTCAAGTAGGGAGTGTTAAAGTAATAGGGAGTGAACATATTTAGATTTTGTTTTAGTTTTCTTTTAATAAATTAAATTTGTTATTAATTTGCATTTTTATTGTTTCCATGTGTTTTATGTGTATACTTGTCCTGGTCACGTGGTCCACACGAGGCAGAGTTGCATTGGGCGCCGATTCTAACATCGAATCGGAATTATCATTACCGTGTAATTTATTCCACACTCAAGGTCATCGTTTATAGTGGGGATCAAGCCCCTAGGTTGATTAATTAGCGTGATCGATCCAGACCTCGATCATTGCTCTTGTATTACTGGTCTGGTGGTGGCAGCAGAGGTGACTCTAGGGTTTTGTTCAGAGCTTAGGTCACGTCATACGGGGTGTAGAATCCTAAGTCGGTCAATCGTCTTAGGACCACGTGGCGTGGAGTTGGCTTTGTTAAAAGTTTTGGAGTCCTTTGGTTTAGAAATAAAAGTAAGAATACGGGTAGAGGGAGTAGAAGGAAGAAGAGAGAGAGGAACCTAAACCCGTGTTACACCACTACCTCCCCAGGATGCCACCCACAACAGTTGCCTAACTCCCGGGTACCTATGTATTATTAGGTGAACAGAGGCACTAATTAACAGGAAAATTGCACAGTCATTTTTCTTTCCCGGCCTGGAATCGAACCTGGGATCTCCATATTGTGAGTATTAGTTGTTACGAATGGAACCTCAGTTTTATCTAGCGCAAGAATATCAACATTTTCACCACATTTCAATTAGAGGGAAATATATATATTATATTATGTATCTCCCATACCTCTAGAGAAGAAATCCAGGTCAGAATTTATCATCATCCTATCTGGGAAGTTTGGAGTCGGGCAGACGGCAGAGTGAAGGACTACGAGTCTTGGATATTCCCTCCAGGACACAGGTGGTCGATATTGTTTAATGGGGTCTTGTTGTGATGGGTGATGGGGAGGTTGTTGTGTTGGGTGATGGGGGGAGAGGGAATGGGGGGAGAGTGCAACACATGCCTTGGGGTACCTGCCTCTACTGTGTCGTGGTTTACACTACTGCAGGCTGGGCAGGTACACCGTTGCTATCCTTACCAGATACGGTACTCTGAAATTACGTGGACACGTGGAAAGGGAAACAAAAAATATGTGTATTGGTAAATTGACCCAAGAGTTATAAGAACGTGTGTATATATATGTATATATATATATTGGTGTATATTGGCAGCAGGTTTTCTTTCAAACATGTTTCATTGAATATGACCGCATATTCTGTATTTATTATTTTCTGGTTTAGGGCTTCTATCCCTCTAACTGTTTTCTTAGCATCAGGGCTTATTTGAAATAGGAGTTCTCCAAAACTCATTTTCGTACTTTTAAGGTGAAGAAAAGAAGTGATTTACTATAGAGATAAGATTACACTTATTTGTATAATTTGCACGACGTTTCGAACCTCCATGGTTCATTCTCAAGTGAACAGATCTTACAATACTAGTTGATTTTATACTCGCATTAGGTCAGGTGATAATATAATGAAGGTGAAAACATGGGGGGATACATAAGGGATAAACATAGGGCTGCAGAAGGCTTATTGGCCCATACGAGGCATCTCCTATCTAAACACAAAGATTAATCCAGTGTAATTGGCCTGTTATGTTGGACATTGTCTTCTGTGTTGGCATCGATATGTTCTTGTCTTGTCCTTACTCTCATGGTGGGTAGAGTAAATAGTTCCGTGATTTGGGTGTTCATGGTAGGTCGCTCTATTCTTATGTGAATTGCCTCAAGAATTTGTAATCTTCTTGAATCTTGGGTTTTGTCTATTATGCAAGTATTCTTGTTCAACATTTCTCTTGTTAGAGTAATGTCATGGGCTTGTCTCATGTGATTCCTAGGGGCACCAGATTGAAGATGGCATGTCAAACGCCTCGTCAGCTTGGTCGACGTCATACCTATGTACTTACATTGAAGGTTACATCCTTCGTGGGGGCAAGTGTACATGTATACAACGCTTGACTGCTGTAGAGGGTTCTCCGTCGGCTTCGGGCTGTTTTTGATAAGGAGTTCGGAAGTCTTCTTGTTTTTGTAGAATATTATCAGGTTTATGTTTTGGTTAGGAGTAGTGCTTTTTACTCCTTTACGGATTATTTCTTTCATTATTCTTTCCTCTTTTATATGTTCACTGTGCATGGTTGATTTGTAATATAATTTTATTGGGGGTGTTGTGGTTTCTGTTCTGGGTTCTGAATTATACCAACGGTCCAAGTGTCTTCTTATAGCAGCGTTTATTTCCGCGTTGCTATATCCGTTGTTCACCAATACCTGAGTTACTCTTTCAAACTCTCTACTCACGTTGCTCCATTCAGAGCAGTGGGTAAGCGCTCGACGAATATAAGCATTGAGAACACTGGCTTTGTATCTTTGGGGGCACTCACTTCTACCGTTCAGGCATAATCCTATGTTGGTGGGCTTGGTATATACGTTGGTGCTTAAAGAGGTTCCTGTTTTTGTTATTAGTACATCCAAGAATGGCAGACTGTTATTTTCACTATTTTCATGTGTAAATCGGAGTACTGACTCTCTCTCTAGGTGTCTTTTTAGGTCAATTAGTTCATCTGAGTCTTTTACTATTACGAATATGTCATCTACATAACGGCAGTATACAGTTGGTTTTTGTCTGCTACTGAAGACCCTATCTTCGATGGTTCCCATATAAAAATTAGCAAATAAAACTCCTAAGGGGGAGCCCATTGCTACTCCGTCTATTTGTAAATACATGTCTCCTTGTGGACTGATGAAAGGGGCTTCCTTTGTACATGCTTCGAGAAGACTTTTCAAGTGTGGCTCAGGTATGTCTAATTTGGGGGTGCTCTCGTCTCTGTATACTCTGTCCAGTATCATTCCTATGGTTGTGTCGACTGGGACGTTGGTAAAAAGGGATTCAACGTCCAGGGAAGCGATGATTCCATCGGGCTGGGTAGATTTGATCAATTCTAGGAAATCTGCTGATGATTGTAGACTAAACTTACTTGGAGTGTATGGAGTTAGGAGTTCATTGAGTTTCTTTGCCAGGTGATAAGTTGGGGTTGGTATTTGGCTGATTATAGGGCGTAGTGGGTTACCTGGTTTATGCGTCTTAACATTGCCGTAGGCATATCCTAAGCCATAGTCGCCTTGAAGTTTATTGAAATGCACACTACCTTTCTTTGCGTTGATTGCTGTAATTGTTTTGTTTACTTTCCGCTTAAGGTCTTCTACGGGGTTCCTCGTGATTCGTTGAAATTTGGAGTCGTCACTTAAGATGTCGCTAATTTTGTTCATGTATTCATGGGTAGGAATCAATACATATGCTGCTGTTTTGTCGGCTTTTCTTATTGTTACGTCTTTCAGATTTTTTAGTTGTTTCGCTGCTTCTTTGAGTCGTGGGGTTAAGATTGTAGATGAATATGTTCCTCGTTTTTTCCCTGCTTCTGCAAGTAGTTCAGCTTGAAGTGTGTCAGTGGTGATGACTTTTTTGTTGTCTTCTAGCTTATGGATATCGTCCAGAAGCATTTCGATTTCCAGGCGTTTTTGATGCATCTTTGGTTTAGATAAGAATTGACAATTTAGACCAAGATTTAAGAGGTCTCGTTGGTCCTGGGTAAGATCATAAGAAGTCAGGTTAAAGTAGCCATCTATAGGACGAGGGATTTTTAGCTGTCCACCGTTTAGGGATGTTAACTTACGGAGTGTCTTTGTTTCTACAAGAGTTTTATGTTGTTGTTTCAGGTTAAATAGTTCACTGTTGATGGTTTGCTTGAGTTGGATAGGGATGTCGTACTGGGTCCATTTGATTAACAGATGCTCCGCCTGCTCTATAAAGGTTTGGAGGGCTTCCTTCTTCTTGTTTAGTTGATGCCGAATGAGCTCTTGCCTATACCTATAGGTAAACTCTGTATTGCGGACTGCTGGGTCATGTGGGTTTATATTGGTGTATATTGGCAGCAGGTTTTCTTTCAAACATGTTTCATTGAATATGACCGCATATTCTGTATTTATTATTTTCTGGTTTAGGGCTTCTATCCCTCTAACTGTTTTCTTAGCATCAGGGCTTATTTGAAATAGGAGTTCTCCAAAACTCATTTTCGTACTTTTAAGGTGAAGAAAAGAAGTGATTTACTATAGAGATAAGATTACACTTATTTGTATAATTTGCACGACGTTTCGAACCTCCATGGTTCATTCTCAAGTGAACAGATCTTACAATACTAGTTGATTTTATACTCGCATTAGGTCAGGTGATAATATAATGAAGGTGAAAACATGGGGGGATACATAAGGGATAAACATAGGGCTGCAGAAGGCTTATTGGCCCATACGAGGCATCTCCTATCTAAACACAAAGATTAATCCAGTGTAATGCTCTGAATGGAGCAACGTGAGTAGAGAGTTTGAAAGAGTAACTCAGGTATTGGTGAACAACGGATATAGCAACGCGGAAATAAACGCTGCTATAAGAAGACACTTGGACCGTTGGTATAATTCAGAACCCAGAACAGAAACCACAACACCCCCAATAAAATTATATTACAAATCAACCATGCACAGTGAACATATAAAAGAGGAAAGAATAATGAAAGAAATAATCCGTAAAGGAGTAAAAAGCACTACTCCTAACCAAAACATAAACCTGATAATATTCTACAAAAACAAGAAGACTTCCGAACTCCTTATCAAAAACAGCCCGAAGCCGACGGAGAACCCTCTACAGCAGTCAAGCGTTGTATACATGTACACTTGCCCCCACGAAGGATGTAACCTTCAATGTAAGTACATAGGTATGACGTCGACCAAGCTGACGAGGCGTTTGACATGCCATCTTCAATCTGGTGCCCCTAGGAATCACATGAGACAAGCCCATGACATTACTCTAACAAGAGAAATGTTGAACAAGAATACTTGCATAATAGACAAAACCCAAGATTCAAGAAGATTACAAATTCTTGAGGCAATTCACATAAGAATAGAGCGACCTACCATGAACACCCAAATCACGGAACTATTTACTCTACCCACCATGAGAGTAAGGACAAGACAAGAACATATCGATGCCAACACAGAAGACAATGTCCAACATAACAGGCCAATTACACTGGATTAATCTTTGTGTTTAGATAGGAGATGCCTCGTATGGGCCAATAAGCCTTCTGCAGCCCTATGTTTATCCCTTATGTATCCCCCCATGTTTTCACCTTCATTATATTATCACCTGACCTAATGCGAGTATAAAATCAACTAGTATTGTAAGATCTGTTCACTTGAGAATGAACCATGGAGGTTCGAAACGTCGTGCAAATTATACAAATAAGTGTAATCTTATCTCTATAGTAAATCACTTCTTTTCTTCACCTTAAAAGTACGAAAATGAGTTTTGGAGAACTCCTATTTCAAATAAGCCCTGATGCTAAGAAAACAGTTAGAGGGATAGAAGCCCTAAACCAGAAAATAATAAATACAGAATATGCGGTCATATTCAATGAAACATGTTTGAAAGAAAACCTGCTGCCAATATACACCAATATAAACCCACATGACCCAGCAGTCCGCAATACAGAGTTTACCTATAGGTATAGGCAAGAGCTCATTCGGCATCAACTAAACAAGAAGAAGGAAGCCCTCCAAACCTTTATAGAGCAGGCGGAGCATCTGTTAATCAAATGGACCCAGTACGACATCCCTATCCAACTCAAGCAAACCATCAACAGTGAACTATTTAACCTGAAACAACAACATAAAACTCTTGTAGAAACAAAGACACTCCGTAAGTTAACATCCCTAAACGGTGGACAGCTAAAAATCCCTCGTCCTATAGATGGCTACTTTAACCTGACTTCTTATGATCTTACCCAGGACCAACGAGACCTCTTAAATCTTGGTCTAAATTGTCAATTCTTATCTAAACCAAAGATGCATCAAAAACGCCTGGAAATCGAAATGCTTCTGGACGATATCCATAAGCTAGAAGACAACAAAAAAGTCATCACCACTGACACACTTCAAGCTGAACTACTTGCAGAAGCAGGGAAAAAACGAGGAACATATTCATCTACAATCTTAACCCCACGACTCAAAGAAGCAGCGAAACAACTAAAAAATCTGAAAGACGTAACAATAAGAAAAGCCGACAAAACAGCAGCATATGTATTGATTCCTACCCATGAATACATGAACAAAATTAGCGACATCCTAAGTGACGACTCCAAATTTCAACGAATCACGAGGAATCCCGTAGAAGACCTTAAGCGGAAAGTAAACAAAACAATTACAGCAATCAACGCAAAGAAAGGTAGTGTGCATTTCAATAAACTTCAAGGCGACTATGGCTTAGGATATGCCTACGGCAATGTTAAGACGCATAAACCAGGTAACCCACTACGCCCTATAATCAGCCAAATACCAACCCCAACTTATCACCTGGCAAAGAAACTCAATGAACTCCTAACTCCATACACTCCAAGTAAGTTTAGTCTACAATCATCAGCAGATTTCCTAGAATTGATCAAATCTACCCAGCCCGATGGAATCATCGCTTCCCTGGACGTTGAATCCCTTTTTACCAACGTCCCAGTCGACACAACCATAGGAATGATACTGGACAGAGTATACAGAGACGAGAGCACCCCCAAATTAGACATACCTGAGCCACACTTGAAAAGTCTTCTCGAAGCATGTACAAAGGAAGCCCCTTTCATCAGTCCACAAGGAGACATGTATTTACAAATAGACGGAGTAGCAATGGGCTCCCCCTTAGGAGTTTTATTTGCTAATTTTTATATGGGAACCATCGAAGATAGGGTCTTCAGTAGCAGACAAAAACCAACTGTATACTGCCGTTATGTAGATGACATATTCGTAATAGTAAAAGACTCAGATGAACTAATTGACCTAAAAAGACACCTAGAGAGAGAGTCAGTACTCCGATTTACACATGAAAATAGTGAAAATAACAGTCTGCCATTCTTGGATGTACTAATAACAAAAACAGGAACCTCTTTAAGCACCAACGTATATACCAAGCCCACCAACATAGGATTATGCCTGAACGGTAGAAGTGAGTGCCCCCAAAGATACAAAGCCAGTGTTCTCAATGCTTATATTCGTCGAGCGCTTACCCACTGCTCTGAATGGAGCAACGTGAGTAGAGAGTTTGAAAGAGTAACTCAGGTATTGGTGAACAACGGATATAGCAACGCGGAAATAAACGCTGCTATAAGAAGACACTTGGACCGTTGGTATAATTCAGAACCCAGAACAGAAACCACAACACCCCCAATAAAATTATATTACAAATCAACCATGCACAGTGAACATATAAAAGAGGAAAGAATAATGAAAGAAATAATCCGTAAAGGAGTAAAAAGCACTACTCCTAACCAAAACATAAACCTGATAATATTCTACAAAAACAAGAAGACTTCCGAACTCCTTATCAAAAACAGCCCGAAGCCGACGGAGAACCCTCTACAGCAGTCAAGCGTTGTATACATGTACACTTGCCCCCACGAAGGATGTAACCTTCAATGTAAGTACATAGGTATGACGTCGACCAAGCTGACGAGGCGTTTGACATGCCATCTTCAATCTGGTGCCCCTAGGAATCACATGAGACAAGCCCATGACATTACTCTAACAAGAGAAATGTTGAACAAGAATACTTGCATAATAGACAAAACCCAAGATTCAAGAAGATTACAAATTCTTGAGGCAATTCACATAAGAATAGAGCGACCTACCATGAACACCCAAATCACGGAACTATTTACTCTACCCACCATGAGAGTAAGGACAAGACAAGAACATATCGATGCCAACACAGAAGACAATGTCCAACATAACAGGCCAATTACACTGGATTAATCTTTGTGTTTAGATAGGAGATGCCTCGTATGGGCCAATAAGCCTTCTGCAGCCCTATGTTTATCCCTTATGTATCCCCCCATGTTTTCACCTTCATTATATTATCACCTGACCTAATGCGAGTATAAAATCAACTAGTATTGTAAGATCTGTTCACTTGAGAATGAACCATGGAGGTTCGAAACGTCGTGCAAATTATACAAATAAGTGTAATCTTATCTCTATAGTAAATCACTTCTTTTCTTCACCTTAAAAGTACGAAAATGAGTTTTGGAGAACTCCTATTTCAAATAAGCCCTGATGCTAAGAAAACAGTTAGAGGGATAGAAGCCCTAAACCAGAAAATAATAAATACAGAATATGCGGTCATATTCAATGAAACATATATATATATATATATATATATATATATATATATATATATATATATATATATATATATAATATATATATATATATATATATATATATATATATATATATATATATATATATATAAAGCCTAAAACAGCTGGTATAACTAACTGGGAGAGGGAGCAGACTAGGCTTTTATTGTCTTTATAAATCATCGAGCGCTAGGCTGGTTTAAATAAAAAACATGTAGACATGACAGTGTTTTGTTTATGAGATACGTAAAATGTATCTGAACATGTACGCCAATATGTTGTCTTGTTTGGACAATTTGAGCGAATGTGTTGTAAGTTGTGATGTTATCACCGGGGGCGGGAGCCTGTAAAGATACACACGCGCGTGCACACACACACACACACACACACACACACACACACACACATACACACACACACACACACACGCACACACACACACACACACACACACACACACACACACACACACACACACAGGGTATAGTTTCTTGGACCTATACTGTTTCTGATATATGTAAATGATTTCCCAGAGGGTATAGAATCGTTTCTCTCAATGTTTGCTGATGATGCAAAAATTAGGAGGAGGATTGAAACGGAGGATGATAGTAGGAGGCTACAAGATGACCTGGACAGACTGAATGAATGGTCCAACAAATGGCTGTTGAAGTTCAACCCGAGTAAATGCAAAGTAATGAAACTAGGCAGTGGAAACAGGAGGCCAGACACAGGATACAGAATAGGAGATGAAGTACTTAATGAAACGGACAGAGAAAGATCTAGGGGTTGATATCACACCAAACCTGCCTCCTGAAGCCCACATAAAAAGAATAACGTCTGCGGCATATGCGATGCTGGCTAACATCAGAACAGCCTTCAGGAACCTGTGTAAGGAATCATTCAGAATCTTGTACATCACATATGTAAGACCAATCCTGGAGTATGCGGCCCCAGCATGGAGCCCGTACCTTATCAAGCAAAAGACGAAGCTGGAAAAAGTCCAAAGGTATGCCACTAGACTAGTCCCAGAACTAAGAGGCATGAGTTACAAGGAAAGGCTGCGGGAAATGCACCTTACGACACTGGAAGACAGAAGAGTAAGGGGAGACATGATCACAACCTACAAAATCCTCATGGGAATCGACCGGGTAAACAAGGATAAACTATTCAACACTGGTGGTACGCGAACAAGGGGACACAGGTGGAAACTGAGTACCCACATGAGCCACAGGGACGTTAGAAAGAACTTTTTCAGTGTCAGAGTAGTTAACAGATGGAATGCATTCGGAAGTGATGTGGTGGAGGCTGACTCCATACACAGTTTCAAAAGTAGATATGACAGAGCCCAGTAGGCTCAGGAATATGTACACCAGTTGATTGACAGTTGAGAGGCGGGATCAAAGAGCCAAAGCTCAACCCCCACAAGCACAAATAGGTGAGTATAAATAGGTGAGTACACACACACATGAAAACTCCCTTTATGAATGGAAATGGGACTAGATGATAGGAGACTAATGGGATACTACACACAATGAAGAGGAACTGCCTACCCGTGACGACGCGAGAAAGAGACCTGAGAGTGGACGTAACACCTAATCTAACTCCTGAGGCACATATAAATAGTATATGTGTGCGTACTCTACACTGGCAAAAGTTAAAACATCATTGAGAAACCTAAGGAGGCATTTAGGGAGCTTTACACTGCCAACGTGAGGCCAGTCTTAGTTTATGCCGCCCCATCATGGAGCCCCCACCTGAAGAAGCACATAAGGAAACAGGAAAAGGGTCAGAAGTTTGCGACGAGGCTCGTCCCAGAGTTACGAGGGATGGGATATGAAGAGCGCCTGAAGGAAATGAACCTTACGACTCTAGAAAAAGAAATGAGAGGGGGGATATGATAGGGATGTATACAATATTCAAGAGAATTGACAAAGTGGAAATAGATGAAATGTTGACACGTAACAATAACAGAACGAGGGGACATGGGTGGAAACTGGAAACTCAGATGAATCACAGAAATGTTAGGAAGTTTTCTTTTAGCGTGAGAGTAGTGGAAAAAATGGAATACACTTAAGGAGCCGGTCGGCCGAGCGGACAGCACGCTGGGCTTGTGATCCTGTGGTCCTGGGTTCGATTCTGGGCGCCGGCGAGAAACAATGGGCAGAGTTTCTGTCACCCTATGCCCCTGTTACCTAGCAGTAAAATAGGTACCTGGGTGTTAGTCAGCTGTCACGGGCTGCTTCCTGGGGGTGGAGGCCTGGTCGAGGACCGGGCCGCGGGGACACTAAAAAGCCCCGAAATCATCTCAAGATAACCTATAAAGGAACAGGTTGTGGAAGCAAACTCTATTCCTAATTTTATAACTAGATACGATAGGGAAATGGGACCAGAGTCATTGCTGTAAACAACCGATGGCAAGAAAGGCGGAATCCAAGAGTCAATGCTCGATCCTGCAAGCACAAATAGGTGAGTAAATAAATTGAGTGTGAGTGTGGTTATGGGTTGGCACACACACAATGTGGCCCACACATTGGCTTAATTAAATTAATTAAGAATTAATTAAAACTCGCATCGCTGGAAGACAGGAGAGTTAGGGGGACATGATCACCTCATACAAGATTCTCAAAGGAATTGATAGGGTAGAAAAAGCCAGTTTATTTAACACAAGGAGGCACACGCACTAGGGGACACAGGTAGAAATTGAGTGCCCAAATGAGCCATAAAGACATTAAAAATAATTTTATTTTAGTGTCAGAGTAGTTAACAAATGGAATGCATTAGGCAGTGATGTGGTGGAGGCTGACTCCAAACACAGTTTCAAATGTAGATATGATAGAGCCCAGTAGGCTCAGGAACCTGTACACCAGTTGATTGACAGTTGAGAGGCGGGACCAACGAGCCAAAGCTCAACCCCCGCAAGCACAACTAGGTACACACACCCAGGCTGCAAGTGAGGTACTGTTCGAGAGATCGTTGATGATTGAAAGACAGCCTTGACAACCCGTCCTCTTACAAATTACGTCGCTTTTCCCTCGTATGCGCACTCGGGCTAAAAATCGACGTAATTCAAAATGAAATCGGCTCACGAAAGTGACCTACTGTCCCGTTTTCTGTTTTGGGTCCTCTGGCTTATAGGGTGTTAGGTTAGGAGAGTCAGTTTTCATGACGTTTTGAAACCTTAGGAGAACTTCCTGTCCTCTTAAGCTACCAGAGAACCCTGGACTTCAAACCCGACCAACAGAGGACGGGTTGGTGTGGCGAGGAAGTGTGTGTGGTGCCAGTGCCTTCATGCGCCTGTTAGAGTGCCTCCATGTGCCTGTTAGAGTGCCTCCATGCACCTGTTAGAGCCTCCATGCACCTGTTAGAGTGCCTCCATGCACCTGTTAGAGTGCCTCCATGCACCTGTAGGAGCCAGCCTCGCCACCAATGTTCATTTGCCACTTAACGTCAGCATTTTGTTCCAGCCTCGAGTACGACCACTTGTTGGGTACTCCCCCGGCTGTAGTGCTCGAGTGAACGAGGCAGTTCCACTCCGTTCAATCCCCCACGGCCAACCCCAGGCGTCCCCGCACCTGCCTTGCATGTGGTCCGCCTTGCAACATGTTCGGATGAACATTATTTGAATGTTTTATGAGTGAAAAACTCCTTTTACAAATGACTCTAAACCACTGACGATATATATATTTTTCCCGAACAGTGCTTCGTTCTAAATCCTCTGTTCGAATCGTCTCGTTCTGCAGGTTCCACCCACGCATTGCAATTACCATAATTGCCAGAAGAGCCTAATCACTTAACCCACTATTCTATACTCGATAAAATATACTTTTTTGCTTACAGAGAGCGTTCAAATTAGCCAGTGAGTCTTGGGATCGACTGCAGCTTGCACAACCACCGCCTGAGGGCGAGTTGAGGTAACAAGATGCAACAGGTGATATTTTGCAAAGTATGCGAGCAGATTAACGGGATTTAATTGGCAATCAAAACGGGCCGAACACTTTGATTTTGGTAACTGGAGGAAATTCATCTCTGAGAGTCGCCTCTGGTTATATTGGCTGAGGGTAATATTGACGGATCAACTTCATATGTGAAGCTTGAATGGTTGTGCAAGGTGGGTAAATTGTGGCATCCAGTCAGGCCTGTTTATTGCAACCCTTCCCCACCACAGTCCATTTCCACCCCTTTCCCACCGGAGGGTGGTGGTGGTGTGGTAGCTGGGTGGTGGTGTTGTGGTGGTTCGGTGGTGGTGTTGTGGTGGTTGGGTGGTGGTGTTGTGGTGGTGTTGTGGTGGTTGGCTGGTGGTGTTGTGGTGGTGTTGTGGTGGTGTTGTGGTGGTTGGGTGGTGGTGGTTGGGTGGTGGTGGTGTGGTGGTTGGGTGGTGTTGTGGTGGTTGGCTGGTGGTGTTGTGGTGGTTGGGTGGTGGTGTTGTGGTGGTTGGGTGGTGGTGTTGTGGTGGTTGGGTGGTGGTGGTTGGGTGGTGGTGGTGTGGTGGTTGGGTGGTGGTGTTGTGGTGGTTGGGTGGTGGTGTTGTGGTGGTTGGGTGGTGGTGTTGTGGTGGTTGGGTGGTGGTGGTTGGGTGGTGGTGGTGTGGTGGTTGGGTGGTGGTGGTTGGGTGGTGGTGGTGTGGTGGTTGGGTGGTGGTGGTTGGGTGGTGGTGGTGTGGTGGTTGGGTGGTGGTGGTTGGGTGGTGGTGGTGTGGTGGTTGGGTGGTGGTGGTTGGGTGGTGGTGGTTGGGTGGTGGTGGTTGGGTGGTGGTGGTGTGGTGGTTGGGTGGTGTTGTGGTGGTGGTGTGGTGGTTGGGTGGTGGTGGTTGGGTGGTGGTGTTGTGGTGGTTGGGTGGTGGTGGTTGGGTGGTGGTGGTTGGGTGGTGGTGGTTGGGTGGTGGTGTTGTGGTGGTTGGGTGGTGGTGGTTGGGTGGTGGTGGTGTGGTGGTTGGGTGGTGGTGGTTGGGTGGTGGTGGTGTGGTGGTTGGGTGGTGTTGTGGTGGTTGGGTGGTGGTGTGGTGGTTGGGTGGTGGTGGTTGGGTGGTGGTGGTGTGGTGGTTGGGTGGTGGTGGTTGGGTGGTGGTGGTGTGGTGGTTGGGTGGTGTTGTGGTGGTTGGGTGGTGGTGTGGTGGTTGGGTGGTGGTGGTTGGGTGGTGGTGGTTGGGTGGTGGTGTTGTGGTGGTTGGGTGGTGGTGGTTGGGTGGTGGTGGTGGTTGGGTGGTGGTGTTGTGGTGGTTGGGTGGTGGTGGTTGGGTGGTGGTGTTGTGGTGGTTGGGTGGTGGTGGTTGGGTGGTGGTGGTTGGGTGGTGGTGTTGTGGTGGTTGGGTGGTGGTGGTGTGGTGGTTGGGTGGTGGTACTGTGGTAGTTGGGTGGTGATGTTGTGGTAGCTGGGTGGTGGTGTTGTGGTGGTTGTGTGGTGGTACTGTGGTGATTGGGTGGTGGTGGTGTTGTGGTGGTTGTGTGGTGGTACTGTGGTGGTTCGGTGGTGGTGGTGTTGTGGTGGTTGGGTGGTGGTACTGTGGTGATTGGGTGGTGGTGGTGTTGTGGTGGTTGTGTGGTGGTACTGTGGTGGTTCGGTGGTGGTGGTGTTGTGGTGGTTGGGTGGTGGTACTGTGGTGATTGGGTGGTGGTGGTGTTGTGGTGGTTGTGTGGTGGTACTGTGGTGGTTCGGTGGTGGTGGTGTTGTGGTGGTTGGGTGGTGGTACTGTGGTGATTGGGTGGTGGTGGTGTTGTGGTGGTACTGTGGTGGTTCGGTGGTGGTGGTGTTGTGGTGGTTGGGTGGTGGTACTGTGGTGATTGGGTGGTAGTGTTGTGGTCGTGCACAAAACATAGGCCTCAACAATGACTTAACGAGGTTGTCTACAAATGAATCAGGTAGATATAGATCCGTGCATCAGTATAGAGTCTCAGAGCTATATATAGAGCCGTCGTGAAGAGTCCTTCAATACACAGAGCTGCCGCCGAGCATATCCTGAGGTGAGGGGATGGTGGGGGGGTGGGGAGCTCTAATTAATACTTCCATCAACCCATGCAAAACTCTAATTAAAACTGGAACTGGTTAATGCTCGCGATTGTGGGCGTCGGGCGAAGTCATTAGGTCTATGGTCATCAGAGAGAGAGAGAGAGAGAGAGAGAGAGAGAGAGAGAGAGAGAGATTGTCATACACTCACAGGTGTATGAACCCAGATTGTTCATTCGTCCTCTTCATTCACAGGGCAACAAGCCCCTTGGCTCCCCACTACAGCCAGGTGTGTAATCCCCCCCCACACCTGGATGCTCCTTTCGCCACACCTGCACTCACGAATTACAACAACAGTGGGAAAAGCTTGAGGTAGCCCAAAACAATGCTATGAGAGCGGCTCTGGGAGCCCCCATGTGGACCAGGCTTGAAACTCTAAGACTGGAAACGGGTTTGCCCCTATCTTAAAGAAAGAATATCACAGAGAACAGCTACGATTATCAGTAAGATCATTATTTCCTCCTGATCCAGTCCCAGTACGGCAGGCCTTGGTGGTTGGACTTGGCCAAAACAACTTAAACTCTTGGACTGCAAGAGCGGGAAAAGTCCTAAACAAACTATAATTAAAAAGCACGATTCTTGATAGAGATGGTGATCCACCACACCTAAACTGCCCTTGTTCCCCACCGTGGGAGGAGCCTACTTTTAAAATAGTAACTGAAGGTCTTCCGATGAAAAAGGCTGCCTATGATCCTAAGGCGCATCATAGAAAAGTAGCAGTAGCAGGAGCCACCCACATCTTCACAGACGGATCGGTGGACACAGAATATGAGAGTGCTGGCGCTGCTCTTTGCACGGCCAGCGTACAGGCATATTGGAGACTGGGAGGACTAGTATCATCAACCCAAACTGAGCTGTTTGCCATACAACAGGCATTCGCATATGTGATTGCACAAAACACTCAAAATACAATCATACACACAGACTCAAAAGCTGCACTTCAAATACTGGGACAAAAACAGTGGAAACGATAACGTGGAAATAATTACCACCATTTTGTATCTTGGAGCAGTCGCTAAAGGCAAAAGACTCAACATAACCCTAACCATAACTCACCTGTTGGTGGTTAATAGGCCTATCGGTTAATAGGCCTATTATGGTGGACTTAATTACCCTGAAGAGGTTTTTTCAGGCCTATTGTGGTGGTCTTATAATAGGCTGATAGGTTTAATTGTGGCGTGCTTAGTAACCCTCCCAGAGGTTTGATAGGGCTGAAACCCCCACTATGCACGGCCCTATGGATAGGTCACAGGCGGTAGTAGTGAGGGAGAGGAATGGGGAGGGATGGCCCCACTAGTGGGGATGGGGAGGGTGGGGAGGGGGAGGGGGAGGGATGGGGGGGAGGGGGGGAAGAAGACCCCCACAATGCCAACCCTACAGGGATACCGACCAACTCTCTTCAGTTAATCTCACTATAATTATAACTTTACTTTAGTCCCTGCTCCCTCTCCTCACGGTGCACGGTACGTGGTTCACGGTGCACGGTACGCTCTTCCTAGCTCACGGTACTTGGTGCATGGAACACGGGCCACCTGATAAATACCGGTACATGGCTCACGGTACAAGGTGCAAACACACACGGTTAATTATTCACGGTACAATTGACATAGAACACGATACACGGTACACTATACATGCAAGTCGTTATAGTCCCTCAAACGACCAAACAACCAGGACACCAGGCGCAAATGACATGCCGTACGACCCTGTAGTTACCACACCTCAGCATCTACCCATAGACGAGTACAACTAGGTGAGTACAAGGCATAACATCACGTGACCTGCATATATGACGTCACACAGCCGGAGTAGCTGTGACGTCATAGCTGCCTGGGCCACACAAGACCCGTCCCTACACCTTCCGGAGCTCCCTATTGGCCCCGCCATCTTGTCCGGATTATCGCGTCACCACCAATCGCAGCGTCGATCCGGGAGATAAATATCTCAGGCATCCAACCTTCTCTAAAGGATGCCAGCGAGGCGGCATTTTTCACCGGGACTGAATACCGCCAGCAGCTTGTAATTTCTGGTGGCAAAAGTCGTCTACAGAAACACCCAGGTGATTGATTCGGCCCGGACCGTATCCGGCTCGGTCTGCCGGATACCGGACGACCCGGGATGACGTGTAGGAAAGGAGGGGGGGCGGTGATTATTATTATTAATATACATATTTGTTGATTAGGACGAGATTTAGGCTTTAATGTATACCGTGAATACACACACACACACAAACACACACACACACAAGCACAACTAGGTGAGTACACACACTTGACAAATGGAATGCATTAGGAAGTGATGTGGTGGAGGCTGACTCCATGCACAGTTTCAAGTGTAGATATGATAGAGCCCAGTAGGCTCAGGAACCTGTACACCTGTTGATTGACGGTTGAGAGGCGGGACCAAAGAGCCAGAGCTCAACCCCCGCAAACACAATTAGGTGAGAACTAGGTGAGTACACACATTACCCAATAGGCTCAGGAACCTGTACACCTGTTGATTGACGGTTGAAAGGCGGGACCAAAGAGCCAGAGCTCAACCCCCGCAAACACAACTAAGTGAGTACAACTAGGTGAGTAGACACACACACACACACACACACGCCAAGTACTTGAAAGAATTTTAAGGTTAAGGCCAGTTGTCCACCCAGAAAGAATTAGGTTCGTAAGTAAATAATAACAGGGTTTTAGAGCAGGAAAATCCTGCCTGACGAACCTCCTGGAGTGTTATGACAAGGTAATGAAAATAAGGCAAGACCGTGAAGGGTGGACAGGTTGCATATTTCTGGACTGGCAGAAGGTCTTTGATACAGTACCACACAGGAGGCTACTATACAAACTTGAGAGGCAGGCGGGAGTAGACGGAAACGCACTATCATGGGTAAGGAATTACCTGACAGACAGGTGTCAGAGAGTGACAGTGAGGGGCGAGGAGTCGGACTGGCGTAGAGTAACAAACGGGGTGCCTCAAGGATCTGTGCTGGGACCCATACTATTCCTCATTTATGTAAATGACTTGACTGCTTGAGTCGAGTCTTTTTTGTTGATGTTTGCAGAGAATGCGAAACTAATGAGGAGTGTTGAGACAGATGAGGATTATAAGATTCTCCAAGACGACTTGAAGACGCTGCAGAGCTGGTCCGAGAAATGGCTGCTGGAATTCAACACTAACAAGTGTAAGGTGATGGAAATATGACCAGGAACTAGGACACCAAGAGGCCAATATACGATGAAAGGAAACTACCTCCCAATAACGTCTAGAGAAAGAGACCTGGGAGTGGACATAACACCAAACCTAACTCCAGAGGCTCATATAAATAGAATAACGTCAGCCACATACTCTACTCTGTCAAAAGTCAGAACATCCTTCAGAAACTTAAGTAGGAAGCCGGGGAGGATTTACTGGGCGCAAATCCTTAACAGTAGCCTCTGTTTAACTCAACAGTAAAATGTGTACTTGGTTGTAACAACGATTCTTCGCGGCAGGGGATCGTATTCCAGGGACCTGCCCGAAACGCTACGCGTACTAGTGGCTGTACAAGAATGTAACAACTCTTGTATATATCTCAAAAAAGAAGGCTTTTAGATCACTGTATACCGCCTCTGTGAGGCCAGTCTTAGAGTATGCCGCACCATCCTGGAGCCCCATCTTACAAAACACAACAGGAAGCTCGAAAAGTTGCAGAAGTTTACAACGAGACTCGTCCCAGAGCTGCGAGGGATGAGGTATGAAGAGAGACTGAAGGAACTAGACCTGACGACGTTAGAAAGGAGGAGGGAGAAGAGGGACATGATACAGACATATAAAATACTTGAAGGGATTGACAAGGTGAAAACAGAGGAAATGTTTACAATGAATAACAATAGAACAAGGGGGCACGGATGGAAGATTGAGACTCAGATGTGTCATAGAGATGTTAAAAAGTTTTCCTTTAGCGTGCGGGGAGTGAGTAAATGGAATGACCTAAAGGAGCAGATTGTAGAGGTTAACTCCATTCTTATCTTTAAAAGCAGGTATGATAGGGAAATAGGTCAGGAGTCATTGCATTAGACAACCAACTGCTAGAAAAGCGGGGTCCAAGAGCTATAGCTTGATTCTGCAGGCACAAATAGGTGAGCACACACACACACACACACACACACACACACACACACACACACACACACACACACACACACACGATAGGGGGTATCCAGCGGTGCCCGGGGTTAACCCATTCCTCACCCAAATCCCCATTCACTCACTCTTCCCCCCCCCCCCTCCCCCCCATCCTCTCCTTACATCCGCCATCTACCCTTCCCCCCCCCCCCCATTTCCAGCCCCACTCCCCCTCCCCTCTTCTCTCCTATCTACCTTACCCCCCCCCCCTCCCTCACCCCTCCAAAGCCATGACCTGTGCTCCCCAAGGCGGTAATATCATCACTTCAAACGCTGTATTCGACACAGATTTGACAAAGTTGTTCTTGACTTCCACGCACGAGAGTGAATGTGTGTTGAAAATACCTCCCCCCCCCCCCAAAAAAAAAGGACTATAAAAGCCGGCCATTAAGCCCATGCAGCAT
Source organism: Procambarus clarkii (assembly GCF_040958095.1). Taxonomy (NCBI): domain Eukaryota; kingdom Metazoa; phylum Arthropoda; class Malacostraca; order Decapoda; family Cambaridae; genus Procambarus; species Procambarus clarkii. Next base: position 4,442,505 of record NC_091240.1, read on the forward strand.
GTTGTGGTGGTTGTGGTTGCGGTTGTGGTGGTCTTTTTAATAAAAGCTCTCCACAATAGCCACTGGGAGGGGGGCCTCATTGCCCCGGCTAACTCCGAAAAAAAATATTTTTTTGGGTCGGGTTTTTTGTATTTTTTTTTGTAATGTGGGCGGAGGAAGAGTGGCACAATGCCTCGCTTATTAAGGCTTCCTCGGCTGAAATGATGACCCGCCGAGCAACGTGGAAGTCAACAGAGCGTGGGATGATGAGTCTAAGAGTCTCTCATCACCTCGTAGCTACGTCATGGCTGCTCTTCATACTCATCCCGACCCTTATGAAGAGATAGAATGTTGTGACGTCACTATGTGACTTCACTATGACGTCATAATTGTAATTCTGGTCAATGGGGTTTGGATCCTATTGGATCTCAAGCGAGGGGGATAACGAGATAGTTTTGAACTACACATTACCAGACCGGGAAAAAAAAGAGATAGGGAAAAAAATATGGGCATAAAAATAGAGGGGGGGGGGGGAAATAAGAAAATTAAGTTTGAATTTGGAGGATTGGAAAGTTCAAAGAATATATATTATAAAAGTTTCAATTCGTAAATAATCGGGCCAAAAATAAGGTATATAGCTTATAAGTTCTGTGGAAAATCAATTGTATTTTTGGGAGAACTTGGGTGAAGTATTTGAATAAGTACACTTGTTGAAGGGTGTTCACTTGTTTCAAATCCAGGAAGTGAGTGTAGCACTTACTGAGGAAAGCTTCGACGTGATCATTTGAGAGTCATTTGGGAGACTGTGTTCTCAAGATATTGGCGGAGATGCATGAACACGTTAGGTTCATTTACTAGAGTGTCTCTAATGGTTCATATTCAGATGATAACGTTCGTGTTCTTTCAGTTTTAAGTTCTTTGTTATCTCAGAACAGGCTCGTAGAACCAAGATCACACACACACACAAACACACACACACATACACATACAGGGGCCTCGTAGCCTGGTGGATAGCTCGCAGGACTCGTAATTCTGTGGCGCGGGTTCGATTCCCGCACGAGGCAGAAACAAATGGGCAAAGTTTCTTTCACCCTGAATGCCCCTGTTACCTAGCAGTAAATAGGTACCTGGGAGTTAGTCAGCTGTCACGGGCTGCTTCCTGGTGTGTGTGTGTGGTGTGGAGAAAAAAAGTAGTTAGTAAACAGTTGATTGACCGTTGAGAGGCGGCCCGAAAGAGCAAAGCTCAACCCCCGCAAACACAACTAGGTGAACACACACACACGCACGCAGAGGGGGAAAAACTTTAACAACTCTAACAAGGAGACCTATGGATGGTTCAACCTTAAGACTGTCACCAGAAGAACGTTTGTGAGACCAAAACTGGAATATGCAGCAGTTGTATGGTGCCCGCATCTCAAGAAGCACATAAATAAACTGGAAAAGGTGCAAAGGCATGCTACAAAATGGCTTCCGGAACTGAAAAACAGGTTACGAGGAGAGACTTTAAAATATGACAAAAACTATTAGAAGGAAAAAGAGGTGATATGATCACCACTTACAAAATACTAACAGGAATCCACCAAACTGACAAAGAGGAATTCCTGGAACCGGCCGCGTCAAGAACAAGAGGGTACAATTTAAAGCTGAGAAAACAAAGGTGCCAACAAAATATTAGAAAATTTTCTTCTCAAATAGACTGGCAGATGGAATAATTTATAAGAGAAAGAGGTGGAGGCCAAAACCATCAGTAGCTTTGGGCTGGAGGGTAGAGCGACGGTCTTGCTTCATACAGATCGGCGTTCAATCCCCGACCGTCCAAGTGATTGGGCACCATTCCTTTCCCCCGTCCCATTGTGTGGGTGGAGGGCAGGTGTGGGAGGAAGGCAGGTGTGAGAGGAACGCAGGTGTGTATATCCAGGTGTAAGAGACGTGACCTCTGGAGTTCCCTAAGGGGGGGAAGGAGACGGTCCATCCGGCTCGTCCGGACAATCACCACCAGGGGACTCCTGGCCTCCCCTTCTTCCACTACACAATATTGCTTCTACCCCCACCAGAGCCTCTTGTAGTTACCTGCCTCTCTTGGGGTCTAGAGGCTCTTGTACCTACCTGTTCCTCCTGGAACAGCTCTTGCTCCACCAGCGGCTCTTGTATAGACCCTCATTCCCTCACGGGAGGACATTTTTGCGTGTGTGAGACCGCGTACGCGCGTGAGTCACCAAAGATTTGCGTGCAGGTTCTTGGGTCATCAAGTTGTTTGACGCAATGAGTCTGCTACACATGTATTCTGCAGACTTTGTACTAACATGTATTTTTATATTAATTCCATCTATATATTTGCCAATGAAGATGCTGACCTAGAGGTCAGGTGAGTAAGGTCAGGTGAGTAAGGTCAGGTGAGTAAGGTCAGGTGGGTAAGGTCAGGTGAGTAAGGTCAGGTGAGTAAGGTCAGGTGGTGTGCAATTAGTGAGGTGAGACATTTGGCAAAAAGGATACAAATGTTTGGTTCCATGATAATGAGCTGAGCCTTACTCAAGTTCTCATTGTGTTGCTTCTGGTATACTTGTGTTGCTCCTGGTATACTTGTGTTGCTCTCGCGTCATGCAGGTCGGCGTTCAATCCCCCCCGACCGTCCCAAAGTGGTTGGGCACCATTCCTTTCCCCTCCCCCGTCCCATCCCAAAGCCTTATCCTGACCCCTTTCCTAGTGCTATATAGTCGAAATGGCTTGGTGCTTTCTCCTGACATTTCCCTTCCCTTTGCGTATACGCGTTATGTATTCTATCTACGTTTCTCGTGTTGCTGTATGATCTGGTATACATACTGTATTAGTGTATACTGCGTCACGCACTATACATTAATACAGTATCATCTCTTGCGTCACGCATCAAAAAATTATACAAATTCCATTTTGACTTGTTAATACGACATATACAAGATTTCCCATGTGGGTGTATAATACATTAGGAGTGTGAGTAGAGTTACTGAAGTTCCATTTCCTATGGACCAGACGATGTAAGTAGTGATGTTGGGAAGTTTTCTATAGTGTCAGCACTGAGTGGGTAACTGTGTCGGAATTAAAGAATAAATTGATGAAAACGTAATGTGATCATGGCTTAGTGTGCGTGTGCGTGTACGCGTGTGTGTGTGTGTGTGTGTACTCACCTAGTTGTGTTTGCGGGGGTTGAGCTCTGGCTCTTTGGTCCCGCCTCTCAACCGTCAATCAACAGATGTACAGATTCCTGAGCCTATTGGGCTCTATCATATCTGGGTGTGTGTGCGTGTGTGTGTGTGTGCGTGTGTGTGTGTGTGTGTGTGTGTGTGTGTGCGTGTGTGTGTGTGTGTGTGCGCGTGTGTGTGTGCGTGTGTGTGTGTGTGTGTGTGCGTGTGTGTGTGTGTGTGTTCGTTCTGCTTTAACAGTGACGTCGGGAGCTATAATTAGACATTGTATTGGGAGTCGCAAATTCTCTGGTTTGGGGGAATATAAGAGTTTTTTTGTTTATGGTGGTTGTTGTTAATGGTTGTTGTTAATGGTTGTTGTTAATGGTTGTTGTTAATGGTTGTTGTTAATGGTTGTTGTTAATGGTTGTGGTTTATGGTTGTGGTTAATGGTTGTGGTTTATGGTTGTGGTTAATGGTTGTGGTTTATGGTTGTGGTTAATGGTTGTGGTTTATGGTTGTTGTTAATGGTTGTTGTTAATGGTTGTGGTTAATGGTTGTGGTTTATGGTTGTTGTTAATGGTTGTTGTTAATGGTTGTGGTTTATGGTTGTGGTTAATGGTTGTGGTTTATGGTTGTGGTTAATGGTTGTGGTTTATGGTTGTGGTTAATGGTTGTGGTTTATGGTTGTGGTTAATGGTTGTGGTTAATGGTTGTGGTTAATGGTTGTGGTTTATGGTTGTTGTTAATGGTTGTTGTTAATGGTTGTGGTTTATGGTTGTTGTTAATGGTTGTTGTTAATGGTTGTTGTTAATGGTTGTTGTTAATGGTTGTGGTTTATGGTTGTGGTTAATGGTTGTGGTTTATGGTTGTGGTTAATGGTTGTGGTTTATGGTTGTGGTTAATGGTTGTGGTTTATGGTTGTGGTTAATGGTTGTGGTTAATGGTTGTGGTTAATGGTTGTGGTTTATGGTTGTGGTTAATGGTTGTGGTTAATGGTTGTGGTTAATGGTTGTGGTTTATGGTTGTGGTTAATGGTTGTGGTTAATGGTTGTGGTTAATGATTGTTGTGGTTAATGGTTGTGGTTAATGGTTGTGGTTTATGGTTGTGGTTAATGGTTGTGGTTTATGGTTGTGGTTTATGGTTGTGGTTAATGGTTGTGGTTTATGGTTGTGGTTAATGGTTGTGGTTAATGGTTGTTGTGGTTAATGGTTGTGGTTAATGGTTGTTGTGGTTTATGGTTGTGGTTTATGGTTGTGGTTTATGGTTGTGGTTAATGGTTGTGGTTTATGGTTGTGGTTAATGGTTGTGGTTTATGGTTGTGGTTAATGGTTGTAGTTTATGGTTGTGGTTTATGGTTGTGGTTTATGGTTGTGGTTAATGGTTGTGGTTTATGGTTGTGGTTAATGGTTGTGGTTAATGGTTGTGGTTTATGGTGGTCGTGGTTTAAGGGTCAGGAACGACAGAAGGAAGAATGTGCCGTTCCTCGTTCAATTAGTGGAGGGATGGCAGGGTTGAGCCCATCGTGCCGAGGACCAAATTACCTTAAGCCTTTGATTCTTCCCCTCCCCCCTGTCCCACCCCCTTTGCCACACCCCCTTCCCATCCCCCCCCCCTCCATGCCACTCCTAATGTCCCTTCCCACCCTCTTCCACCCACGTGTCCCCCTTCCCGGTCCTCCTCTTCCTCTCTCTTCCATCTCCAAATACCACAACGAGATAGTTAACGGGTGAAGTCCCGCAAGGCCCGAGACTAAGGTCATTCTGTTCCCATATATATATATATATATATATATATATATATATATATATATATATATATATATATATATATATATATATATATATTAATATATATATAATATATATATTTGTGTAAATACCTCTGACCTACGCTTGAAACAATAAAATTGATACTACGTCTATTATATTACCCGGTAATTGGCCCATAAATCAACACAACAATTTGTAAACCCGTATTTACCCAGGTCTTTCCTGAATTAAACTTCTCTCATTTAGATTAATTATTTCGTGTTGATATGTTTTAATATATGATTAATATTCATTTTTGATACCCTTTCATCCGTTTGTATTCATCACTCGTGTCAGGAATTCATTTTACATGAGACCCATTCTTGAGTATGCTGCTCCGGCCTGGAACCCCTTCCTAAAGAAACATCAAACACAACTAGAAAAGCAACCAAAATGGTTCATTAAGGATCGTTTCTGAGCCTGGAGGTATTACCAGATTAGAGGTTTAACTGAGGGAACTGAACCTTACTACAGAGAAATGATAATGATATACAAGATACCAAGGGGAAATTGACCATGTAGACAGAGAAGCAGCTTTCAAGGTGAGGAACAGTAGCATGAGGGTGACGGAAACTAAAGACACAGTTATAAACGAATGAGGAAACTGTAGAGACCAAGTCAGTACCTTGTTTTAAATGTGTCATTAAACGGTAAAATAAATGTTTTTGCATTGCACTACTGGTGGTCGACAGGCGCTGGGTGTAAGAGATCAGGTGGCAGGCGGAAGCAGCCTGGCGAACCTTCGCCAGGCTCTGTATTATACATAAAGGCTATCGTCCTTTGTGTGGCGTCATGTAGGTCGTGTGGGTCTGTCCACCATGTGGGTCGTGTCCTCCATGTGGGTCGTGTGGGTCTGTCCACCATGTAGGTCGTGTCCTCCATGTGGGTCGTATGGTTCTGTCCTCCATGTTGGTCGTGTCCACCATGTAGGTCGTGTGGGTCTGTCCACCATGTGGGTCGTGTCCTCCATGTGGGTCGTGTGGTTCTGTCCACCATATGGGTCGTGTCCACCATGTGGGTCGTGTGGGTCTGTCCACCATGTAGGTCGTGTCGTCTATGTGGGTCGTGTGGTTCTGTCCACCATGTTGGTCGTGTCCTCCATGTGGGTCGTGTGGTCCTGTCCACCATGTAGGTCATGTGGTCCTGTCCTCATATCTTTTGATACCGTTGACGTCTGTTTAGGGGTAGGGGAATATGGGGAGAGGGGGGGGGGAGTTCTTGGGTAGGCGAACAGGGGGGGGGGGTGTTCAGCGCCCCCAGAAAGAAGGGTTTCAGGGGTTGGGGAATGGGGTCCAGATTTAGAGTCTCTGGGGAAGGAGGGAGGTAGGGTTAATGGGTTAGGGGGTGAGTTACAGGAGTAGAAATGGAAGCTGGATAATAGTAAGGGGGCTGGATAAAAGTAGAGAGCTTGATAAAGGGTTGAAGCTGGATAAAGGCAAGGGGTAGGATAAGGGAAAAATTCTGGATAGAATTGGAGGGTTGGATAGAATTAGCGGGAAGAATTGGATAGTGTTAAGGGAGAGGGCTGGATCGTTAGGGAAAATGCTGGATAGAATCTTGCTTCAATTCATACCCTGTTTGCATGACCAACGGAAGGGACGGTCAGAGTCAAATGTAAGACCTGACAAGAAAAGAAATATAATTTCAAATTGACTTAATACATTTATAAGTGACAAATGGAAACACCTGAAAGGCTAGAGATTACTCAAGCCTCCACCACCAAGATCCTGAGGAGGAATAGACAAGATAGACAGCCGCTTCAAACTGATAGACAGCCGGACAAGAGGACACAAGGTGGAGACTGGAAAGGCCAAGGTGGAGACGGGAAAGGCCAAGGTGGAGACTAGAAAGGCCAAGGTGGAGACTGGAAAGGCCAAGGTGGAGACTGGAAAGGCCAAGGTGGAGACTGGAAAGGCCAAGGTGGAGACTGGAAAGGCCAAGGTGGAGACTGGAAAGGCCAAGGTGGAGACTGGAAACGCAAATAAACCGAAGGATTGCGAGGAAGTCTTCGTACCCTGTATGGGGGCGTTAACAAGGGGAATGCACTGGAAGAGGAGGCTGTGAAAGTTGCTTCCATCCACAATTTTAAGACCAGATTCGACAATGAATTTGAAGGTCAAGATGTTTAAATTATAATTATATATATAATCTCACTCTCCCCGTAGACGCTGGTTGGTTAGTACCACCACACCCAAAGGTTCCTGCCTGCCCTCCGCCACCACCAGAAGGTTCCTGCCTGCCCTCCACCACCACCACCAGAAGGGTCCTGCCTGCCCTCCACCACCACCACCAGAAGGGTCCTGCCTGCCCTCCACCACCACCACCAGAAGGGTCCTGCCTGCCCTCCACCACCACCACCAGAAGGGTCCTGCCTGCCCTCCACCACCACCACCAGAAGGGTCCTGCCTGCCCTCCACCACCACCACCAGAAGGGTCCTGCCTGCCCTCCACCACCACCACCAGAAGGGTCCTGCCTGCCCTCCACCACCACCACCAGAAGGGTCCTGCCTGCCCTCCACCACCACCACCAGAAGGGTCCTGCCTGCCCTCCACCACCACCACCAGAAGGGTCCTGCCTGCCCTCCACCACCACCACCAGAAGGGTCTTGCCTGCCCTCCGCCACCACCAGAAGGGTCCTGCCTGCCCTCCGCCACCACCAGAAGGGTCCTGCCTGCCCTCCGCCACCACCAGAAGGGTCCTGCCTGCCCTCCGCCACCACCAGAAGGGTCCTGCCTGCCCTCCACCACCACCAGAAGGCTCCTGCCGGCCCTCCACCACCACCACCACCAAACCAACAACTACAATACAAACCTGGCAAAGAAAATAAAACAGAAAAACAGGAAAAAAACAATTATGAAAATCCATTACAAAATAATTAGCCAGCGAATGTTTGCTGTCACTCTGAAATATTGTGTCGAGTTGAGGTCAAAGTTGTGGGATGGCAGGAAGGGGTTCTAGGTCGATCAAAGTCGACCAGATCAAAGTTTAGGTTCTCAAGGTCAAGGAGGACAATAATAGAACAAAAAAATCCATTCTAAATGCTAGTCACAAAGTAACAAAAATATTGGGGTATTTTAATGTGTGAAACATTGTGTTTGACCAGAGTGTAAGTGACAGATATTGGTAATATCTTCCCCCCTTGTCTCGTCTCTTATCTAGTTGGATCGAACCTTTATAAATAGACACGAGAGCTTCGACTTCATTATGATAATTGAACTCTTACTTGGTATGGATTAGTGACGTCATCAACGAGCCTTGCTCCGATTGGTTGGTTCGTGACGTTTGTACGAGGCTGAACACGACGTCATCCACAACAGTGAAGTACCAGAGGAGTTGTAAACAGTGATGTCAACAACAGTACCCACACAAACAGCAATAACAGTCACAGTAGGATAAAAAAAAACAGTAGATGCAACAACAATTATAATTCTTGGAACATATGTAGTCAACTGAGCTGCAATGTCGACAGCTACACATTTCGCGGAGAAAAAACTAATCAGAAACTTGAATACTGCGACAAAAAATTAAAGTAAACCACACAACGGCGACACACACACACCAGACAAACACACACACCAGACAAACACACACACCAGACAAACACACACACCAGACAAACACACACACCAGACAAACACACACACCAGACAAACACACACACCAGACAAACACACACACCAGACAAACACACACACCAGACAAACACACACACCAGACAAACACACACACCAGACAAACACACACACCAGACAAACACACACACCAGACAAACACACACACCAGACAAACACACACACCAGACAAACACACACACCAGACAAACACACACACCAGACAAACACACACACCAGACAAACACACACACCAGACAAACACACACACCAGACAAACACACACATCAGTGTTGACAAATAAAGTGTGACTCAGTCGTCTTCCTGTTTAGACAGTACATCTTGTGACTATCGTCAATAGTCACGAATTCGTCCGTACTTAGCTTTTAGACAGTAGTATACTGACTAGTAAGGAATTATTTAAAAAAAATGACGCTAAAACACTAACTTAAATATTCCTAGGCCTAGTATAGCACACATATGTACTATATTAGGCCTCAGATATCGTGTATAAGGCCTAGGAAGGTTAGGGTAGTTTAGTTTGTCTTTGGAACACAAACTAAATAAATAGTTTTCCGGTTTGTCCAACTCAATAGTTCAGATTTCTACTTTCTAATTTTGGTGTATGTTGGTATATATATGGTCTATGGTCTATGGTCTATGGTCTATGGTCTATGGTCTATGGAAAACAGGACAATGTGCTGGTATTATACAACAATATTTGCATTGCATTCGCCGATGTTTTATACTGTAGTTGTCGACCACTACAGTACACTGTAGTTGTCGTCCACCACAGTACACTGTAGCTGTCGTCCACCACAGTACACTGTAGTTGTCGACCACCACAGTACACTGTAGTTGTCGTCCACCACAGTACACTGTAGTTGTCGACCACCACAGTACACTGTAGTTGTCGTCCACCACAGTACACTGTAGTTGTCGACCACCACAGTACACTGTAGTTGTCGACCACCACAGTACACTGTAGTTGTCGTCCACCACAGTACACTGTAGTTGTCGACCACCACAGTACACTGTAGTTGTCGTCCACCACAGTACACTGTAGTTGTCGTCCACCACAGTACACTGTAGTCGTCGACCACCACAGTACACTGTAGTCGTCGACCACCACAGTACACTGTGGTCGTCGACCACCACAGTACACTGTAGTCGTCGACCACCACAGTGTACTGTAGTTGTCGACCACCCAGTTCATGTGCGGCTTTTTCGAGATAGTTAAACCTGGCGCGTAATATCCCTAGACTTTATCGCGTATAATCGGCATTCGTTGGATTACTGGTGGAGGTTTGCTCGTGTGATTCAAAACGATTTAGTAATATAACCCTTGAGTAACGGCATCAGGGACATGGTCACAAACCATCCGAGTGTACAGTAGTTACTACAATATGGAACTATAATCTTATAGGAGACATTGTGACATAGTTGTAACAATACGAATGCCACCTGTTGGTACCTGCTGGATGGGGTTCTGGGAGTTCTTCTACTCCCCAAGCCCGGCCCGAGGACCAGGCTGATGCTTGGAGCGGCCCGAAGGTCCACATACCCACTACAGCCCGGTTGGTCCGGCACTCCTCGAAGAAAACAATCTAGTTTTCTCTTGAAGATGTCCACGGTTGTTCCGACAATATTTCTTACGCTTGCTGGGAGGACGTTGAACAACCGCGGACCTCTGATGTTTATACAGTGTTCTCTGATTGTGCCTATGGCACCTCTGCTCTTTACTGGTTCTATTCTGCATTTTCTTCCATATCGTCCACTCCAGTATGTTGTTATTTTACTGTGTAGATTAGGGACCTGGCCCTCCAGTATTTTCCATGTGTATATTATTTGGTATCTCTCTCGTCGTCTTTCTAGTGAGTACATTTGGAGGGCTTTGAGACGATCCCAATAATTTAGGTGCTTTATCGCGTCAATGAATGCCGTACATGTTCTTTGTATTCCCTCTATTTCAGCAATCTCTCCTTCTCTGAAGGGGGAAGTGAGTACTGAGCAGTACTTAAGACGGGACATCACAAGTGACTGAAGAGTACAACCATTGTGATGGGATCCCTGGATTTGAAGGTTCTTGTAATCCATCCTGTAGTTTTTCTGGCTGTCGCAATATTTGCTTGGTTATGCTCCCTAAACGTTGGTCATAAGATATTATTCCTAAATCCTTTACATGTTGCTTTTCTTCTATGAGCACATTTGATTGTCTTTTGTACCCTGTATTATGTTTAAGGTCCTTATTTTTACCATACCTGAGTACCTGGAATTTATCACTGTTAAACATCATGTTATTTTCTGCTGCCCAGTCGAGAACTTTACTAATATCTGCTTGTAGTTTTTCAATGTCTTCAGCAGAGGTATTTTATGTTGATATTTGTGTCATTTGCAAAGGATGATACAAAGCTGTGACTTGTATTTTTGTCTACATCTCATATGAGAAAAAGGAAAAGCAGCGGTGCAAGGACTGTACCTTGAGGTACAGAGCATTTAATTGCACTTTGACTCGATTTCATTTGGTTGAATGTTACTCTTTGTGTTCTGTTCGACTGAAAATTAAATATCTATTTTACTTGTTATTCCCATTGACCTCATTTTGTGTGCTATCACCCCATGGTCACATTCATCGAAGGCCTTTGGGAAGTCCGTGTATACCTCATCTTCATTCTGATTTTCTTCTAATGTCTCAGTGATTTTGTCGTAGTGATCAAGTAGCTGTGAGAGGCACGATCTTCCCGCTCTAAATCCATGTTGGCCTGGGTTGTGGAAGTCATTTTCAATGCCAGTAAAAAAAATGTATTTTATCCGTTCCATCCTATATTTAGTGTTATTAGATTACCCACTCTCTCTGTCTCTCTCTGTCTCTTTGTCTCTCTGTCTCTGTCTCTTTGTCTCTCTCTGTCTCTCTCTGTCTCTCTCTGTATTTGTATTTCATCTGTTCCATCCTATATTTAGTGTTATTTATTAGATTATCCTCTTTGTGTGTGTGTGTGTGTCTGTCTGTCTCTGTGTTTCTCTGTCTCTCTTTCTCTGTCTTTCTCCCTCTCGCTCGCTCCCTCGAACCATTTTCCGTCCCTTTGCACGAAAACCTGTACGAATATTCAACGGATTGTCCTGAAAATTGCAGACTTGCTGTTATTTGCATTTTATTTAGTTTGACGTACACGAGCGATTCTTCTTTTTTTCGGTGTGAATGTTGTATATAAATGTATCAGTTCTGCGTCTGTTTCCTCTCTTGTGACCAGACGACATCTGTTGTGACCAGACGACATCTGTTGTGACCAGACGACACCTGTTGTGACCAGACGACATCTGTTGTGACCAGACATCTGTTGTGACAAGACGACATCTGTTGTGACCAGACGACATCTGTTGTGACCAGACGACACCTGTTGTGTCCAGACGACATCTGTTGTGACCGGACGACACCTGTTGTGACCAGACATCTGTTGTGACCAGACGACATCTGTTGTGACCAGACGACATCTGTTGTGACCAGACGACATCTGTTGTGACCAGACGACATCTGTTGTGACCAGACGACATCTGTTGTGACCAGACGACATCTGTTGTGACCAGACGACATCTATTGTGACCAGACGACACCTGTTGTGACCAGACGACACCTGTTGTGACCAGACGACACCTGTTGTGACCAGACGACATCTGTTGTGACCGGACGACATCTGTTGTGACCAGACGACACCTGTTGTGACCAGACGACATCTGTTGTGACCAGACGACACCTGTTGTGACCGGACGACACCTGTTGTAACCAGACGACATCTGTTGTGACCAGACGACATCTGTTGTGACCAGACGACATCTGTTGTGACCAGACGACATCTGTTGTGACCAGACGACATCTGTTGTGACCAGACGACATCTGTTGTGACCAGACGACATCTGTTGTGACCAGACGACACCTATTGTGACCAGACGACACCTGTTGTGACCGGACGACACCTGTTGTGACCGGACGACATCTGTTGTGACCGGACGACACCTGTTGTGACCAGACGACATCTGTTGTGACCAGACGACACCTGTTTTGACCAGACGACACCTGTTTTGACCAGGACGACACCTGTTTTGACCAGACGACACCTGTTTTGACCAGACGACACCTGTTTTGACCAGACGACACCTGTTTTGACCAGGACGACACCTGTTTTGACCAGACGACACCTGTTTTGACCAGGACGACACCTCTTTTGACCAAGACGACACCTATTTTGACCAGGACGACACCTATTTTGACCAGGACGACACCTGTTTTGACCAGGACGACACCTGTTTTGACCAGACGACACCTGTTTTGACCAGACGACACCTGTTTTGACCAGACGTCACCTGTTTTGACCAGGACGACACCTGTTTTGACCAGACGACACCTGTTTTGACCAGGACGACACCTGTTTTGACCAGACGACACCTGTTTTGACCAGGACGACACCTGTTTTGACCAGACGACACCTGTTTTGACCAGACGACACCTGTTTTGACCAGACGACACCTGTTTTGACCAGACGACACCTGTTTTGACCAGACGACACCTGTTTTGACCAGACGACACCTGTGTTGACCAGACGACACCTGTTTTGACCAGACGACACCTGTTTTGACCAGACGACACCTGTTTTGACCAGACGACACCTGTTTTGACCAGACGACACCTGTTTTGACCAGACGACACCTGTTTTGATCAGGACGACACCTGTTTTGACCAGACGACACCTGTTTTGATCAGGACGACACCTGTTTTGACCAGACGACACCTGTGTTGACCAGACGACACCTGTTTTGACCAGACGACACCTGTTTTGACCAGGACGACACCTGTTTTGACCAGACGACACCTGTTTTGACCAGGACGACACCTCTTTTGACCAAGACGACACCTATTTTGACCAGGACGACACCTATTTTGACCAGGACGACACCTCTTTTGACCAGGACGACACCTGTTTTGACCAGACGACACCTGTTTTGACCAGACGACACCTGTTTTGACCAGACGTCACCTGTTTTGACCAGGACGACACCTGTTTTGACCAGACGACACCTGTTTTGACCAGGACGACACCTGTTTTGACCAGACGACACCTGTTTTGACCAGGACGACACCTGTTTTGACCAGACGACACCTGTTTTGACCAGACGACACCTGTTTTGACCAGACGACACCTGTTTTGACCAGACGACACCTGTTTTGACCAGACGACACCTGTTTTGACCAGACGACACCTGTTTTGACCAGACGACACCTGTGTTGACCAGACGACACCTGTTTTGACCAGACGACACCTGTTTTGACCAGACGACACCTGTTTTGACCAGACGACACCTGTTTTGACCAGACGACACCTGTTTTGACCAGACGACACCTGTTTTGATCAGGACGACACCTGTTTTGACCAGACGACACCTGTTTTGATCAGGACGACACCTGTTTTGACCAGACGACACCTGTGTTGACCAGACGACACCTGTGTTGACCAGGACGACACCTGTGTTGACCAGGACGACACCTGTGTTGACCAGACGACACTTGTGTTGACCAGACGACACCTGTGTTGACCAGGACGACACCTGTGTTGACCAGACGACACCTGTTTTGACCAGACGACACCTGTGTTGACCAGGACGACACCTGTTTTGACCAGGACGACACCTGTTTTGACCAGACGACACCTGTTTTGACCAGGACGACACCTGTTTTGACCAGACGACACCTGTTTTGACCAGGACGACACCTGTTTTGACCAGACGACACCTGTTTTGACCAGACGACACCTGTTTTGACCAGACGACACCTGTTTTGACCAGGACGACACCTGTTTTGACCAGACGACACCTGTTTTGACCAGGACGACACCTCTTTTGACCAAGACGACACCTATTTTGACCAGGACGACACCTATTTTGACCAGGACGACACCTGTTTTGACCAGGACGACACCTGTTTTGACCAGACGACACCTGTTTTGACCAGACGACACCTGTTTTGACCAGACGTCACCTGTTTTGACCAGGACGACACCTGTTTTGACCAGACGACACCTGTTTTGACCAGGACGACACCTGTTTTGACCAGACGACACCTGTTTTGACCAGGACGACACCTGTTTTGACCAGACGACACCTGTTTTGACCAGACGACACCTGTTTTGACCAGACGACACCTGTTTTGACCAGACGACACCTGTTTTGACCAGACGACACCTGTTTTGACCAGACGACACCTGTGTTGACCAGACGACACCTGTTTTGACCAGACGACACCTGTTTTGACCAGACGACACCTGTTTTGACCAGACGACACCTGTTTTGACCAGACGACACCTGTTTTGACCAGACGACACCTGTTTTGATCAGGACGACACCTGTTTTGACCAGACGACACCTGTTTTGATCAGGACGACACCTGTTTTGACCAGACGACACCTGTGTTGACCAGACGACACCTGTGTTGACCAGACGACACCTGTGTTGACCAGGACGACACCTGTGTTGACCAGGACGACACCTGTGTTGACCAGACGACACTTGTGTTGACCAGACGACACCTGTGTTGACCAGGACGACACCTGTGTTGACCAGACGACACCTGTTTTGACCAGACGACACCTGTGTTGACCAGGACGACACCTGTGTTGACCAGGACGACACCTGTGTTGACCAGACGACACCTGTGTTGACCAGACGACACCTGTGTTGACCAGACGACACCTTTGTTGACCAGACGACACCTGTGTTGACCAGACGACACCTGTGTTGACCAGACGACACCTGTTTTGACCAGACGACACCTGTTTTCACCAGGACGACACCTGTTGTGACCAGACGACATCTAATGGGTGGAAGCCTGGCCGTCAGCCTGGCCTTTATAGCCTGGCCTGCATCTATCGAGACCTGCGATCTATCGATGTATTCATCAGCTGTAGCGAGTGTGTAGTGTGTATCTGGTCCTCGTATTGGACTGTGACATTGTTCACTTCAATTATTTGGTCTGTTGAAAAATATTCAAAAAAGGGTTATGAAAAAAGTAATCATTCAGGCACGAATTAAATAAATTGCTCGGGGTTTGGAGGGCTAGGATAGAGGCAGGAACAGGTGCCATGGGTCGGTGCGATGGGCAGGTGCCATGGGTCGGTGCCATGGGCAGGTGCCATGGGAAGGTGCCATGAGTGACCTCCACGCTGGCGCTCGGATCGAAATCGCCAGCTGAGCTCACGTCTCCAATCATTACCCTGAGATGCGTGGACGCGCTAAACCTTTCGCGCGCGCCATTTTCCTGTAACAGGTAATTTAGCGAGAATACGGGCATTAGGCCGGGCATGACAAGTGCCAAGAGGTACCCCTCTCATGACCTGAAACGACAGGTCGCCGTCAGCATGTTATTGAATGAATAAGATGTGTTTTCACTTTCAACAAGGCTTTCAACGTCACCTCGATGACGCTACACAAGATGGCCGACGTCACTAATACTTCTTATCGGCCTTTAACGTTCGTTGGTTATCGACCCTATTGCACTGTATGGCGTTGTCATGTCCCGAGACCCTGAAATAATCAATCTCTGGCGTTACGTCAATAAATGAACACTAGTACACAAGGCGAGCAGGTACGGAGGCTATGATTGGGTGGAGGTCGTCAGGCTAGCCACCTTGAGGGCCGAGGATAGGGAGCGTGGTGGGTAGGTATACCTACTATCCCTCACTGCCTGTAAGGATGCGGGAGTGGTGTCCAGCCTGGCTCATCTCCTAGCCTTTAGCCTCCATCATGCTTGCTGGGGCGAGGTGTGCGCCGAGGGACCAGTAATATAGCTATAATTTCGATGTATAGGTTCCTGGGTACGCATATAGTATAGGTGTGTGTGTGTGTGTATTCACCTAGTTGCACTTACGAGGGTTGAACTTTGCTCTTTCGGCCCGCTTCTCAACTGTCAGTCAGTCAAATGTTACTAGTATCTAACTATTCCTCCCCAGGAAGCAGCCCGTAAAAGCTATCTAACTCCCAGGTACCTATTTACTGCTAGGTAAAAGGGGCATCAGGGTGAAAAAACTCTGCCCATTTGTCTCTGTCGGCGCCGGGAATTGAACCCGGGCCACACGATTACGCGTCCCGCGCGCTGTCTACTCAGCTACCGGACCCCTCGTACGCGTGTGTGTGTGTGTGTGAGAGTCACATGATTCATGAAATTTTACACATGTAACACGAGGAAAGACAGCTTTCAGGAGGAGGAGGAGATCGACTATAAGTGGCTTCGTTTTAAGCATGAAGGGGCTTCCAAGAAACTCTCTGACCTCATGAAACTCTGGATCTGGTGTCTTTAGGGGCCTCGACCCTACTGAAATCCGAATCCAGGAAGCATGAGTGTGTCACCAGCAGCAGTAGTAGTGGAGATCGTGCGGTGGTGTGAGTTGCACTCCATGGATGGTGTGGGGCATCACAGCTTAACACAGGCGAGAGCAAGGTGATGACGCCTGATGCTGATAGCACAAGGCCAGATACTTAAGTATCAAACGGGGTGTTGAAAGCGTCCTGGATTCGAACCTGGTATCACACCAAATCTCTGTGCCCACAAAGGCCTTCGTCAAAAGATTGTCAGGAATTTCATATGGAAAGATCTTTTAAGAAACGTGTAATGAGTTATTTAGCCTCCTGTTGTCACACGGGCCTAAAGACCATTTTGGTAATATAAGGTACCACAGTGGAGTCCTTATTTATTTATTTATTTATTTATTTATTTATTTATTTATTTATTTATTTATTTATTTATTTATTTATTTATATACAAGAAGGTACAGTGGGATTGTGAGGGTACATAGCATAGTAATTACATTACTTATGATGTTAATAAACTTGGGAACCTGTACATCAGTTGATTGACAATTGAGAGACATGGGAATGAGACGAAGCTCAACCCCCAAAAAACACAATTAAGTACGTAACTCTACCTCAACCAATCCTCCCCCACCCCCACCCCCATTACCACCCCCCCTCCTCCCCTACCCAACAGCAACCAAACCTACACCTGCTCCAACTCATTTCAGCCTTGCAATCCTATTCCATTCACTCGAATCCCCACCCACTGTCGCACCCCCCCCCCCCCCCACCCACAACTGCCCGGCACTCTCCTAATAGACTTTTCTAGGGTTGAACTTTACCTATTAGATCTAACCTCTCAACTTAAGTAGAATCCTAAATATGTCTGCAACATATGCCGTACTCTGCCTGCACGAATGCCATTTTTTTAATGCACCCACATGAATCTATTTCAAAATTTCAAATTCAACACGGCGGGGAATATATATATATATATATATATATATATATATATATATATATATATATATATATATATATATATATATATATATATATATAAAGGCTTAACTACCCTCAACTGGGTAGTTAAGCTAAATGGCTATTAATGCTGCTTTTTGTGTATGCTAGAGTTGCTGCTCAATCGTCTCTGCTGAGCAGTCTATTGCAACGGTGACACTGTAGCCTGTGCAAGTTGCTTAATGATCATTACTATAATGATTGAGGGCAATTGACGAAAACATTGGCACAAGTTATAACCTCTAGTATAATGTCAGTGTGGCGTATCAGTGTACGCAACAGCACTGCCAATGGTCTCAGTGTCGTGATCAGTGTCTCGGTGTAGGAAAACTGAGTCGGTACCAGGTACACTGAGGACCGGGACAGGTAGCCCACCAGGTACACTGGGGACCGGGACAGGTAGCCACCAGGTACACTGAGGACCGGGACAGGTAGCCCACCAGGTACACTGGGGACCGGGACAGGTAGCCACCAGGTACACTGAGGACCGGGACAGGTAGCCACCAGGTACACTGAGGACCGGGACAGGTAGCCACCAGGTACACTGGGGACCTGGACAGGTAGCCACCAGGTACACTGAGGACCGGGACAGGTAGCCACCAGGTACACTGAGGACCGGGACAGGTAGCCACCAGGTACACTGAGGACCGGGACAGGTAGCCACCAGGTACACTGAGGACCGGGACAGGTAGCCACCAGGTACACTGAGGACCTGGACAGGTAGCCACCAGGTACACTGAGGACCTGGACAGGTAGCCACCAGGTACACTGAGGACCTGGACAGGTAGCCACCAGGTACACTGAGGACCGGGACAGGTAGCCACCAGGTACACTGAGGACCTGGACAGGTAGCCACCAGGTACACTGAGGACCTGGACAGGTAGCCACCAGGTACACTGAGGACCTGGACAGGTAGCCACCAGGTACACTGAGGACCGGGACAGGTAGCCACCAGGTACACTGAGGACCGGGACAGGTAGCCACCAGGTACACTGAGGACCGGGACAGGTAGCCACCAGGTACACTGAGGACCGGGACAGGTAGCCACCAGGTACACTGAGGACCTGGACAGGTAGCCACCAGGTACACTGAGGACCTGGACAGGTAGCCACCAGGTACACTGAGGACCTGGACAGGTAGCCACCAGGTACACTGAGGACCGGGACAGGTAGCCACCAGGTACACTGAGGACCTGGACAGGTAGCCACCAGGTACACTGAGGACCGGGACAGGTAGCCCACCAGGTACACTGAGGACAGACAATCGGTAGTCACTTCACAATTCTAAACACTTCAGGTCAGGTTTTCCGGCGTCTGTCTGTCTGTCTGTCTGTCTGTCTCTCTCTCTCTCTCTCTCTCTCTCTCTCTCTCTCTCTCTCTCTCTCTCTCTCTCTCTCTCTCTCTCTCTCTCTCTCTCTCTCTCTCTCTTTCTCTCTCTCTCTCCGTTGCTCCTCAAGCAACTGAATAGAACTTACTAATCGGACATACGAGCCAATAATTGGCTCCTTGTCTAAGTAAGTGTTTTGATTGGCTTCAAGGATGGACCAATCGTACCACTACGTCGCGAGCGCCAAAAAGTCAGGAACCTCTGATTGGAGGATTGAGACGTAATATGTAAGCCAATAGCCGGGAATCAGAGCGCCAGTCAAGTGTTTTGAACGAAGAGTATTAAGGCCAGGCTGTAGAGGGGTTAAGAGGTCAAGAGGTGTCAAGAGGGAGGGGTTAAGGGAGGGAAAGGAGGTAGGGGAATGGGGGAACGGGGAGGGGGATTTGAGACAAACAGATTTGCAAACAAAATCTGTGAAATAATCGGGGCAATAGGAATACAGACGATCATTGAGAGATTGGTTGTAATATATTGTCTAACAAGGGCAGGGACGGCAGGTGTGGGGCTAACGAGGTAGGTATTACAGGTGTGGGGGGCTAACGAGCTGGTATTACAGGTGTGGGGGCTAACGAGGAAGGTATTACAGGTGTGGGGGGCTAACGAGCTGGTATTACAGGTGTGGGGGGCTAACGAGCTGGTATTACAGGTGTGGGGGGCTAACGAGCTGGTATTACAGGTGTGGGAGGCTAAAGAGCTGGTATTACAGGTGTGGGGGGCTAACGAGCTGGTATTACAGGTGTGGGGGGCTAACGAGCTGGTATTACAGGTGTGGGGGGCTAACGAGCTGGTATTACAGGTGTGGGGGGCTAACGAGCTGGTATTACAGGTGTGGGGGGCTAACGAGCTGGTATTACAGGTGTGGGAGGCTAACGAGCTGGTATTACAGGTGTGGGGGGCTAACGAGCTGGTATTACAGGTGTGGGGGGCTAACGAGCTGGTATTACAGGTGTGGGGGGCTAACGAGCTGGTATTACAGGTGTGGGGGGCTAACGAGCTGGTATTACAGGTGTGGGGGGCTAACGAGCTGGTATTACAGGTGTGGGGGGCTAACGAGCTAGTATTACAGGTGTGGGAGGCTAACGAGCTGGTATTACAGGTGTGGGGGGCTAACGAGCTGGTATTACAGGTGTGGGGGGCTAACGAGCTGGTATTACAGGTGTGGGAGGCTAACGAGCTGGTATTACAGGTGTGGGAGGCTAACGAGCTGGTATTACAGGTGTGGGGGGCTAACGAGCTGGTATTACAGGTGTGGGGGGCTAACGAGCTGGTATTACAGGTGTGGGAGGCTAACGAGCTGGTATTACAGGTGTGGGGGGCTAACGAGCTGGTATTACAGGTGTGGGGGGCTAACGAGCTGGTATTACAGGTGTGGGGGGCTAACGAGCTGGTATTACAGGTGTGGGGGTCGTCAGGGAGAGGGATAGATAAGGAGACAGTATGAGATAAACGAAGGCGCTAGAGTAACGGATAGTCTAAGGATATTGGGAGATCGAACCGGAGAAGAACAGGGGGGGGGGGAAGGATAGAGGGTAGATATCGAGAGGGAATAATGAGGGTATCTTGAGATTATCTTGACATGATTTCGGGGCCTTTAGTGTACCCGCGGCCCGGTCCTCGACCAGGCCTCCACCCCCAGGAAGCAGCCCGTGACAGCTGACTAACACCCAGGTACCTATTTTACTGCTAGGTAACAGGGGCATAGGGTGAAAGAAACTCTGCCCATTATTTCTCGCCGGCGCCTGGGATCGAACCCAGGACCACAGGATCACAAGTCCAGCGTGCTGTCTGCTCGGCCGACCGGCTCAGGGTAAGAGGAACTATAGTTAGGGAAGAGAGAGACGAGGAGAGGATGCTAGTACCACGCCTCTCTAACATACAGTTGCGTGATTGATATCCGATAGAGTAATTGGTCTCAATCGTCCAGGCCAAGGACGTTCTACTAGTCTCATCCAT
This sequence comes from Procambarus clarkii, assembly GCF_040958095.1. Lineage (NCBI taxonomy): Eukaryota > Metazoa > Arthropoda > Malacostraca > Decapoda > Cambaridae > Procambarus > Procambarus clarkii. Next base: position 4,463,756 of record NC_091240.1, read on the forward strand.
CCCCCTCTCCACCCACCCCCCCTCCCCCTCTCCACCCCCCACCCCTGCCCCCACTCTCCCCTCACCCCTCTCTCTCCCCCTCCTCCTTTTAACCGTACCTCACCTTCTCTTGCCCTCCACACACTCACACGTAAACACTCATGATACATACACACGCACACACTCATGATACATACACACGCACACACTCATGATACATACACACGCACACACTCATGATACATACACACGCACACACTCATGATACATACACATGCACACACTCATGATACATACACACGCACACACTCATGCATGATACATACACACGCACACACTCATCAATGCATACTCACGCGCGCACGCACTATTACACGTTTACGAACACTCGCGTACTCGCACAAACACTAATGAATGCACGCACGCGCACTCACTTTCTTGCACATACACACACATAGACATACACACACACACACACACACACACACACACACACACACACACACACACACACACACACACACACACACACACACACACACACACACACACTATTACAATGAGGAAACAGTCCAAATGGAGCGACATAAAAAATGGGAATTGCCCCGAGGTCTATTTCTGTAAGGTATACTATACCATAACCTAAACATTCACAACACTGCAACGATTGTACCTGATGCTTAATGCATGAAAATAGGGGAAAGAATTGTTGCAAAATGTTGCAGTATTAAATGAAGAAACTACAAGATTTATTAATTAAGTGGCTACTAAAAATCAACGTAAGTAAATGCAAGATGATGAGGCTAAAGACAGGAAACGAGCCAAAAAATAGGGGGAATGGGCATCTTGGCAAGGTAACCATCTATTAACAGGTGTGTTGTTAGCTAAATCTAGAGGATCCGGCAGCTGAAAAGGCGTGATCCAAGAGCTGAAGCTCGGTCTTGCAAGAGTTATATACTTCTTCATGAGCATCGTACGTGTGTTTGAAGTGCCTGGTCAGCTGTCCATTCCTGGAGGTCCACGTGAACTGGAACAGCGGTGTCCATTCCTGGAGGCCCACGTGAACTGGAACAGCAGTGTCCATTCCAGGAGGCCCACGTGGACTGGAACAGCAGTGTCCATTCCTGGAGGTCCACGTGAACTGGAACAGTAGTGTCCATTCCTGGAGGTCCACGTGTACTGGAACAGCAGTGTCCATTCCTGGAGGTCCACGTGAACTGGAACAGTAGTGTCCATTCCTGGAGGTCCACGTGAACTGGAACAGCAGTGTCCATTCCTGGAGGTCCACGTGTACTGGAACAGCAGTGTCCATTCCTGGAGGTCCACGTGAACTGGAACAGCAGTGTCCATTCCTGGAGGTCCACGTGTACTGGAACAGCAGTGTCCATTCCTGGAGGTCCACGTGAACTGGAACAGTAGTGTCCATTCCAGGAGGTCCACGTGAACTGGAACAGCAGTGTCCATTCCTGGAGGTCCACGTGAACTGGAACAGTAGTGTCCATTCCTGGAGGTCCACGTGTACTGGAACAGCAGTGTCCATTCCAGGAGGCCCACGTGTACTGGAACAGCAGTACTTTGCTCTACAACCTTGCCACACACAGCTACGGTCGGTCCCCGGCAGAATGTGAGTCTCTCGAGATCAGAGTGCCCTCAGACCACCACAAAGGAATTCTGAGGGGCCTTTGAGTCGGTGTGGGGGAGAGAGGCCCTCGTATCCACGGCTGTGATCCCACTGGGAGGAGAAGAATAGGGCCCACAGCCACCTTTGACGTCCCCCAGAATGCAAAATGTGAATTTCTGCGACCATTTACGGCAGGATGGAACATGATTGCTGTCTTACGAGGCTCTTAAGTCAATCAGAAATGGATTTATAAGACGAGTCGAGTGATTTGGAAATAGGTCAAGTGTTTTCAAAATGGGTGATGATCATCTATTGTAGATTTCTTGCAATGAAAATTTATATGGAAACAAGAATTATATATATTGTTTTACGCGACATATTATAGCATTTTATTTTCTGACAATTAGTGGAAGGTTCTACAAAAATAAAGGTTACATTTTTCACCATTTTCGGGTGGGGTTGCAGGCGTTGCAAGTGCTACACTCGGCAGTGGATGGCAACACTGCTTGTCGAACTTAAATAGAGAGCCTTCAGGAAACTATATACAACGTGCGTGAGACCCACTCTTGAGTATGCAGACTCTGACATATAACCCCTACCTAAAGAAACGTTGATCTCCACGCCTCACTGGAGAGGAGTGAGATACCCAACAGCTAGAAGACGGCTGATGTGGTCTCAGTATAGCGAAGCAGTCAGGTGACAATGACTTACACATCATTCTAAGACCAGGGGCCAGATTCACGAAGCAGTTACGCGAGCACTTATGAACCTGTACATCTTTCCTCAATGTTTGGTGGCTCTCTTTACAATTATTAAACAGTTAATGAGCTCCGAAGCACCAGGAGGCTGTTTATAACAATAACAACAGTTGATTAGCAAGTTTTCATGAATGTAAACTGTTTAATAAATATAACCAAAGTCGTCAAAGTTTGAGGAAAGATGTACAGGTTCGTAAGTACTTGCGTAACTTATTCGTGAATCTAGCCTCAGATCCCTGCATATATTCCTGAGAGGACATCCGGACAGACATAAACTCGTAAAACAAGCATGAATATTAATTTAATGAAAATTGAAAGGAAAATGCTAGGAAAACGCCTTCGACATGATGACTACTCTCAGAGCTAAGATGAATGTCAGACTACATGTTTCTGCATTCGTAAAGTGTTAACGACCCATTATGAGGCTGCTACACTTGTGAAAGGTTGATATAGAGGGGAAGACTTGTTCGAGACATATAAAATACTTCGCATGGAGGAAAACATTAGAAAATGGATATAAAGTCGATTCAGGCTAGTCATAATGATCAGAAAATATTCCTTTGGCGCAAAATAAGTCGAGGGAATGACCAGACGAGGAGGCGGGTTTAAGAGAGGCGTAAGTTGAGAGTGATTGTGTAAGACAATCAACACAGGGAAAGGCGGGGCTCAGGAGCTAATGCTCCTCCCTGCAGAGTAAATATATGTGAGTATAATTAGGGGAGAACCCTTGAAATCACGTACGCTCGCTTGTGCACGGAACACACACACACACACACACACACACACACACACACACACACACACACACACATACACACACACACACACACACACACACACACACACACACACACACACACACACACACACACAGGATCAGGAACCTGTACACCTGTTGACTGACGGTTGAGAGGCGTGACCAAAGAGCCAGAGCTCAACCCCCGCAAACACAATTAGTTGAGTACAATTAGGTGAGTACAGGTGTGTGTGTACAACTAGGTGAGTACAGTTTCAAATGTAGATATGATAGAGCCCAGTTGGCTCAAGAATCTGTACACTAGTTGATTGACAGTTGAGAGGCGGGACCAAAGAGCCAGAGCTCTACCCCCGCAAGCACAAATTGGTGTGTACACACACACACACACACACACACACACACACACACACACACACACACACACACACACACACACACACACATCGCCACTCTACCCGTAGCGTGATTGGCAGCCTAAACCCTTGAAATACATCTCCGCAGCTTTGCCATGCACTCAGCTGTGATGTAACTCGTGGAACTCCGTGTCCGGCGGGCCTCAAGGGACAACTGTACCAACTTCCTAGTTAACCCCACTCTCCAGGGGCCCACGGGGTCCCCCTAGAATTCAAATCTCATTGGTCACAATTTTATAAATCCACACACACGTTGTGTAGTGAAGCCTGCACCTTAACTACAGGAAATGTTTTGATTAGTTGACGTCGTTAATATAATCTCTGTTAATTCAGGATCTATGGAATATTTTTTTTCTGTTTTATAAAATGGAAGTTTGGGAAGGGTGTCAAGGAGCTTCGAACGTAAGTACAGTTCCAATCAAGGCTTTGTCAATCTAATTTTCGAACGCAAGTATAGTTACGAACAATGGACACTTATCACTATAAAGGCGGAGCCCCGGAGCTGAAACCCTACATGCAGTGACTTGCCTGAGGTTTATGAGTTACATGTTCATAATTCACATAGCATTGGGCCCAGACACTCTTAAGAGTGAGTGAACCACTTACCGAGAAAAGGTTCAAAACGAAGCTGTTTCAGCAACAGCTACGTTCCTGAAAACAGGACGGGTTCCAAAATATTTAATAAAAATAAAAAACATTCTAACCCGTCTACATAAAAAAAACGATATTTACAAATGTCAAACTACACACAACTAATTCCGTTCGAATTATTTGAACAGCGGTTCGCTCGCTTCACGTGTTCGGACCGCGTCTCTTAAAAAGATTACGTTCTACAAATACAAATAATTGTTTAGTGGAACTCGGACACCCGACCTAACCCTCCCCACCCCCCCCCCCCCTCCTTGGACTGGTCGGTACAGGTAATGCCACGCTCTATTACGCGGTCCGCGTTCGAATCCCGATTATCTAAGCGATTAGGCACGGTATTTGGGTGCTGGACTATGATGGATCTTGTCATCATAGTCCAGCTGTTGTCTTGGTCTCATAGTCCGCCTGTTATCATAACCTCATAGTTTTTATCCTCATACCTACCTGCTTACCTAACAGGTCCCAAAGTTAGCTTACTTCAAAATTATAATACACTCAAATACAAAATTCGGAAAAATGTGTTTTTGGTTACAAAATGCGTTGAATGCATCTTTGGGGCCAAACGTGGCTTCGACAAGCATGACATGAGGATACGTTGCTTTACTGTAAAGGTTTGGGGTCCAAGAGCTGAAACCTCTCAAGTTAAATGGGGGTAGGGGGGGCCAAGCATCACTCACCAGCACCAATAACTCTCTCGATCTCCTCCCCTAATCCCAGTAATGTGGTAAAAGTGGAATATGTAGCAAATCCCCATTTTTCGGGGGATCCATTTTGGCGATTAATGAAATCGAATTAGATCCTGTTGTGCGTTCGTGTGTGTGTGTGCGATGAATCCAATTAGCAGTGGAAGGCAATATTAAAGTAATAGGCTGAATTGGACTGTAATTAAGAACATTTCGAGTATTCTCTGCCAGATATTCACTTCTAGAATTTGCCGGAGAGTTGAATATGAGGACAGCTGACCTGGGGATCATTGGACTGGGTGGATTAGACCTCAGTCTCTTGGTCTGAAACTCTTAAACCCAACAGTTCGGTGGATCATGTATTATTTGTCTATTTTCTGACCTAATTCGACCAATACGCAACTCGTTCGTGTCTCAAAACAGCTTCGGGTCGTTTGATTCGTGTTTTTTGTTTTACCAAATTCAGCAAAACTAAAATGACTTGAGTTAAACAAAGATCAGAATTTCATTAGTTGTTGTCATTTGTTTTGGTTTGTACTTTTGGCAGTGCCACCGGGTTAGGCCTAGCAGGAGAAGCATAACCAAGTTAGGTCAAGCAGGAGAAACATAACCAAGTTAGGTCAAGCAGGAGAAACATAACCAAGTTAGGCCAAGCAGGAGAAACATAACCAAGTTAGGCCAAGCAGGAGAAGCATAACCAAGTTAGGTCAAGCAGGAGAAACATAACCAAGTTAGGCCAAGCAGGAGAAGCATAACCAAGTTAGGCCAAGCAGGAGAAGCATAACCAAGTTAGGCCAAGCAGGAGAAGCATAACCAAATTAGGCCAAGCAGGAGAAGCATAACCAAGTTAGGCCAAGCAGGAGAAGCATAACCAAGTTAGGCCAAGCAGGAGAAGCATAACCAAGTTAGGCCAAGCAGGAGAAGCATAACCAAGTTAGGCCAAGCAGGAGAAGCATAACCAAGTTAGGCCAAGCAGGAGAAACATAACCAAGTTAGGCCAAGCAGGAGAAGCATAACCAAGTTAGGCCAAGCAGGAGAAACATAACCAAGTTAGGCCAAGCAGGAGAAACATAACCAAGTTAGGCCAAGCAGGAGAAACATAACCAAGTTAGGCCAAGCAGGAGAAGCATAACCAAGTTAGGCCAAGCAGGAGAAGCATAACCAAGTTAGGCCAAGCAGGACCTATTTTCCCATATCCTATATCTTTCCTAGTTTCCTATATTTTCCTATATCTTATGGGCAAGATATGTGCTATATCTTATGTCCTCTACCATGTGTTAATAATTGTCTTGAACGAAACATTGTCAGAAATATAGAAAGAATTAAATGAAACATTGTTGAGGCCATTTTTCACCGCCCTGCGTAATACAGTGATTAAGACGGGTAATGAGGGCAGTTACAAGCTTAATTGAGCTGATTAATCAAGCATAAGAAGTCGGTTTTAAGTAAGTATGCCTTACGGGAAAACTGATCAAAGCAAATCAAGGATATATCCCATCACACACACACAGTTGAGAAGCGGAACCAAAGAGCCAGAGCTCAACCCCCGCTTGCACAAATAGGAGAGTGCACACACACACACACACACACACACACACACACACACACACACACACACAGTAAAAGGAAAGCCTTTGACACAGTACCCCATAAAAGGCTGTTACAAAAGTTGGAGCAACAGGCAGAAATAATAGGTAAGGTGCTCCAGTGGATAAGGGAGTATCTAAGCAACAGGAAACAGCGAGTAACTGCGCGGGGGAAGACATCAGAGAGGCGAGATGTCACCAGCGGAGTCCCATAGGGCTCTGTACTTGGACCCATCCTGCTTCTGATATATGTAAACGATCTTCCATGGGTATACACACATTCCTGTCAATGTTTGCTGATGATGCAAAAATTATGAGAAGAATCAAGACAGATGAAGATAGAGACTACAGGACAACCTGGACACACTGGTGGAAGGGTCTAGAAAATGGCTTCTAAAGTTCAACTCAGCAAAGTGTAAGGTAATGAAATTAAGCGAAGGGAGCAGAAGGCTGAAGACAATGTACCATCTGGGAGGTGATATCCTGCAAGAGTAAAAAAGAGAGAAAGATCTGGGTAGTTGATATCACAAAGAACCTGTCCACAGGTTCTTCAGGAGTTTCAGATATCCATAGAGAACCACATCAAAAGGATATCATCAGCGGCATATGCTAGACTGGCCAACATAAGAACGGCCTTTAGAAACTTGTGTAAGGAATCGCTCAGGACCTTGTATACCACTTATGTCAGACCAATCCTGGAGTATGCAGCTCCAGCCTTGAGTCCATACCAAATTAAACACAAGACAAAGCTAGAGAAGATTCAGAGGTATACCACCAGACTAGTTTCGGAACAGAGAGGCATGAGCTACGAGGAATGGCTAAAGGAGCTGAACCTCACATCCATGGAAAACAGAAGAGTAAGGGGAGACATGATAACCACCTACAAAATTCTCAGGGGTATTGACAGGGTGGACAAAGACAAACTCTTCAGCACGGGTGGATCACGAACAAGGGGTCACAGATGGTAACTTAGTACCAAATGAGCCACAAAGACATTAGAAAGATTTTTTTCAGTGTCAGAGTAGTTAATAAATGGAATGCATTAGGAAGTGATGTGGTGGAGGCTGACTCCATACACAGTTTCAAGTGTAGCTATGATAGAGCCCAGTAGGCTCAGGAACCTGTACACCTGTTGATTGACAGTTGAGAGGCGGGACCAAAGAGCCAGAGCTCAACCCCAGCAACCGCAACTAGGTGAGTACACACCCATCCTTTTTCTTTGACGATAGATAATTGAGTCCAGTGTCTTGTCTGGCGCCGTCAGTTTCAACTCTTTCGAAATTACAATTTTTTCTTCATCTTCTTTATAGCAGACAGACTTGTAATAGTTTTATGGGAGGTGTCGATTGTTCTTCGCTGGTGTTTCGACAGTCATATACATATACATATATATATATATATATATATATATATATATATATATATATATATATATATATATATATATATATATATATATATATATATATGCAACAATGATCACAAAAACACTGATCCAAGTATGCGGAAAAAACACATGTGAAAAATAGAGAATGCTTAACCCGTTTTCGGCTAATTCGCCTTCATCAGAGCGGAGTAGAATGATGATTGGAAACATTGCTGATCAGACCTTTATACCCGCCTGGGCAGATCACCTGACCACCAACAATAAGTGAAGGAAAGGAATTATAAGAAAGAAGATAACTGCAGAAGGCCTGTTGGCCCATACGAGGCAGCTCCTATTAATATTCCCAAGTGCTATACGTGTTAAATGGCTGCTATATTGTTTTGACGTGTTATAGTGAGGCTTATATAGGGATCCAACTTGTACATACCGGGGCTCACATTAAGGCTGTTATTACAATGTTTGATCAGAGCAGACTCGATCAGATTTCATTCAACAAAACCCTTACTTTTAACAATACATTTTGCCCCTGTGAAGTCGATAGAATGATCGCATAAACTGGAATGTAAATACAATGGACTGGAGTGCTGGGCTGTACGAATAGCATAAGAATGCTGTTTTAAAAGCGAGGAAAGAGATTTACCAGTCTGGCCGATGTGTAACTCATGCACACTCAACACAAGGGATGGAGTACCATCCCTTGTACATCCCCCCCCCCCTTTCCCCATCTCCGTACACAAAGTCTGTGTGAATGTGAAATATTCAGCGCTGAGTCCGTAGACCTTTTAACTCAGATGTTTGGCTACAGTAATGGAGATAATGTGTAGGGGAAATGGTTATAGTGATAGGGTAAGACATGGAGAGGGGGAGGAGAAAGGGGGGTTGTGGAAGCAGGACTAGGGGGGGTGGGAGGCAGTGGGTAGAGACTAGGAGACCCGGGCATCGCAGGATACACCACTAAGTAACACTATAAGAACTCTTCACATATTGATGGTTCAACACAGTCCATACACTCTCTCCCTTTCTCTCTCTCTCTCTCACTCTCTCTCTCTCTCTCTCTCTCTCTCTCTCTCTCTCTCTCTCTCTCTCTCTCTCTCTCTCTCTCTCTCTCTCTCTCTCTCTCTCTCTCTCTCTCTCTCTCTCTCTCACCGTCACTACAATAACCAATATAAAACACGGCTCAATACATCCGCCAATCACCAACTGCAGAAAATCAATATATGAAAAGTCAGTTCACGGTGGAGTGGCCTATATGTGGTGGTGGAGGCTCTCTGGTGGTGGTGGTGGAGGCTCTCTGATGGTGGTGGTGGAGGCTCTCTGGTGGTGGTGGTGGTGGTGGTGGTGGTGGAGGCTCTCTGGTGGTGGTGGTGGTGGTGGCTCTCTGGTGGTGGTGGTGGAGGCTCTCTGGTGGTGGTGGTGGTGGTGGTGGTGGTGGTGGAGGCTCTCTGGTGGTGGTGGTGGAGGCTCTCTGATGGTGGTGGTGGAGGCTCTCTGGTGGTGGTGGTGGTGGTGGTGGAGGCTCTCTGGTGGTGGTGGTGTTGGTGGTGGTGGTGGAGGCTCTCTGGTGATGGTGGTGGTGGTGGTGGCTCTCTGATGGTGGTGGTGGAGGCTCTCTGGTGATGGTGGTGGTGGCTCTCTGATGGTGATGGTGGTGGTGATGGTGGTGGAGGCTCTCTGGTGATGGTGGTGGTGTGGAGGCTCTCTGATGGTGGTGGTGGAGGCTCTCTGGTGATGGTGGTGATGGTGGTGGAGGCTCTCTGGTGATGGTGATGGTGGTGGTGGTGGAGGGAGGCTCTCTGATAATCACCACTCCACTAACCTCCGTCGCCTCCATATATTCCTCCTCCACAATTCCATCATCGCCAACACCCCCATCTCCTTACCTCCCCCCTCCCCCCCATCACCCCCCCCCCCCATCACCCCCTCCCCCACCACCTCTCTCCATTAACCTTTCATTCCGTGTTAATCTAGAGAATGTGACCTGTAACCTCCCCAATCACTACGGTTGGCGGCTGGCTTGGTGGTAGTCGTGGTAGTGGTTATGGGGGAGGTTGTTGGTGGTGGTGGTTGTAGGGGTAGTTGGGGGGTGGTTGCAGGGGCGGGTGTAACAACAGTTGAGCCAAACAGACCCGCTAAAGGTAAATTGATCAAGTTCCCTTTAGACAGTTAAACGTATTTAACACTTAAATCGTATTGATCTTAATACTTAAGGTACAGTGATCGCGAGACTGACCCCCTTGACTCTGAGGTCAAGCTGTTATTGCCAGCTGTGCCACAGAGCCCTGTCCCTTCCGGTTCGACCCCCGCTGCTGGTGGGTCAAGTGTCAGTCCGCCCCTAAGGTTAATAATATCACGAAATGAAAGCAGGAGTTTGAGCGCCAATAACACGACTGGCAGTGTTCAGCTCGGGCATATGGAAAATATCTCGCTTTTCAAAAGTTTGATTGAAAGTCGATTGTCGAAATATATGTGTTTGAGGATAATTGATCTTTTGTTTTGTGTTTGTAGGCGGTGAAATATTGTGTGTGTGTACTCACCTAGTTGTGCTTGCGGAGGTTACGCTCCAGCTCTTTGGTTCCTGAGCCTATTGGGCTCTATCATATCTACACTTGAAACTGTGTATGGAGTCAGCCTCCACCACATCACTGGCTAATGCATTCCATTTGTTAACTACTCTGACACTGAAAAAGTTCTTTCTAACGTCTCTGTGGCTCATTTGGGTTCTCAGTCTCCACCTGTGTCCCCTTCTTCGCGTACCACCCGTGTTAAAAAGTTTATCCTTATCTACCCTGTCAATTCCTCTGAGAATTTTGTAGGTGGTGATCATGTCTTCCCTTACTCTTCTGTCTTCCAGACCTGCCATGGTGTGTTACACCACACAGACCTGGTACTCACCTAGTTGTACTCACCTAGTTGTGTTTGCGGGGGTTGAGCTCTGGCTCTTTGGTCCCGCCTCTCAACCATCAATCAACAGGTGTACAGATTCCTGAGCCTATTGGGCTCTATCATATCTACACATGAAACTGTGTATAGAGTCAGCCTCCACCACATCATTTCCTTGTGCATTCCATTTGTCAACCACTCTGACACTAAAAAAGTTCTTTCTAATATCTCTGTGGCTCATTTGGGCACTCAGTTTCCACCTGTGTCCCCTTGTGCGTGTGCCCCTTGTGTTAAATAGCCTGTCTTTATCTACCCTATCAATTCCCTTCAGAATCTTGAATGTGGTGATCATGTCCCTCCTAACTTCTGTCTTCCAGCGAAGTGAGGTTTAATTCCCGTAGTCTCTCCTCGTAGCTCATACCTCTCAGCTCGGGTACTAGTCTGGTGGCAAACCTTTGAACCTTTTCCAGTTTAGTCTTATCCTTGACTAGATATGGACTCCATGCTGGGGCTGCATACTCCAGGATTGGCCTGACATATGTGGTATACAAAGTTCTGAATGATTCTTTACACAAGTTTCTGAATGCCGTTCGTATGTTGGCCAGCCTGGCATATGCCGCTGATGTTATCCTCTTGATATGTGCTGCAGGAGACAGGTCTGGCGTGATATCAACCCCCAAGTCTTTTTCTTTCTCTGACTCCTGAAGAATTTCCTCTCCCAGATGATACCTTGTATCTGGCCTCCTGCTCCCTACACCTATCTTCATTACATTACATTTGGTTGGGTTAAACTCTAACAACCATTTGTTCGACCATTCCTTCAGCTTGTCTAGGTCTTCTTGAAGTCTCAAACAGTCCTCTTCTGTTTTAATCCTTCTCATAATTTTGGCATCGTCCGCAAATATTGAGAGATATGAATCGATACCCTCCGGGAGATCATTTACATATCACAGAAACAAGATAGGGCCGAGTACAGAGCCCTGTGGGACTCCACTGGTGACTTCACGCCAATCGGAGGTCTCACCCCTCACCGTAACTCTCTGCTTCCTATTGCTTAGGTACTCCCTTATCCACTGGAGCACCTTACCAGCTACACCTGCCTGTCTCTCCAGCTTATGTACCAGCCTCTTATACGGTACTGTGTCAAAGGCTTTCCGACAGTCCAAGAAAATGCAGTCCGCCCAGCCCTCTCTTTCTTGCTTAATCTTTGTCACCTGGTCGTAGAATTCTAATAAGCCAGTCAGGCAAGATTTACCCTCCCTGAACCCATGTTGGCGATTTGTCACGAAGTCACTTCTCTCCAGATGTGTTACCAGGTTTTTTCTCACGATCTTCTCCATCACCTTGCATGGTATACAAGTCAAGGACACTGGCCTGTAGTTCAGTGCCTCTTGCCTGTCGCCCTTTTTGTATATTGGGACCACATTCGCCGTCTTCCATATTTCTGGTAGGTCTCCCGTCTCCAGTGACTTACTACACACTATGGAGAGTGGCAAGCAAAGTGTCTCTGCACACTCTTTCAGTACCCATGGTGAGATCCCGTCTGGACCAACAGCCTTTCTAACATCCAGATCCAGCAGGTGTCTCTTGATCTCCTTTCTCGTAATTTCGAACTCTTCCAAGGCCGCCTGGTTTACCTCCCTTTCTCCTAGCACAGTGACCTCACCTTGTTCTATTGTGGAGACCTCCTGGAACCTCTTGTTGAGTTCTTCGCACACCTCTTTGTCATTCTCTGTATACCTGTCCTCGCCTGTTCTAAGTTTCAATACCTGTTCTTTCACTGTTGTTTTCCTTCTGATGTGACTGTGGAGTAACTTTGGTTCGGTCTTGGCTTTGTTTGCTATATCATTTTCAGAACTTTTCTCTGCTTCTCTTCTCACCTTGACGTACTCATTCCTGGTTCTCTGGCATCTCTCTCTGCTTTCTGGTGTTCTGTTATTCCGGAAGTTCCGCCACGCCCTTTTGTTCAGTTTCTTCGCTTCCATACATGCCTTATTATACCATGGATTCTTCTGTTGCTTCTCGGATTTTTCCCTTTGGGCCGGGATGAACCTGTTTACTGCCTCCTGACACTTTTGGGTAACATAGTCCATCATACCCTGTACAGACTTATCTCTGAGGTCTGTGTCCCAAGTGTGGGTGTGTGTGTGTGTGTGTGTGTGTGTGTGGGGGTGGGTGGTGTGTGTGTGTGTGTGTGTGTGTGTGTGTGTGTGTGTGTGTGTGTGTGTGTGTGTGTGTGTGTGTGGGTGGTGTGTGTGTGTGCGGGTGTGTGTGTGGGTGGTGTGTGTGTGGGTGTCAATAGTGGGTGAGTATCAAGGTGTAGAACATTGATTCACCGTGAATACTCACGTATCGTTGAGTCTATAAATGAATGATTATTGATTATGTTGGCCGAGTTGCTGGCCTGTGTGCGCGCGCGCTCGTGTGTGTGTACTCACCTAGTTGTGCTTGCGGGGGTCGAGCTCTGGCTCTTTGGTCCCGCCTCTCAACTGTCAATCAACTGGTGTACAGGTTCCTGAGCCTATTGGGCTCTATCATATCTACATTTGAAACTGTGTATGGAGTCAGCCTCCACCTCATCACTGCCTAATGCATTCCATCTGTTAACTACTCTGACACTGAAAAGTTTTTTCTAACGTCCCTGTGGCTCATTTGGGTACTCAGTTTCCACCTGTGTCCCCTTGTTCGTGTACCATCAGTGTTAAACAGTTTATCTTTATCTACCTTGTCAATTCCTATGAGATTTTATATGTAGTAATCATGTCTCCCCTAACGCTTCTGTCTTCCAATGTCGTGAGGTTCAGTTCCAGCAATATTTCCTCGTAGCTCATACCTCTCAGCTCAGGCACTAGCCTGGTGGCATACTTCTGAAGCTTTTCTAACTTCGTTTTGTTTGACTAAATGTTGACTCCAGTCAGGAGCCGCATATACCAGTATTGGTCTGACGTAAGAGGTATACAAGGTTCTCAATGATGCCTTACACAAGTTTAACATAAGACAGTTCTTATGTTCGCCAGCCTTGCATACGCCGCTGATGTTATCCTTTTGATGTGGGCTTCAGGGGACAGGTCTGGTGTGATATCAACCCCCAAACCTTTCTCTCGTCCTGACTCCTGAAGGATTTCCTCTCCCAGCTGGTAGCTTGTGTTTGGCCTCCTCCTCCCTACGCCTATCCTCATCCCTTTGCACTTGCTCGAGATAAACTCTAGTAGCCATTTGTTGGACCATTCCTTCAGTCGGTCGAGATCATCCTGTAGCCTCTTGCTGTCCTCCTCTGTTTTAATTCTTCTCAAAATTTTAGCATCATCAGCAAACATTGAGAGGAATGAGTCTATTCCCTCTGGGAGATCATTCACGTGTATCACAAACAGGATAGGTCCGAGTACAGAGCCCTGTGGGACTCCACTTGTCTAATGTCTCGCCCCTCACAGTAAACCTGTGCTTCCTAGTGTTTTGGTGCTACCTTATCCATTGGAGCACCCTACCACTGTGTGTGTGTGTGTGTGTGTGTGTGCGTGTGTGTGTGTGTGTGTGTGCGTGTGTGTGTGTGTGTGTGTGTGTGTGTGTGTGTGTGTGTGCGTGTGTGTGTGTGTGTGTGTGTGTGTGTGTGTGTGCGTGTGTGTGTGTGTGTGCGTGTGTGTGTGTGTGTTTGTGTGTGTGTGTGTGTGCGCGTGCGTGTGTGTGTGTGTGTGTGTGTGTGTGTGTGTGTGTGTGTGTGTGTGTGTGTGTGTGTGTGTGTGTGTGTTTGTGTGTGTGTGTGTGTTTTCGCGTGCGTGTGTGCGTGCGTCGTGCACGTATCTGGAGGTTATCTTGAGATGATTTCGGGTATTTAGTGTCCCCGCGGCCCGGTCCTCGACCATGCCTCCACCCCCAGGAAGCAGCCCGTGACAGCTGACTAACACCCAGGTACCTATTTTTACTGCTAGGTAACAGGGACATAGGGTGAAAGAAACTCTGCCCATTGTTTCTCTCCGGCGCCTGGAATCGAACCCAGGACCACAGGATCACAAGTCCAGCGTGCTGTCCGCTCGGCCGACCGGCTCCCCCACCTAACGTACCTAACTAACATACCTAACTCTACATACGGAGAGTGAACTCCAACCACTTCGACTGGACGGAAGAGCAACTGTCTCGCTTCATGCAGGTCGGCGTTCAATCCCCGACCGTCCAAGTGGTTGGGCACCATTGTTCCCCACGTCCCATCCCACATCCTTATCCTGACCCTTTCCCAGTAATATATATAATCTCAAAGTCTTGTCGCTTTCCCCCCTGATAATTTCCCTCCTGGGACCCCTTTTACTAAGTTTACCCGGGAAGAGGTGAATGCTTGGGTCGTTATAACGAGGCTTCCAACATATGTGGGAGCGCATGCGCATGAGAGCCACGAGCACCTCTTCTGAGAGAAGCCAATACTATCCTTAAACTACTTTCAACACTACTGGCGTGATAACTACCTTGACTTACACGAATTCGTTTGGTAGGGGGGGATGGGGGAGGGGGTAGTTGAGTTTTTGGTGGAACTGGGGTCGTTAAAATGGGGGGGAGGGGGTAGGGGGGAGATTAGGTTGAGGTACAGGTCACAGTTGGCCAAAAAACCACAGGTCCCAGTTGGCCAAAGAGCCACAGGTCCCAGTTGGCCAAAGAGCCACAGGTCCCAGTTGGCCAAAGAGCCACAGGTCCCAGTTGGCCAAAGAGCCACAGGTCTCAGTTGGCCAAAGAGCCACTGGTCCCAGTTGGCCAAAGAGCCACAGGTCCCAGTTGGCCAAAGAGCCACAGGTCCCAGTTGGCCAAAAAGCCACAGGTCCCAGTTGGCCAAAGAGCCACAGGTCCCAGTTGGCCAAAAAGCCACAGGTCCCAGTTGGCCAAAGAGCCACAAGTCCCAGCTGGCCAAAGAGCCACAGGTCCCAGTTGACCAAAGAGCCACAGGTCCCAGCTGGCCAAAGAGCCACAGGTCCCAGTTGGCCAAAGAGCCACAGGTCCCAGTTGGCCAAAGAGCCACAGGTCCCAGTTGGCCAAAGAGCCACTGGTCCCAGTTGGCCAAAGAGCCACAGGTCCCAGTTGGCCAAAGAGCCACAGGTCCCAGTTGGCCAAAAAGCCAAAGGTCCCAGTTGGCCAAAGAGCCACAGGTCCCAGTTGGCCAAAAAGCCACAGGTCCCAGTTGGCCAAAGAGCCACAGGTCCCAGCTGGCCAAAGAGCCACAGGTCCCAGTTGACCAAAGAGCCACAGGTCCCAGTTGGCCAAAGAGCCACAGGTCCCAGCTGGCCAAAGAGCCACAGGTCCCAGTTGGCCAAAGAGCCACAGGTCCCAGTTGGCCAAAAAGCCAAAGGTCCCAGTTGGCCAAAGAGCCACAGGTCCCAGTTGGCCAAAAAGCCACAGGTCCCAGTTGGCCAAAGAGCCACAGGTCCCAGTTGGCCAAAGAGCCACAGGTCCCAGCTGGCCAAAGAGCCACAGGTCCCAGTTGGCCAAAGAGCCACAGCATGTATAATTTTGTCCAGAGATAGTTCAGGACAAAACTTTATCATCCACTGAGAAGAAAGAGTGCATTTTTGCATGCACTTTTAAGGCTTTTTTGGGGAACTTTAATTGCAGCTGAAAGCTTAAAGTTTAAGCCTAGGACTTAAGAGGATTAAGCTTCCATAATACGGTTGATACAAAAAATAAAGACTAATTTCTGGACAGTGATTAAGTCTAATTTCTCTTTCCGTCTTGCGAATTGGAAAGAATTAGAACGTAATTCAAACATTAATTTATTTGTGTTGGCCTGGAGCTCTACGGCTAATTTAGAGCTCCGTGCAACTAACTGGCAGGTGAACAGAGGCATCAGGTGATAGGTAACCTAACCAACCTGCCCCTGGGATTGAACCCTGGTTCTTCGGGTGTAAGCCAAGAACGTAGACTATTGTGCTACAGGACCCATTATATGTAGGATTAAGTTGACGGAAACTCCTTCACGTGTTAGAACGGAGAGGAGACAGTTCATATAGACAGGATACATATCGTGCAGGCAAGAGACAGGCCTTGTGGACAGGAGACGGGCCGTCTGAACAGGAGACAGACCATCTGAACAAGTGACAGACCGTCTGAACAGGAGACAGACTATCTGAACAAGTGACAGACCGTCTGAACAGGTGACAGACCGTCTGAACAGGAGACAGACCATCTGAACAAGTGACAGACCGTCTGAACAGGTGACAGCCGTCTGAACAGGAGACAGAAGACTGTTTGGAGGCGAGACACGCCGTATAAAGAGGTGACAAACGGCGTGCAGAAGAGACAGACTGTGTGGAGAAATAGACAGGCCAGATGACAGACCATCTCGTGATTGCTACTCTCTCTCTCACGTTGTCGTCCTCCGGTTCCTATAAAGGCGACGGCGACGACATTCTTTCCAGCGAGCAGCGATATGGTCTTTGATCCCGGGTCGGTAATATTACCTGTCGTCGCTGACAGCGAGGGGTAATATCAGGCCTCTGAAGGACTCGTCGAGGAAGCCATCTTGGTCGACTGTCTTCTGTTTCTCGTCAAAGTGATGTTGACGCGACTTATCATGGATGAATGTTTCGAGTTGTTGCTTCGAACGTGTTCGAACGTAACGTGTTCGTTACGGTCACGTCGGCCGTAAGTGAAATATTGCTTTCACATACTCGAATTTACCTGAGGGGCACTAATACTAGTGGCCATGATGAGGACAGGAAGCCGGTGGCTTGTCAAAGGTGGTTCCATTTGCCTCTGATGATCTTTTCCAGCTGTATTTTAAACCAAGTAGAGTTTTGGCGTTTACGGCTTCGGCGGGTAGGCGGTTCCATGGGTTTACAACCCTATGGGTGAAAAAGCATCTCCTGTTTTCTGTCCTACATTGTGACTTGTTGAGCTTGAACCCGTTGCTCCTCGTTCGTGTTTCATCTAACCTTTTGAAGAAATTGTCCGGATCGACATCCTCCAAATTGTTCAGTATTTTAAAGGTTTCGATGAGATCCGCGCTGTCATGCCTGGTTTGTGGTGTTGTTAGCCCTCAACTGTTCCTGATATGAGAGATGACTAAGCTCTGGGATGATTTTTGTTGCCCGGTGTTGCACCTTCTCCAGAGCAGCTGTCTTTCTGAAGACGAGGTCTCCATGCCAGGATGCAATAATCCAGGTGGGGGCGCACCAGAGACTTATACAATTGAATGACTACTTTCTTTTCCTTATAGGTAAAGGTACGCTTGATTATCCCCAGGGTTTGGTTCGCATTTTTTTACCGCCGCTCCCACTTGTTGTGTAACTTTTAGTGAATGATGGATTCTGCCTCCAAGGTCCTTTTCTTCATCTATCTGTTGTGAGGTAGTGATGTCAGTTTGGTAGTTGTGACGTGGACTGTTATGCCCCACATGTGAGCCCTTGCATTTATCGACAGCAGCAGCAGCAGCAGCAGCAGCAGCACGCTGCCGACATTTCTGCGTTAAAGCAGCTTCACCTGTGATTTGATACTGACAGAGCTCTGCCCATGTGTTATTGGCTGGGAAAAGTTCAATTCCGCAATGAACGCGACGACTAACGAGGGTATTTTTGTTTGTTTCCCCAGGAGCGGCGTCGAGGAGTGTGCCGTCACGTGGTGCCACCTGGTGAGTGATGCCCCCATACCCCTCACCTGTACCCCGCCTCATGCCCCCGCCACGTGAGGTCAGGCCGCTGGGATAGGAAGGGGAGGTTGGAGGGAGAGGGATAGGGAAGGAGAAGGAGGAGGGGGGGGAGAAGGGAAGGAAGGTAACCCAGAAGCATGAACCAGGTGTACCCAGGTGTTCAATAATCAATTATACCATTCCGCGCCTCCCCCCCCCCATCCCCCCTTCCTCCCCATCCCCCTACCCCACCCCCACCCCCATCCCCCCTTCCTCCCCATCCCCCTACCCCACCCCCACCCCCCTCCGGAGCTCCCAGCAACTCCTCCAAACAATTGATCGCAGTTTGAGACGAGTTAACGTGAAACGATCGTATTTTTCGACCCAATTAAATATTAAAATGGAAACTATAAATCTTGTATGTACATCACTCGGTAAAAATGATATTGTAAAATCACAACATACACCAACAGGTGTTTTTTCGCTTCTGGGTATATATATATATATATATATATATATATATATATATATATATATATATATATATATATATATATATATATATTATTAATTCAGTCCTGTACAATGTTCTATATATACAGTATATTCACTTACTCCTGGACAATGTTCAGGGATAAATTATACATGCTGGTGTTCAGTTGTGGTGGGCATTAATAACTCTCCTACTGAGGTTGGGTGTTCTTGGGGCCAAGCACTGAGCGTCAAACTGGTTTGGGACGTGTTTGATCTAACTTGAGTGGAATTATCGTGGTGAATTATCTAAATGGTGAGTCGTCTAAATCAAGTTATCTAAATCTTTTGTCATTAAGGAAACGCGAGTGTAGTGGCAGGTGTGTTGTCAGGTGTGGGTAGTGTCATGTCAACAGCCCTGTACCACAGTCAGGTGTGGGTAGTGTCATGTCGACACCCCCCCTACCACAGTCAGGTGTGGGTAGTGTCATGTCGACAGACCTGTACCACAGTCAGGTGTGGGTAGTGTCATGTCGACACCCCCCCT
Source organism: Procambarus clarkii (assembly GCF_040958095.1). Classification (NCBI taxonomy): domain Eukaryota; kingdom Metazoa; phylum Arthropoda; class Malacostraca; order Decapoda; family Cambaridae; genus Procambarus; species Procambarus clarkii. The sequence continues at coordinate 4,483,086 of NC_091240.1, forward strand.
ACCACAGTCAGGTGTGGGTAGTGTCATGTCGACAGCCCTGTACCACAGTCAGGTGTGGGTAATGTCATGTCGACAGCCCTATACCACAGTCAGGTGTGGATGTCACATGTGTGGCATATGTGGGCAGCTCACGTCCACTATTACGCAATGGCCCCTTGCCGTTCAGGAAACCTAATTACCAATTACGAGGCTATTGATGAATAAGCTTATATTGATGCATAAGCTCATAGCCAGCACTTAAAGGCGACTTAAGCCTCTATATTTACAGAGTGCCGCTATTGGAGAGAAAGAGAGGCGCTTAATTGGCACCTGTGACGATGCCAAACGAACATTGGCACTGATGTTGTCATATATGTTGCCATGTAGTCCAGGCCAGGATCACCATGGCAACCCAACCACGCAGTTTGGCGACGCAAACCATGATGCCCAAGTGGCTCCGTTGATGGGCTGAGACGTCCTCCTTCTGACGGACGGGATATTGTCACGTGATATTCAACACCTGCTGAGGGAGAAGAGATGCTGAGGGAGAACAGCTGTCTAAGGAGAATACCTGTTTAAGGAGAATACCTGTCTAAGGAGAACACCTGTCTAAGGAGAACACCTGTCTAAGGAGAACACCTGTCTAAGGAGAACACCTGTCTAAGGAGAGCACCTGTTTAAGGAGAACTGCTAAAGTAGAGCCAATTAACAATCACGGGGGTCTACGACTCCCTCGTGATTGTCCCTCCCTCCCTCCCTACCAATCCTCCTCAGCCTACCAATCCTCCCCAGCCTACCAATCCTACCAAGGCGGCGCTGCTGGAAAAACAATCAAATTTCAAGGCAGAGTCTGCGCCGGAGTTGTTCCTTACGACGTGAGTCTGCTGTAATTGTCGGCCCCTGCGTCTGCCGGATGGAACAGCAGAACACCGGCGAGGGGTTCATTCGGTCTCCAGGAGACCGGATCAACCCCTGGCAAGCAGGAGGTCTTGTGTCTGCAGGGCCTGCTGGAGCCACATGACCGGCTGCTTGCGAGAGTTTGATCCGCTCTCATAGCTCCACTTGTGTGTGTGTGTCAAGTTATTCCTGACTTGATCTATTCACATTGTTGGGGTTCTTATCCTCGTCTCTCGTTCTGTTTCTCGTTTGTCACTCTCGCTGCCAGTCGTCCCAATCTCTGCCTACCAATCCTCCCCTCCTCCAGCCTACCAATCCTCCCCTCCCCCAGCCTACCAATCCTCCCCTCCCCAGCCTACCAATCCTCCTCTCCCCCAGCCTACCAATCCTCCCCCCTCCCCAGCCTACCAATCCTCCCCCCTCCCCAGCCTACCAATCCTCCCCCCTCCCCAGCCTACCAATCCTCCCCCCTCCCCAGCCTACCAATCCTCCCCTCCCCAGCCTACCAATCCTCCCCTCCCCAGCCTACCAATCCTCCCCTCCCCAGCCTACCAATCCTCCCCTCCCCAGCCTACCAATCCTCCCCTCCCCAGCCTACCAATCCTCCCCTCCCCCAGCCTACCAATCCTCCCCTCCCCAGCCTACCAATCCTCCCCCCTCCCCAGCCTACCAATCCTCCCCTCCCCAGCCTACCAATCCTCCCCTCCCCAGCCTACCAATCCTCCTCTCCCCCAGCCTACCAATCCTCCCCCCTCCCCAGCCTGCCAATCCCCCCCCCCTCCCCAGCCTACCAATCCTCCCCTCCCCAGCCTACCAATCCTCCCCCCTCCCCAGCCTACCAATCCTCCCCCCTCCCCAGCCTACCAATCCTCCCCTCCCCAGCCTACCAATCCTCCCCTCCCCAGCCTACCAATCCTCCCCTCCCCCAGCCTACCAATCCTCCCCTCCCCAGCCTACCAATCCTCCCCTCCCCCAGCCTATCAATCCTCCCCTCCCCAGCCTACCAATCCTCCCCTCCCCAGCCTACCAATCCTCCCCAGCCTACCAATCCATCCTTCCCCATCAAGACACGTAAATAATCTTAGAGATCGCTGGCCACAATAAATCAGTGCCAGACACCGCTTGTTACTGCCTGTCGGGCCCTTGTTGGTGCTCGTTAAGGCTAATCACCTCAGCCAAAACAACCCTGATAACCGCTGCCAGAGTTTCCTCCGCCTGAAACAACCATTCACAGGCGCAGCTCCTTGACCTTCGAGGCGCTGCGCCAATTATCTTTCATCTTGAAGCAAGGATGGGGGGGGGGAGAGACGTGTATATTGGCGGGAGGTTATTTTTGGCGATTTGGCGGTGTTCGTCAAATGAATGACCCGGCGAAGTTTTCACCCCCGTGTTAGGTTTACCTGGCACTGAAGTTCCTCAGGATGTAAACTAGATCAGTTCTCTGTCTCCCGGCTTAACTTGTCAGTGAGCTGTGCTACTTGTAAACGATGTAGACTGCTGCGCTATGCTACACATGCACGGACGTAGACCACTGCGCTACACTACACGAGCAAGGACGTAGACCACTACGCTACACTACACATGCAAGGACGTAGACCACTGCGCTACACTACACGAGCAAGGACGTAGACCACTGCTCTACACGAACGTAGACCACTGCGCTACACGGACGTAGATCACTGCGCTACACGGACGTAGATCACTGCGCTACACGGACGTAGACCACTGCGCTACACGGACGTAGACCACTGCGCTACACGGACGTAGACCACTGCGCTACACGGACGTAGACCACTGTGCTACACGGTCGTAGACCACTGTGCTACACGGTCGTAGACCACGGCGCTACACGGACGTAGACCACTGCGCTACACTACCCCCACCGTCACCAGAGCACCACCAAGGCCCACCAGGAGCAGTGTGGGCGGCTGGAGGTGTAACAGCACGGTAGCGATTGGGCTGTGGGTAGCAATAGACGGTCTTTATGGGGTAAAGTCAGCAGTCCTGAGACACATTTCATGGCCCTGAAGAGTGCCACTCATGGCCCTGAGGAGGGCCACTCATGGCCCTGAGGAGGGCCACTCATGGCCCTGAGGAGGGCCACTCATGGCCCTGAGGAGTGCCACTCATGGCCCTGAGGAGTGCCACTCATGGCCCTGAGGAGGGCCACTCATGGCCCTGAGGAGGGCCACTCATGGCCCTGAGGAGTGCCACTCATTACCAGGCTTTTAGCGTCGTCCTGAGTAATATGGGGGGGGGGGAGGTCTGGTTCCTTTACGACATTTAAATTGTTGGTTAGACCATGAACGGTGAGGTTGAGTTACGGTGAGGTGGATAGCAGGTGGATAACAGGTGGATAACAGGTGGATAGCAGGTGGATAACAGGTGGATAGCAGGTGGATAGCAGGTGGATAACAGGTGGATAACAGGTGGATAGCAGGTGGATAGCAGGTGGATAGCAGGTGGATAGCAGGTGGATAGCAGGTGGATAGTAGGTGCATAGCAGGTGGATAGCAGGTGGATAGCAAGTGGATAGCAGGTGGATAACAGGTGGATAGCAGGTGGATAGCAGGTGGGTGGCATATCAGAGAACATACAAACAACATATTAAATATATCAACACCAAACAGAAGGCGAAACAAAGGCTATAAATGTGAAACTTTAAGAGTCGAGAAAGTCCTGGGTAAATACTGGTTTGGAAGCAGGGTTGCAAACCCGTTCCAAAAATTTCAAGCCAACTGAATTCAAATACTGATAAAAGACCAATGATTCTTTTCGATCCAGCAGAGGTACAACAGGTTGTAATCTATGTAGATTACAGATTTTAACATAAGGTGTTTAAATCTAGAATGTAGACCTATTGTCATATCTTCTGCCTTGTGTGGAGCATTAATAAGTGTAATGTTGAGCAACATTCTTATTGCAATAAGACGTAATTCAGCTACTCCATTTAGGTTAAAATTGTACAGTGTATCAATAAAAACAATTATTGTACTAGTGTACCAATAGCTGGAGACTAGGGAGGGTTCTCCTATCCCCGCCAGCAAGGATAGGTAATCACTAGTACGTAGGCACACATCGCCTATCCCCTATTCCTCCCACACCCCCTTTCTCATTTCCACCCTGCCCCCCTCTAACCATTCCATCCCCTTCAACTACCCTCCCATCCCCGTAAACTCAAATCCATATTCCTTTGAGGGATAATTGGATATGTTTCAGAAAATTTGATGACATCCTGTCGGGCCCCCTCCCCCACTCCCATCCCCTCCTCATCTCCCTCTACCGGCAGGAGCAGCTCATCTACCCTCAACTCAAGCAACTCTCATATCGGATTCACCGGGAAGTTGAAGACCCTGTGTGAGGCGCAACTCATTTGCTAAGTCGGCTTAGTTCAGCCACTGCTTGTTCTACCGTGTGAATATTTTAGGAACTTATTTGTGGTACCAATATCAAGTGTGTGATATCTCGCGTTGATATTCCTATAGATGCGTGTCGTCCTTCTTGGAACACGTGTCAAAGGCGATACGTGTGTCATACATGATACATGAGACGTGTACGTGAATTCGTCTCGCGCTGGAGTTCGTAAATCGATCAAATTTCAGCGAAGTGCTTGAAGAACCTAAGCCTAATTACCGAAAATACACGTCGATAAGTCCTTTCTCTCTTTCTCTCTCTCTCTCTCTCTCTCTCTCTCTCTCTCTCTCTCTCTCTCTCTCTCTCTCTCTCTCTCTCTCTCTCTCTCTCTCTCTCTCTCTGTCTCTCTCTCTCTCTCTCTTTTCCACGACTTTCTTCATCAATAGATCTATTCCAACACCGCAGAGAGAGGGGGGGGAGGTGTTGGGAAGGACGCTGGGGGGGGCAAAAAAGGGGGAGGGGGAGGGGGGGGAATTAACAAAGTGGGGGGCCGGGGCGAACCACTCCTAGCTAGTTACCTCCCCAATAATTAGGTTACCATCTTTTTCTTACCTCCTTTGTGTGTCTTAATTACCTGGACTTGAAGATTTACGGATGCCCCCGCGGGCGTCCAGACGCGCGCTCACACGCGTCCAGACATTCTCACACACACACACACACACACACACACACACACACACACACACACACACACACACACACACACACATACACACACACACACACACACACACACACACACACACACACATACATACACACACACACTTTGGTTTCTGACCAAAGAGCCAAAGCTCAACCCCCGCAAGCACAATTAGGTGAGTACACGAGAGAGAGAGAGAGAGAGAGGAGAGAGAGAGAGGAGAGAGAGAGAGAGAGAGAGAGAGAGAGAGAGAGAGAGAGAGAGAGAGAGAGAGAGAGAGAGAGAGAGAGAGAGAGAGAAAATGAGTTATACACGCAGAAAATAAACCACAATAACGAGGTTGAAACCAATAACCCAACCAACATGTATGAAGGGAAAATAAAGACGTTTCGTACCCTACTGGACCCCCTGTCAGGTGGTGATAAGAGACAGTCGGTATAAGGGAAGACGGAAGATAAGGAGGAAGAGGGAAGATAAGGAGAAAGATAAGAGGGAAGATAAGTAGCGAAGCATAAGGAGAATATGAAACCAGAGATAACATGTGAACACAACAATAAAGATAACTGCAGAAGGACTAATAACAGCTAAACACAGTTAGCAACAAATGGAAAAAAATAGGAGAAATACGGACAGAAAAACAAGGGTGAAATAAGACGGGGAACTAAGACATACACAAAGAGATCGGATGGGGTACAGGCTCAAAAAAATAATTTGTCTAAATAACAATCGAATCTTTAACGAGTCCGCACTACCCAGCCGAGGGCTTAATGACCACTCGGCAGTTAGTGTATGCTTTAGCCCTAAACTAAAGTCAAATGAGCATTATACACCTGTGTGTGTGTGTGTGTGTGTGTGTGTGTGTGTGTGTGTGTGTGTGTGTGTGTGTGTGTGTGTGTGTGTGTGTGTGTATTCACCTAGTTGTATTCGCCTAGTTGTGTCTGCGGGGGTTGAGCTTTGCTCTTTCGGCCCGCCTCTCAACTGTCAATCAACTGTTTACTCTTTTTTTTTTGCACACCACACACACACACACACACACACACACACACACACACACACACACACACACACACACACACACACACACACACATCCACACACATCCACATCCACACACATCCACACTCAGGGGTAGATAAAGACAGGCTATTTAACACAAGGGGCACAAGCACTAGGGGACACAGGTGGAAACTGAGTGCCCAAATGAGCCACAGAGATATTAGAAAGAACTTTTTTAGTGTAAGAGTGGTTGACAAATGGAATGCATTAGGAAGTGATGTGGTGGAGGCTGACTCCATACACAATTTCAAGTGTAGATATGATAGAGCCCAATAGGCTCAGGAACCTGTACACCAGTTGATTGACGGTTGAGAGGCGGAACCAAAGAGCCAGAGCTCAGCCCCGCAAGCACAATTAGGTGAGTACACACACACACACACACACACACATAGCCAGTGTCCCTAACCTGCATACCATGCAAGCTGATGGAGAAGATTGTGCGAAAAAAACTAGTGGAGCATCTGGAGCGAAGGAACTTTGTAACACAGCATCAACATGGGTTCAGGGATGGCAGGTCCTGCCTCACAGGGTTACTTGAATTCTACGACCAGGCAACAAAAATAAGGCAAGAAAGAGAAGGGTGGGCAGACTGCATATTTTTGGATTGTCAGAAAGCCTTTGATACAGTGCCACACAAGAGGCTAGTGCGAAAGTTGGAGATGCAGGCTGGAGTGAGAGGGAAGGTACTCCGGTGGATAGAGGAATACCTAAGCAACAGGAGACAACGAGTCTGTGTGAGGGGTGAGGTCTCAGATTGGCGAGACGTCACAAGTGGAGTCCCGCAGGGGTCAGTCCTTGGACCTATACTGTTTCTGGTATATGTAAATGATCTCCCAGAGGGTATAGACTCGTTCCTCTCAATGTTTGCCGACGATGCAAAAATTATGAGGAGGATTGAAACAGAGGATGATAGTAGGAGGCTACAAGATGACCTGGATAGACTGAGTGAATGGTCCAACAAATGGCTGTTGAAGTTCAACCCGAGTAAATGCAAAGTAATGAAACTAGGCAGTGGAAACAGGAGGCCAGGCACAGGATACAGAATAGGAGATGAAGTACTTAATGAAACAGACAGAGAGAAAGATCTAGGAGTTGATATCACACCAAACCTGTCTCCTGAAGCCCACATAAAGAGAATAACGTCTGCGGCATATGCGAGGCTGGCTAACATCAGAACGGCGTTCAGGAACCTGTGTAAGGAATCATTCAGAATCTTGTACACCACATATGTAAGACCAATCCTGGAGTATGCGGCCCCAGCATGGAGCCCGTACCTTGTCAAGCACAAGACGAAGCTGGAAAAAGTCCAAAGGTATGCTACTAGACTAGTCCCAGAACTAAGAGGCATGAGTTATGAGGAAAGGCTGCGGGAAATGCACCTCACGACACTGGAAGACAGAAGAGTAAGGGGGGACATGATCACAACCTACAAAATCCTCAGGGGAATCGACCGGGTAAACAAGGATGAACTTTTCAACACTGGTGGGACGCGAACAAGGGGACACAGGTGGAAGCTGAGTACCCAAATGAGCCACAGAGACGTTAGAAAGAACTTTTTCAGTGTCAGAGTAGTTAGCAAATGGAATGCATTAGGAAGTAATGTGGTGGAGGCTGACTCCATTCACAGTTTCAAATGTAGATATGATAGAGCCCAATAGGCTCAGGAATCTGTACACCAGTTGATTGACGGTTGAGAGGCGGGACCAAAGAGCCAGAGCTCAACCCCCGCAAGCACAATTAGGTGAGTACAATTAGGTGAGTACACACACACGCAGCACAGGCCCTCAGCGTGCCTCTGGCAATGATCTTTAATGAGTCACTTATGTCAGGAGAATTGCCCAGTTGCTGGAAGAAGGCAAATGTCGTGCCGATCTTCAAGAAAGGTGATAGGGAGGAGGCACTTAACTATAGACCTGTATCACTGACAAGCATCCCCTGTAAAATACTGGAAAGAATAATTAGGCTACGACTGGTTGCACACCTGGAGAACATTAGGTTTGTGAACAAACATCAACATGGGTTCTGGACAGGGAAATCGTGCCTAACAAACCTTCTGGAATTCTATGATAAAATAACGAGGATAAGACAGGACAGAGATGATTGGGCAGACTGCATATTTCTGGACTGCCAAAAAGCCTTTGATACAGTACCGCACATGAGACTGCTGTTCAAGCTCGAGAGGCAGGCGGGGGTGGGGGGAAAGGTCCTAGCATGGATAAGGAACTACCTAACAGGAAGGAGCCAAAGAGTTACGGTAAGGGGCGAGAAGTCGGACTGGCGAACAGTAACAAGTGGAGTACCACAAGGATCGCTGCTGGGACCAATTCTATTTCTTGTATATGTTAACGACATGTTTACAGGCGTAGAGTCCTACATGTCGATGTTTGCGGATGACGCAAAGTTGATGAGAAGAGTTGTGACAGATGAGGATTGTAGGATCCTCCAAGAGGACTTAAACAGGTTGCAGAGATGGTCAGGGAAATGGCTACTGGAGTTTAACACCAGTAAATGTAAAGTTGTGGAAATGGGATCAGGTGATGGGAGACCAAAGGGACAGTACACAATGAAGGGGAACAGCCTACCTGTAACGATTCGAGAAAGAGACCTGGGAGTGGATGTGACACCTAATCTAACTCCTGAGGCACATATAAATAGGATAACGACAGCAGCGTACTCTACACTTTGGAAAATTAGAACTTCATTCAGAAACCTAAATGAGGAGGCTTTTAGGGCGCTTTACACTGCCTACGTGAGACCCGTCTTAGAGTATGCCGCGCCATCATGGAGCCCCCACCTGAAGAAACACATAAAGAAACTGGAGAAGGTTCAGAGGTTTGCGACGAGGCTTGTCCCAGAGTTACGAGGGATGGGATATGAAGAGCGTCTGAAGGAACTGAACCTTACGACACTAGAGAAAAGAAGGGAGAGAGGAGATATGATAGGAACGTATAAGATACTCAGAGGGATTGACAGAGTGGACATAGATGAAATGTTCACACGTAATAATAACAGAACGAGGGGACATGGGTGGAAACTGGAAACTCAGATGAGTCACAGAGATGTTAGGAAGTTTTGTTTTAGCGTGATAGTGGAAAAATGGAATGCACTTGGGGAACAGGTTGTGGAAGCAAATACTATTCATACTTTTAAAACTAGGTATGATAGGGAAATGGGACAGGAGTCATTGCTGTAAACAACCGATAGCTGGAAAGGCGGGATCCAAGAGTCAATGCTCGATCCTGCAAGCACAAATAGGTGAGTACACACACACACACACACACACACACACACACACACACACACACACACACACACACACACACACACACACACACACATCCACCAACCTCTACACCAACCAACATTCTATACAATTTTTTTTTTTAATGAATTAATCGACTCCAGGATTTTCGGTGGCCGATATTAATTAAATTTGTAAGCGCCTCGCTCACTTTTATTAAATACAAATATTATACACATTTGTATACCGTATATTGTGCGATGTATATATATTACATGTAAAATTCCCCGCTCGCATATTGTGTATTACACAGCCTGTATACTATAATATACACCCTAAATATACACTTTAACACCTGTGTGGTTCATACACACGTGTATTATACTGTGGCATGATGCAAAGTCCGGGGTAAGACGTACAGTGTATTCCCATACACCTGGAAATACGGACTCCCGTAGATCTCGGGACGAAGTCGGTTGGGCCCCACAGCTGTTCTTTCCCTAGTATGTGCAGCCCACAACAGCTGTCTGGTTCAAAAAGAGGCCTCAAGTATCAGGAAAATGTCCCCAAAAGTGTTGCCCTACAACACAGCAAGAGTCAGAGAGACAGAAGACCTTGCAACACAGCAAGAGTCAGAGAGACAGAAGACCTTGCAACACAGCAAGAGTCAGAGAGACAGAAGACCTTGCAACACAGCAAGAGTCAGAGAGACAGAAGACCTTGCAACACAGCAAGAGTCAGAGAGACAGAAGACCTTGCAACACAGCAAGAGTCAGAGAGACAGAAGACCTTGCAACACAGCAAGAGTCAGAGAGACAGAAGACCTTGCAACACAGCACGAGTCAGAGAGACAGAAGACCTTGCAACACAGCAAGAGTCAGAGAGACAGAAGACCTTGCAACACAGCAAGAGTCAGAGAGACAGAAGACCTTGCAACACAGCAAGAGTCAGAGAGACAGAAGACCTTGCAACACAGCAAGAGTCAGAGAGACAGAAGACCTTGCAACACAGCAAGAGTCAGAGAGACAGAAGACCTTGCAACACAGCAAGAGTCAGAGAGACAGAAGACCTTGCAACACAGCAAGAGTCAGAGAGACAGAAGACCTTGCAACACAGCAAGAGAGACAGAAGACCTTGCAACACAGCAAGAGAGACATAAGACCTTGCAACACAGCAAGAGAGACATAAGACCTTGCAACACAGCAAGAGTCAGAGAGACAGAAGACCTTGCAACACAGCAAGAGTCAGAGAGACAGAAGACCTTGCAACACAGCAAGAGTCAGAGAGACAGAAGACCTTGCAACACAGCAAGAGTCAGAGAGACAGAAGACCTTGCAACACAGCAAGAGTCAGAGAGACAGAAGACCTTGCAACACAGCAAGAGTCAGAGAGACAGAAGACCTTGCAACACAGCAAGAGTCAGAGAGACAGAAGACCTTGCAACACAGCAAGAGTCAGAGAGACAGAAGACCTTGCAACACAGCAAGAGAGACAGAAGACCTTGCAACACAGCAAGAGAGACATAAGACCTTGCAACACAGCAAGAGAGACATAAGACCTTGCAACACAGCAAGAGTCAGAGAGACAGAAGACCTTGCAACACAGCAAGAGTCAGAGAGACAGAAGACCTTGCAACACAGCAAGAGTCAGAGAGACAGAAGACCTTGCAACACAGCAAGAGTCAGAGAGACAGAAGACCTTGCAACACAGCAAGAGTCAGAGAGACAGAAGACCTTGCAACACAGCAACAGAGAGACAGAAGACCTTGCAACACAGCAACAGTCAGAGAGACAGAAGACCTTGCAACACAGCAACAGTCAGAGAGACAGAAGACCTTGCAACACAGCAACAGAGAGACAGAAGACCTTGCAACACAGCAACAGAGAGACAGAAGACCTTGCAACACAGCAACAGAGAGACAGAAGACCTTGCAACACAGCAACAGTCAGAGAGACAGAAGACCTTGCAACACAGCAACAGTCAGAGAGACAGAAGACCTTGCAACACAGCAACAGAGAGACAGAAGACCTTGCAACACAGCAACAGTCAGAGAGACAGAAGACCTTGCAACACAGCAACAGAGAGACAGAAGACCTTGCAACACAGCAACAGTCAGAGAGACAGAAGACCTTGCAACACACACAGAATAGGGCAGTTAGGTCTGGTCTCTGGAGTAAGCAGCAACATTGTGCATCATCACGTCCCCAGCTTGGCACTGTGCACACTTACTGATCAACGTATTGTGCAGCCCGTCCTCCTAAACGCTTCCCCAACGTCATCAAACTGTCGTACTAAAGTGCCCCCTTATCCTAACCTACCAGAGGACCTAAAACAGAAAACGGAACAGTGCGTCACTTTTGCCAGTCGCTTCTATATTCTAGTTCGACAATTTTTGGCCTTAGGTAGAGAATACGTCAAAATGGGACGTTTATATATATATATATATATATATATATATATATATATATATATATATATATATATATATATATATATATATATATATAATTCGTTAGGCTACAAAAGTAGAGAACGGGCATGCCAAGTTTCGCTTTAAGGGGTAACTTATTTAAGGGATTATAACTTATGAGAAAAAGTTCCCCAGATTCCGTCTCTTTATCTGCTTTCTGTGCGTCCTTATGATGTTCCAGAGGGAGGGGGGGGGGGAAGTTAGGGATTACGAGGGCTGGCTCCCCTTCCAGGCTGGGAGAGGTGGCTCCCATTCCAGGCTGGGAGGGGTGGTTCCCCTTCCAGGCAGTGGCACCGATTGACGAGAACTTTGTGGAGCATCGCGTTAGTGTGATATAATTGTGCATTTAACGAGAAGAGTTGGAGACATAACTACAGGACCATTATACAGGGGCCAGAGTGCATGGCGAGAGTGCATAAAACAGTGCATAGAAACACCTGTTTGTCCTTCAGTTGTAAGCCTCAGGAACCCTAGAGGGTTCAGTAGAATCCCACGTTGCAATGCTTTTGAGTATGTCGTGGCGTGGCGGTCACTAGCTGGGGTGAGTATACCAAATAAGCTGGTTCGAATCCTCCTCACGGCTCCTATTTTTCCCTCGTTGCTACATCAAGTTAATGCGATGTAATTGAGCAATTAGCATTAACTCCAAAAATATATATAAACTCATGGTAACCATCAAGCGAGGGGACAAGCAACATATTATTAGTGTCTACATGTCAAAATACATAATTGGTGCTTGAAGCTGTAATGTTTTGTAACCCACTTAACTGACAGGATTATGAGGACATTCCCATTTGGCTGAGTACATCTGTGAGGCCATCGTCAAGTGTGTTGCTCTGGAGGTCAGATGGAGGGTAGTGAGGCATGCTCATGGCTCATGCTCATGACTCTGGTATGCTCGTGACTCATGCTCATGGCTCATGGCTCATGGCTCATGCTCATGACTCATGCTCATGACTCTGGTATGCTCGTGACTCAGGCTCATGGCTCTGGTATGCTCATGGATAATGCTCATGGCTCATGCTCATGACTCTGGTATGCTCGTGACTCATGCTCATGGCTCATGCTCATGGCTCATGCTCATGGCTCTGGCAACCTCATGGCTCATGCTCATGACTCATGCTCATGGCTCTGGCAACCTCATGGCTCATGCTCATGGATCATGCTCATGGCTCTGGCAACCTCATGGCTCATGCTCATGGCTCATGCTCATGGCTCTGGCAACCTCATGGCTCATGCTCATGGCTCATGCTCATGGCTCTGGCAACCCATTGATTATGGTCCCGCCACCTTAAGCTGATTAGCCTAACGTGTCGTGTCATGTTTGTAATGAAATAATAATTAAACAATTACTCTTAACATCCAACCACTCTAATCTCTAAGTACGACCCGTGGGCCATGTTCTCCTATCCCAGCTCCATGTTCTCCTATCCCAGCTCCATGTTCTCCTATCCCAGCTCCATGTTCTCCTATCCCAGCTCCATGTTCTCCTATCCCAGCTCCATGTTCTCCTATCCCAGCTCCATGTTCTCCTATCCCAGCTCCATGTTCTCCTATCCCAGCTCCATGTTCTCCTATCCCAGCTCCATGTTCTCCTATCCCAGCTCCATGTTCTCCTATCCCAGCTCCATGTTCTCCTATCCCAGCTCCATGTTCTCCTATCCCAGCTCTATATCCTCATATCCCAGCTTCATATCCTCATATCCCAGCTCCATGTCCTCATATCCCAGCTCCATATCCTCATATCCCAGCTCCATATCCTCATATCCCAGCTCCATGTCCTCATATCCCAGCTCCATATCCTCATATCCCAGCTTCATATCCTCATATCCCAGCTTCATATCCTCATATCCCAGCTCCATGTCCTCATATCCCAGCTCTATGTCCTCATATCCCAGCTTCATATCCTCATATCCCAGCTCCATGTCCTCATATCCCAGCTCCATATCCTCAAATCCCAGCTTCATATCCTCATATCCCAGCTTCATATCCTCATATCCCAGCTTCATATCCTCATATCCCAGCTCCATGTCCTCATATCCCAGCTCCATATCCTCATATCGCTTCCATGTGCGATACAGGCATGCGGTGTCTCCTCGCAGCTTCCTGTCACAGTTGCCACAGATAACAGGAGTGCTCACTCAAGCAGGGAACCACAGGACGCGACTGATAAAATCCCAGAGGATGGTAGAGGCAGCTGATCTCTCGATGCCCTCGTTTTAATCGAGACACAATTGACCTGATGCTGTTAGCACATACTGAATTAACAACTTTAGGCCAGTTTCCCATCGAAGAATACCTTTTGTTTTTCCCTGAGGGGTTACAAACCCAGAGTAGAATCCACTAGGACCTCAACTGATCTATCGAGGCCGGTGTATAGAAAACGGCAGTATTAAATGCGAAGCATCAGGTGTGAGAATGGGATGCAAAAGCCACACTCTCTAACATACACTGAAGCAATTTGACCAGACCACACACTACAAGGTGAAGGGACGACGACGTTTCGGTCCGTCCTGGACCATTCTCAAGTCGATTGAGAATGCAGGAGAGATGATAGACGGACCGAAACGTCGTCGTCCCTTCACCTTCTAGTGTGTGGTCTGGTCAACTTACTTTAGCCACGTTATTGTGACTCATCGCCTGCACACTGAACCAATATTATTTTTGAAGTTAAGATTCTTCGAGTCAAAATATTAACCCAATATACTGCTTAACGTATATCAAAGACTCGCTAATTATGGTTACTAAAAAAAACAAAAGGCGGTTAAATTCTAATCAATAGTTGACAAGTATGGATAAAAATACTTAGTTGGAAAAGTCACTAATTATATATGGAATTCGGTATCATAAAAGTCGGGTCTTTTATAACTTGCTGAAGCTTGGCTAAAAGTAAGTGAAATGTTATGGGGTTAATCCGCAGACTTTTGTTCATCTTTGATTCAATTAGTGCATGCACTCACCTAGGAGTGCTTGCGGGGGTTGAACTCTGGCTCTGTGTGTGCGTGTGTGTGTGTGTATATACTATTTATCCCTTCAGTATCGAGCTGTTTTCTCCTGTTCCCCCGCTTTTTTTAACCATTGGTTATCTAATGTACTGACTAACAATCTATTAGTCAGTACTTTTTTAACCATTGGTTGTCTATTGTACTGACCCAGCAATCTATTACATTTCACCTCGAAGGACTACTGGTACTAATAGATCTTTTGTCACAAACAACTAAGAGAGAACTTTTAAACGATCACAAACGCTACAAAACAACACATGAGAAAGTGCTGAAAACAACAACGTTCAGACCAGTTGGTGCCAAGATATTGCAAGTCTTGGACACTTGACACTTGGTATCAACCTGTTCCTTAAGTCACACACACTGTGTGTTATCAAGAGACGGTTCATGCAGGATATGACAAGGCGTCCAAGGACTAGCATGGAAGATGGCTGGTGGTTCCAAACCTCTGTAGAACGACACTGCTGGTCCAACACTGCTGGTCCAACACTGCTGGTCCAACACTGCTTCACCTGACACCAGCAAGCAACACAGTCACACGTTCTCAATGTGTCTCATGTAACAAACACTAGAACCTTTCTAAGAAGGGAACATTATGCTCTTGAAATGCCATGCACTAGGTTGCCAT
The DNA here is from genome assembly GCF_040958095.1 of Procambarus clarkii. Taxonomy (NCBI): domain Eukaryota; kingdom Metazoa; phylum Arthropoda; class Malacostraca; order Decapoda; family Cambaridae; genus Procambarus; species Procambarus clarkii. The sequence continues at coordinate 4,498,419 of NC_091240.1, forward strand.
ACAGTGCTGGCCACTCCCTCGAGGTGGCCATTAAGACGTATGGCAATGAAGAAGATGAGCATCTCAAACTTATGACTGCAATTGACTGACATAATTGTCATGCAATTGACATCATTTATCATAGATGTTTCTAGGCCAATCATCGGCTAAAACATCGGACAACAATTGATACAATCACGAATCCTAAAGATGCAATCCCGAATATTGCAAATTAAATTGCAGCCGAAATAAAACAACAGTGCATGACGAGGGAAGAATGGCTGATTGGGAGGTGCAATCACCCCATCCTCACTCGCCAAGATACATTTGTAAACATTGTCTCCTAATAATGACCAAAATCTAGAATAGAGTCGACAGAAACTGAGGCAGAAGAGACGGATTGCAATTACTCCTCCATTTGAAGTCCACGAATCCAAACACAGCGGCTAGTCAGACGAGGTGAACATATCCCCCCCCCCCTATCCCTCTCCCTGCACGTTGCAGAAGACGTCTAGCCAGTTATTGCAACATCTGCAAACTTTACACGATACAGCATCAGCATTGTGTAAAAATTAAAGACCAAAAAGTGGCGGTTATCTTGGATATATATATATATATATATATATCATTAAAAAACCCCTTGACAAAAGAGCTGTACACCTTCTGATGATTGACGATGCACAATGACCGAACAACGGCCTCTTTTGAAAAGATATCTAGATCCTGATTAGAGCATCGTGCATCTCTGCCAGAGCTCTGTCTCTTACTGAGCTCCACCGGCGCTCAATTAATCTCTTACTGCATTCTGAATATGTCAGTATTGTGGAGAGATTGTCTCACTTGATGATTGTGAAGAGGAAGAGGACATTAATGTATATAGTTTTTTTTTATTTCTGGAGTTCATAAACATTTTGTTATCTTACTGGATCATATGACCCGTACACGAATGTTTCCCACTCCGTAACTTTACATTATTTTATGTTTTGAAATAATTCTTTGTAGTGATTTGAATACTATATTGTTTTGGGCCTCAGGTCAGGTCCAGTATGGCACCATCTGTTTGGTCAAACTGATTTAGTGTTATCATTAAAAAAACCTGATATTGGAAACCCACTGAAAGCAGCATATTTTATATAGATATTTTATAATGCTATATAATTTTATAAATATGCTATATAAATATATATGTGAGTTTATATTTAAAGTGTGACATTTATAAGTGTGAGGTTTGCTAATACTCGATTCATCTTTATTACTACGATTCATCTAAAGTCATTAATTGTAGGGAGCGCCGATGGATAGGGTGAGGGTGATTGACGCCTGAGTTCATCTTGTGTGGAGTAGTCGATTCTGTATCAATGGAAGACCATTGATACAGCTGTGTGCTCGAAGTCGAATTCACTCTGGATGTTGATTACTGGTGTCAGCTCGCGAATGAACGCGGCTTCATGCGTACGGGACCTCTAAGATCGTCGGTGGGTGAGACTATTATCGTATCTCTGTTTTGGCGAGTCAGCCGACATTCGCCGACATATTTTCTACCACTGGTGTACTGATACCTGTCTATATCTGTCTTCGCTCACTGCATTAACTGTTTTCGACAGAATATACCGGCACTCTTCGACGCTGTAGGGTGCCAATTGGCACCCTGGTAGTTAATACCTGTTTTAATGTTATTCTGTGACCGGTGTTTATTGGTTCTCTTGTCTTCTTCCTTCTCCTTATTCTCTTCTTTCACGTGCGGGGATCGATACCTGGGCAGGTCGTAACTGTGTACCCCCCTCCCCCTCCCTTCTTCCCCCAGGACACCCTCCTACCTCCCTCCCACCCTCTCCCTTGCCCACAACCTTCCTCCTCCTCCCTAACCCCTCCCCCCCTCAACCTACCCTTCCTCCACCCCCCCTTCCCTCACCCCCCCCTTTCCCTCACCCCCCCCCCCCCCTTCCCTCACCCCTCAGGTATTGACCCTCCCACACACATTCTACCCGGTAATATAGGTCCACCTGTGTGGTGTAAATACGCGAGCAGCACTGTAACCACAGGTGGGCCTGTAGACCTCTCTCTGTGTTGCCTAACCTGTTACTCTCCCTCGCTGGTACTTCCGTTACTGCCCCCCTCCACCCCTGCTGGTACTTCCGTTACTGCCCCCCTCCACCCCCGCTGGTACTTCCGTTACTGCCCCCCTCCACCCTCGCTGGTACTTCCGTTACTGCCCCCCTCCACCCCTGCTGGTACTTCCGTTACTGCCCCCTCCACCCCTGCTGGTACTTCCGTTACTGCCCCCCTCCACCCCTGCTGGTACTTCCGTTACTGCCCCCCTCCACCCCCGCTGGTACTACCGTTACTGCCCCCCTCCACCCCCGCTGGTACTACCGTTACTGCCCCCCTCCACCCCCGC